>NC_139226.1:104008439-104608439 GCF_055691185.1 Crinia signifera | reverse complement strand
TAGACTACAAGCTCCTAACTAAGATTATTGCAAAACGCCTTAAACTGATTATCCCCTCCATAGTTCATCCTGATCAGACGGGATTCATATCTGGCCGTCAATCCTCCATCAACGTCCGGAAAGTGATCGTAGCTTTATCCCTCCTACACTCCCAAGCCCCACCTACTGATATGCACATCCTTTCATTAGATGCGAAAAGGCTTTCGACTTAATTGAATGGCCCCACCTATACCATACACTATTCTGCTTTGGATTCCCTCCCAATTTTATTCGCACACTGCGCACTTATATCATAACCCCCTTTCCCAGATCTCATGTAATGGCTTTTTATCAACACCATTCCAAATAGGAAAAGGCACACGCCAAGGCTGCCCCCTATCCCCTCTACTCTTTGCCATTGCCTTGGAGCCACTTGCTATGGCTCTCCGCTTGACCCCCTATAGAGGCATCTCAATCGGCAGCAGGGAGCTGAAAGTCTCTCTGTTTGCTGATGATATGCTCTTGTTCATATCTGACCCTATCCCTTCAGTCCGGGAAATATTGAGATTAATAGAAGAATTCGGGTCTACGGCAGGTTATAAAATTAACATTTCAAAGTCCGAGGTCTTTCCCTTGACCCCTCCCAATACACAAATACAGCCACAGAACCAAAACTTATCGTTTAAAATTACTACATCCCACTTCAAATACTTGGGCATCCAAATCCCGAGCTGCACCGCAAAATTATACGAAATAAATATAAGAAAAGCAATATCAAAAATCATCACCCAACTAACCGGATGGCACAACCTCCCATTATCCTTACTAGGTAGACTATCAGTCATTAAATCTATTATCTTCCCAAAACTTCTTTATATACTGCAATTATTACCCTTCAAACTGTCCCCAATTGACGACAAAAAACTAAAAAAAGCAATCACACACTTCATATGGCATGGGAAAAAGCATAAAATAGCGTACTCCAAACTGACTATGGATAAATCCAATGGCGGCACGAATACTCCAGATTTCAGCGCATATTCTATGGCCATTCTCACAAGTAGCACGAGTAGCAGCGGATTGGATATTGGAGAAAAACATATACACGGATATCTCCCTAGACTCTGAAATTTTCCGCCCCTACTCGCTGAATGCTTTATTACATACCGAAAAATCTCTTATCCCTCCTCACGTTCTATCTCACCCACTCTTTCACGACACTTACTATAACTGGACTAAATTACATAAAAAATTGACTGCCGCTTATTCCACATCCACCCACGTGACTTTGTGGGGCAACCCATCTTTCCCCCCTTCTCTCACTAACACCTGCTTTCTCCAATGGAAAGCTAAAGGACTATGCGTGGCTAACCAAATGTTTGACCCAGGAGGCAATACTCTCCCCTTCTCCACCCTAAAAGACATATATAACCTCCCCAATACACACTTTTACATGTATTTACAGGCAAGACACTACATCACATCTCTTCAAAAACGATCAACTTCAACATCACCCACCTCCCCCTTAACGCTTCTACTCCAGAAATGGACAAGATCCCCCTTTAAATTAAAACACATATACAATTTACTGATAACCCCCCAGACACCAACATTACTAGCAAATTTACTACATTCCTGGCAGAAAGACATACCAACTATTACATCACTAGACACACCTCTACATCATTACCCTAAGATACAAAAAACCCTGGGATCGGCTTATCTTCAAGAGGTCCACCTCAGAATGCTACACAGAGTGTATATGCCTCCATCTACGAGAGCTTATTTCGACCCGTCTGTGGACTCGTCGTGCCTCCGGTGCGGGAGATAGAGGGCAGACTTCTTCCACTGCTTCTGGGACTGCCCCAAGATTAGGAGATTTTGGAGTAAGGTATAAATGTTTATAAACACGAAATTTTCTCTGCATTTAAATCCTTCACCGGCTGCAAGTCTTTGCCTAGATTACTCGGAATGGTCGAACTCCCCTGACTGCACCCCTTTGATACCTATGTTCACAATGTTATTTACAATAGCCACTGGACGGTAAAAACCGTCCCCTCTATGCTACAACTTCATGGTATGATGATCCAGCATATATATTATGACAGGAAATCGTGGCTATCCCAATCCCCACATTCTTCTCACTCCTTTGACTCTAAATGGACCCCATTTATATCCACTCTGAACCCAGAACTTTGCGACAAAGTTGTTTCATCATTTGACATCTCTAAATGGTCTATGTTATCTTCAACCTAAACGATGTTTCCCCTACTCAAACATATTTCATTGATGTTGCAATGTCCTGGTATATTGGTTGTAAACTATATGTTCATGGTACTATATCAATGTGCCCTTTTACTGGGCTAAAACAATAACACTATAAATAGACCTTAAAAGGAAAATCCTCCCATATTGTCAACATAAGGACTTCTGTCGTCGTGGTGGGTACTGTGAGATTCTTCTTCTTGATTTTCACCTTATTCTATGTTATCTTGTGATGCATCCATAATCCTAAACTATTATGTCACTATTATTCTCATCAGGTTGAGTCTACTCTCCATCCAACCCCCCCCCCCCCCCCCCCACCTCAGACATTGTTTACATCTTAAAGACCCGATGAAGAACAAATATGTTAATTTTGTACATTGCAAAGTGTTCGAACGCTTTTCTTGATACGCAACTGTTTACAAAGATACACTTAAGGACACGCTTGTTTATATCATGTGTCACCATGTCACTGTTTGATTGATTTGTTTATTTGATATCTGAAAAATTATTAAAATCGTATTTAAAAAAAAATAATAATTGAGAAATAATATCATAGTGTAGATTGTTTTGATAACAAAATATTATGTCCACCATACTTTATACACTCTACCTTAGAATAAAAGTTTGTATATAGGATAGCCCGATGTGGCCAAATTGTGCATCATGGGTCGTTCATCTTTCCTCCTGCTGAACGAATCAGCAGGCTCGGTGAACGATCGGCAGACACCTGCATTGGATCATAATCATCCCACACACGGATACCTTTTAAATTATTGGATGTTCCGATTGGTCGGAAATGGCCATATCATTTAAAAATATCTTACTGTGTGTGGGCACCTTAAGATGGGTGTGGATCGTATTGTCGACCTGTCTTAGGTCGACAGTCATTAGGTCGACACCATTGGGTCAACAGGCAACTAGGTCAACAGGGTTCTAGGTCAACATGGGTGAAGGTTGACGTCTAGATCGACATGGAACAAGGTCGACATGGGTTTAGGTCGACAAATGCGTTAGGTCGACATGGGTTAGGTCGACATGTCGTGAGGTCGACGTGGGTTTTTTCGCAGTTTTTTTTACCCGAATGTCGACAGTCAACATGGACACAGTTGGAAGTCAACCGCAGCCCCTCGCATAGCTTGCTTCGCTCGCGATGCTTCGGGCACGGTGCCTTGCTGCACTCGGCACACTATTTTATTCTTCCACCACGCCCTAATGGATGGTAGGGCATGAAATACCGCCTGTCGTCACATGTCGGCTCAAAAAAACAGTGAAAAACCCCATGTCGATCTCGCGACCTGTCGACCTAACCCATGTTGACCTAATGCATTTGTAGACCTAAAACCATGTCGACCTTGTCCCATGTTGACCTAGACACCTGTCGACCTAGTTGCCTGTTGACCCAATGGTGTCGACCTAAGTCATGTCGACAATATGACTGTATCCCCTTAAGATATATAGCACAACTTCAAAGCAGTCTAGTCTTCAAGATAGTACTGGGAAAGTGTCTGTTTCTATATTTAAGCTTTGTTTTAATAAGTTTTAAAACAGTTTTATATGAAGTACTTTTTATTTCTCTATGCCACATTGGGTTGGAGACCTTATTGTGGAAATTCAATGTAAGATCATTATTCTAGGGAAGCTGTGATGCTGTCTTTCTTGTATAGAAAATACATCATGCTGACGAATCCTCTCTGTTGAGAAAGGTAACCTCATTACCAAAAGGGTAATTACAGTGTGTGTTAGAATTGATATCTGGATTGGGCTGTCCTATACATACACTATCTTCCAGACTGGAGTACAGTACCTCACTGAAGTTGTGTTTTTATATCATGCTAACTAATCCTCTCTGTCGAGGATGTGAAACTGAAAGCTAACCTCATTCTGTGTTGTACTGGGGCATGAATGGCCCACCGGAGGAATGCAGCAGTAGGGGCCCACAATCGGTGTTGTGACCAGTCTTCTTTTAGAGAGTGCATGGTCTGGGCACCTCGATAAATCTATATAGTAAATACTGCTAGTGCATGCATGATAATATATTGTATCAGATTAATAACAGTAATACACTGTAGGGAATACACCACAGTCCTGTGCAGGATTATGTAACATATGCATAACGTAGAATTGAAATGCACAGTCTCGAACCTGATTCCTAGAGGAAGAGGTGGCTCCTAAGCTGTGGGGCCCATGGAGGGGGTTCCCTCATACCCCTGTGGGCCAGTAAGACCCTAAACTCATTACCAGACAGGGTGATAAAGATGTGCGTTAGCTTTGGCCTATTTAGTTTACTTACCTCTATAGTGATGCACGTATTGCGGTGAAAATGTTGCAGCCGGCATTATCCCATAGCTATGTACAGAAACCAGTGGTTGTGGGTCTCCAGGACCCTGATATCCATGTAGTTGACACAACAAGGTTTACACATGTTCTTTCTTGTGTTATATTACCCTAGCCCTAAAATGACCTAAGTCCATCCTTGCCTTCTCATCACATCCTCAAAAGGCACTATCTTCAACAGATAAATCTATAAAATATATCTGTTATAATTGTGGACTTAGATGAAAAATTGGTAAAGTAGATTTCTTTAATTAAGTAAACTTGTAATATTTTGACAAATTATATTTTAACATTTTAAAGTCCGACTTAGAGACATTAAAGGATCATTTATGATATTTGATGTCACAGATAATTAGGGATATCCGTTTTGGATACAAGGTACAAGGATATATGAGGGTGAGTCAAAAATGATCAGCTCTCTGGATGTAAAATTTATTTGAATCAACTTTCAAAAAAGACAAATTATTTTTCAACATAAACTCCTTGCTTTTCAATATACTTCCATCTGTCAACAAGCTTTCATTTTAGGTTGAGCTGCTAGCCATGAATGCACCACTGTCTTTATCTCTTCATTAGATGTGAATCTTCGTCCTCTTAGGACTTCTTTCAAACAGGTGAGAGTCTGATGTGTCCTGTGTTGTCTATACAACAGAATCAGATCATGTGCGAGCTCAATGTAGTCATCAGTTGTGACTCGTGGACACGGAGGAGCGTCTGTCTCTTCATGGATGACACTTCTGCAACCTTCTTTGAACTTTGTAAATTTCATGGACAGATTGCATTGTGTATGGAGACAGGGTCCAAATATAGGACTACTGTTCTGAGAAGAATCAAGGAACAAAGACTAGGGTGTCTTTGTACAATAGCCTTCACTCCAAAATGTAAGTCAAAGAGTTTAAACCACTAACAGTAAAGAGAAACAATTGGGAATATCCATGCCTCAGGAGACGTTAATTTGTCTGGACTCAATGCCCAAATATTATTGATGGTGGTTGTGTCCTCTATTAGAAGTTGTGCCAGTTTTTAAATGTAGGTTTTTACCGATGCCTAAAAGTACATGATACCCAAGGTTGCATTTGATTGATTACTAGGGCAACATCTCCATTTCTAAATAATCCATCCTTTAGTAAATATACCCTTTTGTTTATATCAGAAAGACATTAGCTAGTATGATGTCGTCTTCCTATGGTGGAGAGACAAGACCGTGGGGTATGTGTTAAAGTGGAATACATTTACAAATATTTATTGAACAAGTTTGGTATACTCAAGACAAAATTAAATGTATATTCTGACCATAACCCTCCTGCTACCTACTTCCATATGCTATACAATATTTCAGAGTCAGATAAAGAAGAGATTGGGGTTTTATTTAGGTTTAGAAAGCACATTCTTGTAAGACAAAATATTTTATGATACATATGATCTTTCATTTTAACTATACACATTACTATTACTTACTGTTTAAAATGCTAAAAAAAATGTAATGGTGAAAACTCCGAAATGAAGGGTTTGAGAATAAGTATGGCCAAAGCCAAGTGAAAGGCCTTGGTTGTATCTAGACTAAGTTAAATATTTTGAGTGTGTTTCTTGGGAGGAAGCATCCACTGCCGCAATAGCGTGTCTTACTCCCCTGACAATGTGGAGATTGCACAGATAACCAAGCTGATGAGAGGTGAAGATCTGGGGAAGCATAAAAATCGGCCATAATTTTGGCTAACCGTTTAATATGCGTGTTGAGTTTGGGATGATAAGATTCAAGCAACTAAGAGTCTTCTTGGGGTTTAGGGAGTAAAATAGTGTGCGCTGAATTAGAATATAGCTAAGGGATCTGAGCATGTAAAATGTGGTTACACAATTATACTGGAGTGGGGACAATACGCATCAATAAAAATAAATATATTTAAAACCAAAAGGAATGATAAATTAACTAAACTTCTGGGTCTTTGCTATAAGCCAAGCGTAGAGTAAATTAAATCACACAGGTTCCTTCCTCCCTTTCTCTGTGTATCTAGACCACAGGAGCAAATGAATGGCTCCCCCTTCTTCCCATGACTGCCCAACTCTTCCTGCCTGCTCAGCAGGAGAGCAATTGAATACTGTATAGCCTAATGCAATTTTTTCCATTAACTGTACAGGTATGATGAAATTCATTTAACAATATAGTGATATCTGATGTGGTCTACAGGAAGCATTAGCGAGGGCACCACTAATTGCACAAGTACTGAGATTGAAACCAATTTAAGGTTTAACAAAATGAAGCAGGCGCTAATATATACTTTATGTGCAAGACAGATGGAAAATATGACTATAACTAGACTTTAATCCTATCCTGCTGTTCAATAGACTATTGCTACTTATCTCCTAATAATGAGCTACTGGTCTAGTTGATGTCTTATACTAAGAATAGATAAAGCTTTTTATATTAAGAGATAATGTTTGTGCTCATTTCAACACAGTCTTGTGTTCATTTCAACACAGTCTTGTGTTGTGGACAGGGGCTGGAATGTGGGGGAATGGGGTGGAATTGAGTTCCACCACCTCTAATAGTGAGGTGGAACATTTTAACCTCCACATTGGCCCTGCACAGTAATTCTCACAGAAAAGCATTCTAGTTTGCAGGGGGATGCCAAAAACCCTACCACTGCCTCTGTGCCTAATGGGGGGAGAGGAGGGGGGGGGGGGTAATTAGGTGGCATAGAGAAATGAGTTCCCCCACCACTGCATTAGCACTTTAAGCCCTGGTTGTGGAGCATATTACATTGCAATAATTGAAAGAACTTACTGAAGTATTGGCAGATTCCATAGCAAATTTGTGGAAAGGTCAATATCCCCTATCGAAAACACAGATTTGATCCTGTAAACATGCAGTTGGCGTCTCTGGGTGGTAGCTTCCTCTCAAGAAAGAGGTTGATAATTTTTATTTGGAGTCAATTAACATATCAGTATATTTTTGGGATGTGGAAAGGAACTGGAGCACCCAGTAGAATCCCACACCAGCATGGGAGGAATGCCGCACAGTTAGGGATGTGGTTGCAATCGAAGGTACTCAGCCGGGAGATTGTGGAGGTGTGCTGTGGACACTGCCGGGAGATCTCGGGGGGATTGGGGGTTGGTGTGGCTGGAGATGATCCCGGGGGATTGAGGAGGTGCTGGGGACACTGGAGGGAGATTGGGAGGGCAGGGGTGGGTGGTGCGGCTAGGGACCATGCCGGGGGATTGTGGAGGTGCGGCGGGGACACTGGCTGGAGATTGCGCAGGGGAGGGGGGGGTCGCTGGGGACCCTCTTGCTAAAATGGAGGTGGTGCGCTGGGGAGACAAGTGGGAGATTGCGGGGGTAGGGGTGGGTGGTGGGACATTGTGGAAGTGCGATGGGGACACTGGCAGGAGATTGCGGGGGGTGGTTGGGGACCCTCCTGCGGGAATGGAAGTGGTGCGCTGGAGAGACAATTGGGACATTGTGGGGGGTGGGGTTTGGTGCGGCTGGGAACTCTGCCGAGGGAAGTGGAGGATGCGCTTGGGGCGGTGGTGCGACTGGGGACCCTCCTGCGGTAATGGAGAGACATGCTGGGGAGACATGCAGGCGATTGAGGGGGCTGGGGGTTTGGTGTGGCTGTGCACTCTGCCACGGGAAGTGGAGGAGGTGCGACAGGGCAACTGGGGGAAGATCTCGCTTGGGGGGGTGGGGGGTGCTGCTGGGGACCCTCCCGCCGTGTAATGGAGGTGGTGTGCTGGGGAGACATGTGGGAAATTGCGGGGGCTCGGGGTTTTGTGCGGCTGTGCACTCTGCTGCAGAAGTTGAGGAGATGCGGCCTGGACACTGTTGGAAGATCGCGCTTGGGGGGTGATGCTGGGGATACTCCCATGGTAATGGAGGTGGCGTGCTGGAGAGAGTGTGGCTGGGGACTCTGCCGCGGGATGTGGAGATGCGGCATGGACATTTGGGGAAGATCGCATCTAGGGAGGCTGGGGATCCTCCCACGGGAGTGGAGGTGGCATGCTGGAGAGATTGCGGCTGGGGAATCTGCCATGGGAAGTGGAGGTGCGGTGAGGACACTTGCGGAAGATCGCGTCGGGGGGTGGGGGAGGCTGGGGAGACACTTGGGAGTTTGGGAGGGGTGCGCCGGGCACACTTCCTTCTGGGAGATTGCGGGGGTGGCTGGTGTTTGCAGGGGTAGGGGGCTGTCTGGCAGATAGACAGAGGCGGGAGCCTGAGGGGGGTGGGGATACAGCTGGGGATGCTGGCGGGGGATTGCGGTATAAACTGCTGGGAGACCAAGGAGGGAGCTGGGGAAGGATACTACTAGGGGACATTCTACTCTTGCACACCACAGCCACTTACAGAGAAGGAGTAGGCGGCCACTGCTGGTTATAGGCTATTAGCCCCATCTGTCACTCTGTGACTCCTCCCAGCGTTATACACACGCAGAGTGACAGATCTGGCTAAATATATAAGAGATAATGAGAAATTCTAATTAGGCCTGAAGGCCTGAAAATCTTCAGGTGATCACATTACAGCATATAAATAAAATGAGCAGACTGCACATTTATTTACATTTCAATGTATATCGGTGTATACAAAAACATGGACAAAATGTAATTTGAAAGCTAAAAACATCTCAGCGTGGCACCCAAGCAGCAGCTTGGTAAAGGTTTCGGGAATTTCAGCGTGTGTGCAGAATCAATATTGTGTTCCTCTAATTTAGGGTCTGTCCATAACAGTTGGGTAGGTGAGTCTCAGAAGTGCAAACAATGTTCTTTGTGTGGAGTGTCACACAGAGAGAGGACGAATTTTAAGAGACAAGGCACAGTTATAAATGAAAAATGTGTGAGAGGCAGCGGGGGACACAAGGGAGATGGCAGATGCCTTGTGAAACCTATATATTCTCCTGCGCCGCACAGACAGAATATTTTTTATTTCATTTTACTCATATAAATATATCACACAGTTATAGCCAACACACGCTTTTAAAGCAGCGGTATGCCCTCGAAAAATTCTTATTTATTTTGCAGGACTGTTGAAACGACTGCAGTGGTTACCAGGGGGTGCAATATTTTGGGAAAAGGAGGACACACATCAGTTTAAGATGCATCAGTTAATTTCCAGCTTGAGCCAGCCAGGTGCTATATATATATATATTTCGGGCATCTTGGAGTTGGTAGAATGGATTCCTCTGTAAAAGTATACACCTGCAATTTATATTAGAACATTTGGGTTCTGAATAGAACAGAATCCAGTTTTGGTCATTTGGACTTCAAAGTAGAGTATTTTTGATATAAAGGTATTGAAAAGTGATTGCATGATAAACTTCCAGGCTGAGGGGTTGTGTGATCCTTGGTTCCCCTGCCGATGGGAAACTTGGACGCGTGTGACCAGTCAGATGTAGCGTCCGCTCGCCAGTGGGTGTGGTCTGGCGAGCCCCAGCACTGGATGAGTGGCGCTACATCTGTAGTTTAAAAAGTTAGCCAAAATTGCAGTGTTAATCCTGCTTTCAATACCAATGCGCGGCCCTGTGATGTTGGAATTGCATGGATAAATAGACTGTTCGGGGAAGCCAATTTTGACTATGTCACTTGTAATGTTTTTGGCCATAGGCCATAGAGCAGTCAAAATCACAAGTGAAGATACAGATGGAATGCCTCCCAGCCAGCCTGCAGGACCACCAAATGTCCTGAGCTGGCGCTCCAGGTGCTCCAATTGATGCACGAGCATCTCACACGCTCACGCATCCACGTCAGCATGGCGGCGGGGAGTAGATTCCCTGCTCGTCTCCGCTCCAGGGAGAGGGGCAGAGTTAGTAAGGGCTGCGGGCGGCGACGGGGGAGCAGCGAGGAATCAGCGTAGGGCGGCAGATGGCTCTGAAGGAACAGTGAGGCAGATATAACATGTGCAGAGAGTTACATTTGGGGGAGTTATTTTGTTTCTGTGCAGGGTAAATACTGGCTGCTTTATTTTTACACTACAATTTAGATTTCAGTTTGAACACGCCTCACCCAAATCTAACTCTCTCTGCACATGTTACATCGGGTTTGATACGAAATCCCGGCGGTCGGAATCCCGGCATTCAAAATTCCGACGCCGGAATCCCGACCGCTGAAATCCCAACAGGGGGGGACGTGGATCGCCCCCCCCCCCCCCTTGCGGGCTCGCTGCCCTCGCCACGCAGTGGGCCCAGTGCCTCGCTACGCTCGGCACACTAATTTATTCTCCCTCTATGGGTGTCGTGAACACCCATAGAGGGAGAAAGTGTTGGGATTTTGGCAGTCGGAATTCCGGCGTGGGGATTTTGAACGCCGGGATTCCGACCCTTCGGGATTATAACTGCATCCCGTTACATCTACCCCACCTGCGGTGCACATGGTTCTGGCCATTAGAGAGAGATTTTGCTTTTGCAAGCCAACCTGAATTAGGCCCTAGGTATGATACTCTTCTAGTATGCAGAGCCATTACCCAATTACAGAGGCAGACAAAGCTACAGTAGCCTTTTAGCTCAGTACAATACAGAGACCATTCCAAAACAAAAACTATTTTTGTTCTGTAGAACGTTACTGCAGTAAATTGCATATGATTTAGCTGGCACTAGAATAGACGTTTGTAAAATTGGATGGTTTATTATTTAAAGATTAATAGAGATTGTCAGGTGTTAGCTTCAATATACTATATATACAGTATATATCCTCCAACAAATAACTGGGCACTCAGAGACGGTCTCATAGGCAATTCGAACAATGTATTGTCACACCTCTCTGATATTCTGTTAATGACAACTACTGCTTGGCCTGCTGGAACTTCTATGGATGGGCACCAGCCTGACTCCGAAACCTGCCAACATGAATCCCTAAGGGCATGGAGTCACATTATGCTGGGGAACGTTCTCTACTAATTACCACAGCCTTTTCTTTTGATCCCAGTTTCTGGCCCTGGGATACTTAACATGCCACCCTGATGGTGTGGCTCTGATTGCAGCACATGTGCCAAGGCTGAGTAGAAGTGCTTGTTCATCAAGTAAATAACTTTTCCCATTGAACCCCTCCACCACCACCCCCATTTTGTGCTCATCCATGGCTGATCTAGACCACCCCTTTCTCCTTCAGGGAAAAAATGCTGTTCCTGGGCTTCCCTGGTAATGTATGATTGCCATCACCTGTGTGGATCTAGGTAATTGATAAGAAAGGTGTTTCACCACAGGTGATGGCAACCCTGCATTACCAGGGTAGTCCAGGAACAGACCATTTTCTCCCTGAAGGAGAGGGTCAGGTAGGAAACCATGGCTTAAAAGGACAACCTTTACTTGATAAAGGGTATTATCAAAGCAGCAGGTTGTCAGCATTTCAGTACAAGGATGTGCGTCTATCCTGTTACAACAACTCTACGCTAGTGCTACACTTTATTTTCAGTCAATTATAAACGTCTCTGTACACACCTTTAACTACATCTCATATGATACTACGCCAGACCAGACCAGTTTCAGATCACTCAGCAAGCACCATATAAAGCATGAATAACAGCAGTAATCACATAATAGACTCTGCCTGTGGGGAAATATCTTCAAATAAATGTCCTTTAGTCTGATTGGGGGTGACCAGTGTCTGCTTGCTACAGCTTATTGTGTTGATTGCACATGAGAGTTCAAGCACTTTAACTGATCCAAACACAAAATCTACAACATTGCTGAGAAAAGAAACTGGTGAAGAATCAGGCAGCCACATATTTAAAGAAACAGACTCAAAAAGTGATGTATTATTTTACATATATGTCCATATAGACCGCACTCTCACTTTAAAGAAGACAACACTGGGGTGTTCAGAAAGAGGTATATATGCCATTACACATATATCCTCATACATAGTCCAATTCGTCCCTGTGGTTCCCCGCAGGGTCACTGAACACTCTCCAAAGGAAAATAAATCCAATTTCTCAGTCGCAGAATAGATAAATAGTCAATTGGTGATTTTAATTCAATAAAGTAAATACATCCTGCTCCGACGTTTCGGTTATTTTACATATACATTTGTAGATTCCTACAAATGTATATGGGCTATTATTCTGGTTCACTAGCAAAGGCAAATTCCTTCTCAAATAGACAAAACCATGTGCACTGCAGGTGGGGCAGATGTAACATGTGCATAAATAATTAGATTTGTGTGGGGTTTTACTTCAAAGTGAGATCTACAGTATATTGCAGTATAAAAATAAAGCAGCCAGTATTTTCCCTGCACAGAAACAAAATAACTCACCCAAATCTAATTCTCTCTGCACAAGTTACATCTGCCCCACCTGCAGTGCACATGGTTTTGTCCATTTGAGAAAGTATTTGTCTTTGCGAGTAAACCAGAATAAGGCACATGATGTAATTCACAAATCAGCACTCAGCAAATTATCGCTGCTTTGCGAGCGAACCAGAAGCAGCACCATAGTATAGGTGCGTACACACGTACAGATTTTTCTGTCTGATCTATCTGGTGGGAACAAAAACCTGTAAATGTATGGGAGCAAATGACAATCAAAATTTTTTACCCAAATGCAGGAAAACATAAAAAAATATGCTTTGATAAATTTGTTATATCAGAATGATTTAAACAATATGTCTGACTGATCACTGTCTGTTTTCAAGTGTTTGGAAACAATTTTTTGATTGTCATTTGCTCCTATACATTTCCAGGTTTTTGTTCCCACCAGATAGATCAGACAGAAAAATCTGTACGTGTGTACGCACCTTTAAACAGATGCAGGCCAGGAAGCAAAGTTAACAAGTCTCAAACAAAACAGCTCTATAAAGTGGGGCAGAATTAGAGTTTTGTTGGGGGTAATTTTCAATTGTCAATGTTTAAATGAACTTACAAGTAGAAAATTAGAGCACAGTTGTAACATATAAACCTTTAAACAATTATTTCTAACCTTCGATATGCAAATATACTTTCATTGGTCCAAATTGCACATGTACTCTATATGTTATTTTTTCTATTTTTTCCTGTTAAATGCATGTTATGCACAACGGGATGCCAACTAGACGCACGAGCAGCTTTTGCTGATTAAAATAATAAACAGCCTATATTTTGAATTGTTACTGCATCTGTACACAAAAATGTTCTGATACAGTGTTTCCCAGCCAAAGAATGTAACAACATTTGTTATGCAGGTAGTCGCAACAAGAGACAAGCCGTATATCATTATATGGGACTGTATGTGCATAAGAATTGATTTTTTTTTTTACGCTTTCTTTCACGTTTACATACAGAAGCATTGAATGGATTTCACTGATCTGTGCGTTCTTCATGTTTAGCAGAATTTGACTGCCGGCAAACTTGGCAGCCAAACACGAATCGCATTGGAAAATGTTTATCCTGAGAACACTGTAGTTTAGTAATAACCCTTTTCCATTAGCCTAAATATCCCAGGTTTTTGCACAGGAGCGCAAAAAAACCTGGGATTGGAGGCAGGTGGAAATGCTTCCAGTTGAAATGACCTGGGTCCCATTCACTGCAATGTAATAGCAGCATAATAAATTTTGGCCCAAGAATTTATATAAAAGTATGAGATATATATTATATATACTTTATTTAGTGTTCATTCTAGCACCCGCCATATTTTAAAACCCATGCAGTTCCTCTTCCCTGCCTGGGGTGTCGCTGTCTGCTGTGGTGTTTCTAGCACAGGTCTGGTTTGCATATCAGTGCTGATATACAGACCACACTGTCCTAGAAACACCACAGCAGACAGCGACACCCCAGGCAGGGAAGAGGAACTGCATGGGTTGTCAAATATGGCGGGTGCTAGAATGAACACTACTTTATCTTGTCAAATCATTTAGTAGTACTGTATTTGCTTTCAGTAATGCAAAAGTTTCTTTTCAACACTACAAGAAATTGGATTTCGCCTCCAGTTTTTCTTAATATCCCACTGAGAAGGACTTGCTACAAGTATTAATGTTAATGCTAATCATGGTGAAAAACAAATGCATGTATTCAGGAGCTTATAAACAATAAATCTAAAGGGAATCATGCCATATGCTGAAGTTAGTACACACCTTTATTTAAAATTTTAGGTAACAGAACATTTTTAAAAAATGATCTGCAATTTCTCTTAGCATTTGCCTTTTATGAACTATTTTTGTATTTTTCCTTAGAATTAAAATGAGTCTGCTCCTATGGGAATGCGCTCACATTCCAAAATAAATAGCACACCTGAAAAGGCATCTATGAAAGGCAAGGACATTATTTTTTTACTCATACAGATGGAGCAGATTTTATAAGAGCCGCTCCTGGCAATAGAGTCGGCAATCGCCGATCGGCGATGTGCGCCATCCGCCGATCGGCGATGTGCGCCATCCGCCAGAAGGGGGCTCGTGCGCCGTCTGTTCTGATGAAGCCAGCTTCTGCCCTCTGCCAGCTCCACGCTGCGCCCTCGTTATTGCCTGACAGCCCCCCCCCCCACAAAGAGGTGGTGTAGAGGGAGAAGAGGAGAGGGCCAAGGACTGACCCTTGGGGAACACCGACTGGCTGTGGGGTAGTAGGAGAGGAGGAGCTCGAAAGACAGAGAAGGAGCGATCGGAGAGGTATGAGGTGAACCAGGAGAAGACCGTGCCAGTGATGCCAAAGGAGCGGAGGGTGTTGAGCAGGAGAGGGTGGTCAACAGTGTTAAAGGCAGCCGCAGATCAAGCTGGATGAGGATAGAGAAGAGGCCTTTGGATTTAGCCAATAGTAGATCGTTAGTGACTTTGGTCAGGGCAGTTTCAGTGAAATGTAAAGGGCGGAACCGGATTGGAGGGGGTCTAGAATGGAGTTAGCAGTAAGGTGGCTTAGGAGACGATTATAGGCCAGACGTTCTAGGAGCTTGGAGGCAAAAGGGAGGAGGGAGATGGGCCTGTAGTTGGATGGAGAGTTGGGGTCCAGGTTTGATTTCTTGGGAATTGGGGAGACAAGAGCGTATTTGAAGGAGGAGGGGAAGATCCCAGAGGATAGGGAAAGATTAAAGAGGTGAGCCAGGTGAGAGCAGACTGACTGACTGAGACGAAGGATAATATTGGAGGGGATAGGATCGAGCGGGCAGGTGGTGGGTGAAGCGGATTGAAGGATAGAATGGACTTCAGCGGCAGTGGTGGGGTAAAATGAGGACAGGGGTGGGAAGGAGGGGAGTGGACATGGAGGAGGGTGAAGTCATAGCAGCATTGATGGCAGTCCTGAGAAAGGAGATTTTGGTTGAAAAGTAGGTAGCAAAATCAGCGGCTACGATGGAAGACGGAAGAGCTGGAGGCGGGGGGGGGGGGAGCAATGAGTTGAAGGTGGCGAAGAGCCCGCCGGGGTTGGATGATCGGGAAAGGATGAGGGACTTAAAGTATGATTCCTTGGCCAGAGCAAGGGCAAAGCTGAAGGAGGAAAGAATTAATTTGAAATGGAGATAATCCGCGAGGGAGCGTGATTTCTTCCTGAAGCGCTCAGCAGTGCGAGAGCACTTTTTAAGGAATTGGGTGATAGGCGAGTGCCACGGTTGGGGGTTGGAGCATCGAAGGGGGATAGAGGAGGGAGGGCAGGCAGAGTCCAATGCCGAAGCTAGGGTGTCATTATAGGGGGAGGCGGCAAGGTTCGGACATGACATGGGGCGAGAAGAGGACACAGCGTGTCTGAGAAGGCAGCAATATCAAGTGTGTTGACGTTATGCCGTGAGACAATGCGCTTGGGATGGGGGGGGGGGGGTGTGGGAGAGGGGGAAGCAGTGAGTGAGAAAGAGATGAGGTGATGGTCAGAAAGAGGAAAAGCCGAGATAGTGTAGTCAGTAAGGGAACAAGAGCGGGAGAAGACTAGATCGAGGATGTGGATGTGGGTGGGAGAAGAAGTCCACTGAGATAGGCCAAGAGAGGAGCAGAGAGAGAGGAGCTGCGTAAGCATGTTAGACGCTTGGGCATCCCCGTCAGATGGCGCACCTCTCTGCCAGCCTGCGCCAGCTCAGGGAATCTGGTGATTCCCGGAGCTGGCTGAGAGGCGCTACATCTGTATGTTTTTTTAATGAGTCCAGTAAAACTTACCTTCAATTATTAATTATGATTTTTTTTTAAGTTTTCTCCTGAAGAAACTGTGTTATTGATCAGTTATTCCTCCTCTCTCATGATCAATATAGCGATGTTAAGAAGGATTAAACATGAAGGACATGACATGTCATGTCTGTAAAACATTGATGTTTCTAATACGAGGAGGGTTGTTACGGTATACGGTAGTTTTTTCAAAGACGGTCAATTTTTCTTTGCTAAATCAAATTATAAATAGATTCATCTTTAGATTTAATCCATTTCTTTTCAGTTTTATCTGTGGCAATCCAAATTCAGGCCTGATCGCACGTCTGTGAATTGGCAGCCTGAACGATTATGGATAGACTGCGCATGTGTCGGATGCATGAGCATGGTCGTTCTGCGATACAATTAATAAAATTGACAGGATGCTGGTGTTTATGGGTGGCAACTGGCTGTTTTCTGGGAGTGCCCAGCTGTTTGAGATGAAGTCATGTGATGTCAGCTCCAGCCTGGATCTGAATGATTCTATCGCAGCCGCCGAGTAAAGGTGCCCACACACGCACCGATCCCGGCGGTGCGATGCTGTACGATGGGGTGCGCGCTCCCACAGCACCTCATCCCACAGTACAAAAAGTATGTGCTGCACATACTTTTTGTACTAGCTTTTTCTAGCATAGCATCGCATCGCATGCACATCGTATGCACAAGGCATACGATGCAATGCTATGTATGCTAGTTAAGCCCACAGCGCACGCCGGGATTGGTGCGTGTGTGGGCACCTTAAGTCCTGGGCTACGCACAGACTCCACACACAGGAAAATGATTCAATAGTGTGCGGTTTGCGAATGGATTTGTAGCTAATCACCGTTCCAGCTAACATTTGCCAGCCATGCTAAGCATGGACAGGTCGAGAATTCACTCTGGCGGGGCAGTGTATACTGTACCTCAAAAGGCTCCTAAAATTAGCAGCCCAGTGAAAAGGTCTGAATTAGGCCCACTGTTATATTCCTTAACATAATTTAAAACTTATTTTAAATCATGCTTGCCGACTTCCTGGCTGCCCCCTCCATGTCAGCTCAATAGGGGGGTGCCATTGTGTATGGCACCATGATGCAAAGCCATCATCCTGGCTCCACCTTCGTCACATAATGCTATTACTGGTATTGAAAAGTAAGAGGCGGGGCTACAATGACATCATTCAGCTTGCATTACATCACTGGCTGCCGGGGGTTCGCACAGGGAAGCCATGTTTTGCGAGTGCAGCCGCATTATGTGAGCGGTCACGGCGAATTGATTAGTCGCCAGCCGCTCACACGCAGCAGTGCATGTGGTGGGCGTGGGGTGGCAGGCTGTGGTCGCGCCTATGGAACACCCAACATGTCATCGGTGTTCCCATGAAAACGCTGGGCGCTCGCCCGTGATGTAGGTGCGGGGGTCGGGCAGCTGACGTCAGTGGATGTCAGCTGCCTGCCCGCTTTCCGTACAGGGAACAGAGAGGACATACAAAGCTGAAAATTTTGCAGGTTTTCGGGTCAACCAGAATCACTTCCATGTGGGGCTAATTCAGGTTGCAGCACAAAAGTGATCCAACCCGCAGTTTCCCTAAAGGTTGGTAATCGTGCACATGCAGAACGAGCACATAATAGCGAATGCCTCTGATTAATTGAAATGCCATCCAGTTCCCCAAGATCGTGTGTTAAATAGTACGTTCTAGAAAAGGGGTGGTCAAACCTGTCCTCAAGATCTACCAACGGTGCATATTTTCCAGGCAACCTGTGGATCTATAGATAGTAGGAATGAATACAGCATGTTTTAAAATGTGACAGTTAATAATGACTACAGCTGTGCACCAGCTAGGTGATCTGGGGAATGTGACAGTTAGTAATGACTACAGCTGTGCACCAGCTAGGTGATCTGGGGAATGTGACAGTTAGTAATGACTACAGCTGTGCACCAGCTAGGTGATCTGGGGAATGTGACAGTTAGTAATGACTACAGCTGTGCACCAGCTAGGTAACCTGGAAAGCGTGGACCGTTGGTAGATCTCGAGGACCGGTTTGGCCACCTCTGGTCTAGAATGTAAACGAGATTTATTTTCAACTACAATGTACTATCTACTAATTACTGCCAACAGAAGGCAAACATAAGCCGGTACAGATGTGCATTTACAAACCTACTACAAGTGTCTCCAATAATTGTGCTAACAACTGTAAGGTTTTAATTGCATTTGTAATAAACAATATAGTTTTTTTTTCAGGAACATATTATGTATGTATGCAGATTTCCATTTGATCTTGGAACCTGTTTACATTACTCATGAATATTCATTGCCACTTGGGAAAAATAATGCTGAAGCAGATTAAAAATAACCATACCTATTATAAATCATAAGTCCTGAATATACTTGTGCACAAGCATCCGTAAAAAGAGGGATGCAAGTGTGTCTGCATTGCTACTTAGTTCTTAATGAGCATATTCCCATGATGGGCCACATTCGGACCTGCAATTTTTGCAGATGGACAGAACCATGCTTCACTGCAGGTTGGGCAGATGTAATGTGCAGAGAAATATAGAATTAGAATATTGGGAGAATCATTCAGTGGCATACATCTATCTAGCCACCAAAGTGTGAGGAATTTAATCTATGTGAGCGGAAGCCCCATCTCCACTTTATACTCAAATCCACTTTAGCAGACACCGCGCTCTGGACCCCCTTGGTGGTCACATTCCATCATTGACCACCAAAGCGAGAGGATTCCAGTTTATTGCAGAAGCCTTCAATCTTCTTTTTTCCTCCAACGGTAAACACAGTGCCGTATGCAATAGTGAGGATTACTATCATTCAAAAAGTGGAGTCTACTGAACAACAAGTTTATCAACTAAACCGGTAAAGTGCACTTACCTGTGACTCACCCCACCCCCCTTTTCCTGGGCCACCTCCACACCTTGTCCACCATCCTGTGTCGTGAGGGAAATAATTCACTTTATGCAATTCATTGTTTATATTTATATTTTTTGTTTTATTTATATCTGTTTTTATCTAGTGAAAGTAAAATCGCAGCTTTGTACCAAACACTTTTCTTTTTATGGTTTAGCACTGCTCACATGCCTATCCCACATCACAATGCGCTCATATGTATCACATGACGTCAGCTCCCACCCCCATTTTGGCGAATTATGGGCATTTGAAGAGTAAGTATAGATTTATTGCGTCCAATGAATGACTTCTCCTCTCCTTCTCCACTCTCATGGAGGGGCTGCGTACATTCGGCAGCGTTTCCCTGCTCAGTCAGGGCCGGCGCCACCACTAGGCAGGTCTAGGCATTTGCCTAGGGCGCCGGCCACTGGAGGGCGGTAGTGAGCCGCCAAGTACCATAGAAAGCAGAGCAGAAGCTGAAAAGTGCCGGAACTCATCCCAGCAGGGCAGCAGGGTCAGGGAGCGGGGACCAGGTGAGCTAAGTGATACGATGCTGCCCCCAGCACCTCCCAGCGCCCCCCCCCGGGCAATCCCTGTGCGGAACACTCTTCCCCCCCAGTAGCACGGCGGCCATATCAGCCCCCCATACCCCCCGGCATCTGGGAAGACACACCGTGGCCCAAAAATCCCCCCCCCCCGAACGGCCGGGCAGAGACACTGCAAACACCCCTCCCCCCGGTGGCCGGGCAGAGACACCGCGCACCTACCGACCGCCCCCCCGCCCCCCCCTCCCCCCTGGCCAGGCAGAGACAGCGTGCACCCCCCAGCAGTTGAGCGCCGGGGCACCCCTCCCGCCTGGGGCGCTCCGGTGCCTAGCACCGGCCCTGTGCTCAGTAGGCAACAAATATACGCTGCCTATCGATCAGTTCTGAATCAGACCCTAAGAGTTAAACAGTGCAGGTATTTCACTGACTAGGGAATAATACGGAGCTGTGTGTGTGTGCAGGATCATCAAAATGCAATTGATTCATTAAAAAGCACTTAAAGTAACCTGGCAATGAGACAAGATTTCATACAGCGTGGCAAAATACCCAGCGTCAATTAAAATCTTATACCCTGAAGACTTTACATGAAATCCGGATCAGATATGCTGTATCGCTGGGACATGCTGAGGTTGGTCGTAGCTTCAAAGGAACCTGAGCTGTGTGTGGTATTGCAGCTTACGTCTTATTCTTTGTTCACACAACAGATACAAAGGCTGGTGAAAGACAAAACAAAAAAAAACAGTTCTGGAAGAGAAAAGGAAGGCAACGTACCTTAGTAACTAACTACATATCATGATGTTAGTCTAACCTAATTGCAAGGGCAGCAGAAACAGAGAAATAAGGTTTAATTGCATTTTATAATGAATCGTAAGTTCTCCTGCCAACTTGCCTGTTGCCTTTTCTCTCTGATTTCAAGGGATGATAGACTGAAGCAAGCTATTGTGTTTTAATTATTCAACTGTATTAGCAACCTCGTTAGAATATTTATGCATTCATATTTGTTTTGGCTCTGCAACAGCTTATTTTTGTGATGACACAGAGAAATCTGACACATTGCGCTCTTTGAACGTGCAAAAACAGTAGCAATGAAATCATTTAATTGTAATCAAATTTCCATGCGGAAGCCTAGACTCCCCACAGCCTAAAAATCCCATGGGCTTTAATACAAATCAAGTCAACTGCTCCAAATATTATACAATAAATAGTAATAACATCTCCCCTAGGTCATAAAAATATGCAGACACTCAGCCAAAATTCAGTTTATCTCTTGTCAGGGTTCTTCTCGTCCCAGAAATAGAAATTGTGTGTCCCATTAGGGTGTTGGGCTTCAGGCTACCCCGGTGAGTGCCCTTATTATTACCTGCCAGTGAGAACATTGCAGTTTTCTATAGCATCCATAGAGATTATAAGTGGAGATGCTTTCACCTATTACAATAGCGCTTTGGCTGCATGAAGAAAGCAAACTTTTTTTTTATTACGCGTGTGACATTGGTTCAAATTAATTCTTAGTAAATGTAAAATGTTCTCTCTGAAGTGATCAGTGTAGTTAGGAATAATGAAAATGCATTAAAAGTAAATTGCTTGTGCTTACCTGTAGTTCATTTCATTAAATAGAGTGATATAAAAAACAGGTACTTGTGTATTATCTGGGTGCCCATCGCATACCATCGCATGCCCTATTGAGTGGTATACGATGGGATGCGATGCGAGCCGATTTCCCCGTGAAATGAACGGGAGTGCTTGTACAATGAAAATCGCATAACATTGTATAGCATTGTATGGCATCAAATGGCATTCGATGCGATTTAACCCTTCCCGCCCAATTGTAATCCCGCCTTTTGGCACATCTGGCAGAATTTCACTCTGAGGTGATTTTGTGAGGAGATTCTGCTCACCACCACTTACAATCATACATGCAAGAATTTGTGTGGAGAAAATGCAGACGACAACCCATTTGACCGCATGTTGCATGCATTAACACTGCTACCTAATTTCAAATTTTTATTTTTTTATTGTCATTTATGTTGTATTTACTGTCAGTTTTATTGGCCTGTCATTGCCACTTTTATTGTTGATTTTCATGACATTTATTGTTCTATCATATTTTATCATTATGTTCTAAAAATGAATACAGTTCTTCGTTAAAGCAGGTAAATGGGTTGGAAGAAAATTGAGTAAATGTGTTCCCAATATAAATTAGGCATATATTCACCTATATCCAGAGCTGTCCTGCACCCAACCAGTACCAGTACTCTTGGAGACTCCTAAATCTCGGGTGGTTTTAGTGGATGCTTGGAAAAGTGAGCAGTTTCTCGAATGTCCGGCCGATGCCAACTGCTGACGCCCATCTTGAGTGAAGTGGACGATACAGGTGAATTGATTACACCGTTTGTGCAGAAATACTAGAATGTGGCTATGATCCCACTTTACAATACTAAAACTTGTGGCATTGAAGATACAATCCCGGTGTCATGCAACCCCCCCACCAACGTTCACTTTGATGGTACCATACCCATACACACTGCCAGCATGGCTGACCCCTCTCAGAGTACCTCTTGCTCTGAGTTTGCCTAATTCACCCGCGTGTTTGCAGAAATGATTTTAGGTAAATTCTCATGTTTCAGTGGTGTCGGTGAAAGTTTCGTTAATAGTGTTTTTGATCATAAGTCCCTGTATACCACTGTTTTTTACTTCTATGTAACCTAACACTTCTGTGTTTGTTCTTTGGTAAATTTTAATGTCTTTCTTTAACATTTATACACTTTTATAACCATTATAATTAGTCAGTAACAAGACATTGGTTCCTCCAGCACACTGAATAGTAATAGTAACCAATCTTGAACACTACAGGATAATATAATTCAGAGATATTGGTTACATATACCTGCGCAGGTGTATGTAACCAAAATCTCTGAATTCTATTATCATGTAGTGTTCAAGATTGGTTACTATTACTATTCAGTGTGCTGGAGGAACCAATGTCTTGTTACTGACTAAGTATTAACCCCTCCCTTGCATGCACCTGAAAAGTTTTACTGAACTAATTTGAGCATCTACCACTATCTGTATGTATGTTGTAAGAGGCAGAGAGGAGCTTGCATTAGGCGGAGATGCAGGTCCTGATATGCCACATGGAGTAGTCTGGGGTTGCTCCAAGGTAGGTAGCTCTTAGTTCAGATATACCAAGTAAGGAGCCATTATCATGTGGCTCCTTGCTGACTAATTGCAGACCCAATTTAGGGTAACAGTGGTGTAGGGTGCGGTGCCCCTGGACTGGTTGGGCTGGGTGGCTTTAGTGCGGCATGCCCTTACATTCTATTAACACTTTTCCCTCACTAACACTATCTCTCTCTTATTTTAATTACATTTCATTTATCTCTCTCTTTATGTATAGCTTCGGCTTCCTATCACTAATTATTAACACTTAGTATCTCACTGGCATGCCGCACTGGGCCTCCTAGCTTATGATAGTTTTTGGGGTGCCACACCCTGCACCTAGATATAGCGCTAGGGACCCCCAATATACAGAGAAGCCTTGACGCGGCTTGGGGGCATATCATACACCTGCGCAGGTATATGTAACCAATATCTCTGAATTCTATTATCATGTAGTGTTCAAGATTGGTTACTATTACTATTCATAGGCCCTTATTCTGATCGGTGCGGCCCGATCAGAATATGCGGCCAGGACCGTGCAGGCGAATCCCCGCCTTCCATACGGATCGCCACCTCCGTCCGTACGCGAATATGTGGCGGTCCGCATGAAAGTGGATGGGGATACGCCTCCTCCATCTTGGGAGCAGCCCCTGCATTCGATGGTCGCCGAACATCGAATGCAGGGCCGCACGCTCCACCAGCTCCCGCCACCCTAGACCACACGGACACTTGTCCGTATGAAATCATGTATGGGGGCGGGCAGCTGACATCCGGCGATGTCAGATGCCCGCCCCCTACACAAGCGTCACGGCTTCATTACCATGCATACGCCCCGCGTTTGCATGGGAACGCCCATGAAACGCGGGGCGTATGCATAGGGTAATGAGGCTAAGTAGCCCTACACGCCCCTCTCCGCCCCCTGTGCGGCGTATAAAGAATACGTGCGGCGAAACCGCTTGCACATGCGCAGAGTGACCTCTGCACATGCGCAGTCCAAAAACATCGGCGGTACGACCGCATTCGGAGAAATCCGCACCGATCAGAATAAGGGCCATTGTGCTGGAGGAACCAATGTCTTGTTACTGACAATATGCATTGAACCAGTGCCTTCTGCATTAAAAATTATTTTCATGCAACCCAAATTTCAGTGTGTTTAAAGCATTGTTCATTGCAAATCAATAGCTGTAACCGAATGAGAGCACTAGGCAGCAGGCAGAGCACTTCTATACAGGACATTGAACTCCTAGAAGCTATAACTTACATTTTCGGTCAGTAGGTGGTACATTATTTCAAGCAGTTTGGAGCAAAAAGATTACTTGTAAGAAGTGCTCTGCAATGAATACTTTTACAAAATGAGTCATACAGTATGACACATGTATTCTGGAAATGCTAGGATATACAGTACAGTCTATTACATCAAAGTTTATATGTTATATGTATCTGAGTTGTGTATTTGTATTCTGGTAGTGTAAAAATTCAGCTTCTCGTCGAGATGTACTAAGCCGTGATAAAATGGACAGTGATAAACCATCAACCAATCAGCTTCTACTTGTCATTCAAACACGGCATCTAGCATGGCAGTTAGGAGCTGATTTGCTGGCTGTTTATTATTCTCCATTTTATCACTTTTCAAGCTTTTCTAGCACAACCTGTAAACATTTCCAGCAACTTAATTCATGCTGCTGTCGTATTGAAATACTGACACGCAATTCACCAGGCTCATCTAGGTAGATGTGTACACACACACAGGGGGAGATTCTCTAAGAATCTCTGCCCCCCTTCGCCGCAAATCGCATATTTAATTATCGCATATGTTGTAACATATGCGATAATTAAGGCAAAGGACAGCTCTTGCGTTAAGAGCTGTCCTTTGCGGTGAGAGTCGCCGGGTCCCAGCAGGTCCCGGCGGCTCCCCCTTCCCTCACACACCCGGCGCTGCTGCTGCTGCGCCGGGCTCTCCTCCTCCCTGCACCCGGAAGAGGATCAGTGCAGGGAGGAGGTCACAGGTCCGGGCAGCACAGCTCTGTGCTGCCCGGACACAGGTGAGGGGGCGATGCGGGGCGGCGGGGGGTCGGCGCGAGGCGGAGGGTTGCGGTAGAAGCCCATTGCCTTCTATGGGGCATCGCCAGATTTTTTTTACAGCATCCCAAAATGCAGTAAAAACCCGATAATGGGGTTTTTACCGCATTTTTCGCTTAGAGAATCTCCCTCACAGCCTGAGGTGACAGGAAAAAGACAGTTAGGGGTAGATGTATAAAGCCATTATAACTGAGAAGTGGCCCATAGCAACCAATCATCACTGAAGTAACATCTATAATTTGCTTAATTTAGAATTATACAAAGCAGCTGATTGGTTGCCATGGGCCACTCCTCCTCTGGCTCATGTCTCCTTCCTTATTACTGCTTCATACAGTTACAGTTGAGTCAAAAGTGGATAAGATGAAGCTGCTGGATGATCTGTACATCAAGGTGAGAGAGTGGGGTGCAGACTGCTGTGGGACTTGGCAGTAGGATTCATTCTAGAAATGAGTGATCAGAAAAAAGGACGGGGGGGGGGAGAAGTGTGAACCAAACACTGATTTGGTTGCAAGCAGCTCTGCATCCAAAGACACCTAGGGCCAGATTCTCTAAGCTTTAAAAGTGATAAAATGGAGAGTGATAAACAGCCAGCCAATCAGCTCCTGCCTGACATTTTTCAAACACAGCCTGTGACATGGCAGGTAGGAGAAGATTGGCTGGCTGTTTATCTCTCTCCATTTTATCACTTTTGAAGCTTAGAGAATCTGGATTACTTACATTTTTTATAAGTCTTTTGAACATAATTATATTTTTATTTAGTTAATACATTTTTATATATTTTGAGTCTAATTGGTTTTGTGCTGTTTCTAAAATCTAATCTAACTTACTACTGGGAGCTGCATTTCCAATTAACTGGTGATCTAGTGTATATTTAATTTGTGCGTACAGAATATATAGAAATTGCGCCCGATTTATATGTTTAGTGATGAGTGACACTGCGATATCAAAATATCAGAAGGGCTATATTTTATTGAAGCTGCTATCAATAAAGTGAATAAAGAGAATACAGGTTGAGTATCCCTTATCCAAAATGCTCGGGACCAGAAGAATTTTGCATAACGGATTATTCCGTATTTTGGAATATTTTTATATTTGAATGAGGTATGTTGCATTTATGTTGTATAAGCGCATCATACACATGAAATACATACAAATATATATTATGTGTGCATGAAACAAGGTATTAAAACATGAAACAAAGTTTGTGTACTATCTCAGAAACTGAATTTGAATGTTAAGCAATCATGTCCTTGCACATATTTAGTGCCAGTTACATGTTATTTCCCCAGTAGTGCCAGTTGCAGATGTAGCCAGTAGGTTTTTATCAAAAAATAAAATATAAAAGTACATTTTGGAGACATTGGGGCAGATGTATTAAGCCTTAACAAGAGATAAATACAAGGGTGATAAAGAGAGATAAACGTCCAGCCAATCAGCTCCTTACTGACCTTTTTCAAACAAAGCCTGTAACATGGCAGTTAGCAGGTGATTGGCTGGACGTTTATCTCTCTTTATCACCCTTGCATTTATCTCTTGTTAAGGCTTAATACATCTGCCCCTATGTTTTTTGGAATAATTTGGATAACGGATATTTGGGTAAAGGGTACTCAACCTGTATTTATTTGTATTTTTCTCACGCTGATAAACATGAACTGGAAACCATCAGTTTAATCTGGCAGGAGTCATAAAAATGTTTGTAGTCTTATACTTTCTTATACTGTACTTGGGCTGACATAAACGTATCATCGATTAAGAAAGGATAAAAATAAAATTATGATTTTTTTTCTTTTTTTTCCCTTTAAGATCCCCGCTGATCAGTCTACCGAGGTAAATCAATACTTCATGGTATTATCAGGAGTTTTTTTGTTGATCGTTTATGGATGTTTTTGCATGTCTAGTTATTACAGATGTTTACAACAGTTTGATCGCTGTGTTATTCTTTAAGATTTCATTGGGGAGATATGTGAAGATAGAGCTGAGATCCTAATTTAATTACATTTTATTACTTTTCATAATACAGGCATAATTCAGGGCAATAACGATTACCAAAGTATAACAATAAAAGAAGATAACTTACACAAAAGTAATACACTATGGGGTTCATTCTGGTCAGCTCGGTAACATGCGAGGATCGCAGCTTATGAACACCAGAGATGCCGCCTGTCCGAGCGCTAACCCCCTGCCGCTGCCGATTCCCCTCTTTAACATTGAGGGGATGTGTAACGAAAACGCATCCCCTCGCATGTCTCCGCAGCAGGAAAAATCATTCGATGGTCGGGGACCATTGAAAGATTTCTCCTGTCTTCGCCAATAAAAGTCAATGGAAACTGATTTTTATTAGTGGCCACCGGGATGAAGACTGGGATGGGGTGGCGGATGTCGTAGCCACCCACCCACCCCGACAGGCATCGGCCCAACTACGCAGCCATGAGAATGGCCAGCGGTTTCATGGGGACGCCCATAAACTGCTGGGTGTTCCCATGGGCGATCCCCGTCCCCGCCACAATACGCCCCCGGCCCGCCATGATTTTTGTGAAGGGCTCGACGACTATGCAAGTCCCAAATCCATTCACAAAGGGGAACTGCACATGTGCAAAATAGACCATGTGCAGTACCACAAATTTAGGGATGGGGCCGAACTTGCAGGAATGCGCGTCAATCAGATTGACCCCTTATGTGCAATAGAGAATGAGGGACGTGAGCAATCCATACACGAAGCGGCGGTGTGACAGGTCTGATCTCATGAGGGCAGAGCAGATGTGGCCACAAATTGGGTCCATGGTGTTTGAGATATGCTAATGTCAGAAATAGTCTTTTGTAATGAGATGCCCACCACCAGCTTCTCAGATCTGCTGGACATTCCAAAACATTGTTCAGACTATCAGACCACTGAGCAACCTCACGGTCGCTCATAATGTTCACTGGTATTTAGCTGCCAGGGCTAGCGAAACTGTGTCTGAGGTCGATGCAGTCGGTGGCTACAGTATACCCAAAAAAGTGGCTTAACAGTGCAATGACTTATGCCGGTTCCCAGGTGCTGCAAGACACCCTATGCACTCAACACTGGCGATCCACAGGGAATTGATCCAGCACATATATTACAGTACATACATGATAACATGTGTATATATATATATATATATATATATATATATATATATATATATATAGTGTATATGCTTAGCAATTCCCTCCTTACTAATTACTGTCACCTGTGCAGAGGCAGTATTGTGCTGATCCACCCTATGCTCAGTGCACCCGCCTCCTATAATTTGATAGTACTTCACTGATCCACCCTACCCTCAGTGCAGCTCACTGCACCCACCTCCCATAATTCTACAGTACTGTACTGATCCACCCTACCCTCAGTGCAGCTCACTGCACCCACCTCCCATAATTCTACAGTACTGTACTGATCCACCCTACCCTCAGTGCAGCTCATTGCACCCGCCTCCTATAAATCTACAGTACTGCACTGATCCACCCTACACTCAGTACAGCTCACTGCACCCACCTCCTATAATTTTATAGTACTGCACTGATCCACCCTACACTCAGTACATCTCACTGCACCCACCGCCTATAATTTTACAGTACTGCACTGATCCACCCTACACTCAGTACAGCTCACTGCACCCACCTCCTATAATTCTACAGTACTGTACTGATCCTACCCTCAGTGCAGTTCATTGCACCCGCCTCCTGTAAATCTACAGTACTGCACTGATCCACCCTACCCTCAGCGCAGCTCATTGCACCCGTCTCCTACAATTATATATGATAAGTTAATATGGATTTAGAATGTACAGTACATGTACATTGTTAGCTAACTTTTCCTTTGTCATTCAATTTCCAAATATATGGATGTGTTCTATAGTCTTTTGTTACAGCTTACATACAGCAAGAGACAGGTACTTTTTACATGTTTTATTGATCTGGAATCTCTACATGACTGTTCCTTTGTTACCTTCCTCTCTTTTATGAGAACACTTGTTTAGAGATGTTTGATGGAATCCCTTACTGAGCTCTGCTGTTAGGTCACCTCTGATGTGCTGCGAGCCAGAGTCGTTCTTAAAAATGTTTGTAGTGCCTTGTGCCAAGGAGGACAAATTTAGGAGCCCAAAGACCTTAGTCTATGAACAGGAAAGACATCTTCTGTTCTGGTGCACTCTGGGTCTAATTTAGAAGCAGTCACCATTTCGATATTTACGCAGATGTGTGATTATGGTCCAATGGCGCATGCATTTCAGCCTCATTGTGCAGATGTGGTGATTGAAATGAGTCTCCAGTGCATGGTGGATGCCATGTTTCCAGAGACCTGCACATGCACAGTAGATTCTGTGAAAATGTCACAGCCTACTGCACCATGGAGAGGAGGGGGCCCACCTGGAGGCTGCACATGGCCCCCCTCCTCTCTTAAAACATCCCCCCGCATCATACCTCCTGCGAGCAGTTTGTAATATTGGTACTTGTGTATTTTGGCGGCGCCCCCGATGTCCGTCGTACGACGAACAGATCGCATCGCATCGCATGCCATGCACCCGATGGCATGCGATGCGATGCGACGCGATTTTGACCCCCTATACGACCAAAAATCGTATAAGCACCCTAAAGGGTGCTTTTGAGCACCCAAATGGGTGCTTACAATGTTAAATGCACCCCCACGCCACCCCCCACTATAAACGTGAACCCGAAGCGTGGCGAGCGCAGCGCGCCCGCGAGGGGCGGCGGTACGCGTCCTACGACCTTTTCATACCCCCACTATCCACGTCGGCGTGGAGTTGAGAATAGAATAGTGTGGCGAGCGCAGCGAGCCACCGAGCCCGAAGCGTGGCGAGCGGACGCGGATACCTTCACAGTTATACACGTCCCCTCGCGGGCTTCACAGGTGTCCGTGGCGACGCGGACACCTGTGAAGCCCGCGAGGGGACGCGTTTACCTGTGAAGGTATCTGCGTCCCCTCGCGGGGCTCGCTGCGCTCGCCACGCTTCGGGCTCGGTGGCTCGCTGTGCTCGCCACACTATTCTATTCTCAACTCCACGCCGACGTGGATAGTGGGGGTATGAAAAGGTCGTAGGACGCGTGGGGGTGCATTTAACATTGTAAGCACCCATTTGGGTGCTTAACATTGTATAAGCACCCATTAGGGTGCTTATACAATGTTTAATCGCATCGCATCGTATGGCATCGTATGCCATGTACAATGGCATACAATTTCAAAATTGTATGCCATCGTGCACTATCGTACGATATCGCGTCGCATCGCATACCATCGTATGTGTTATGGTATGCGATGCGATGGGCGCCGCCAAAATACACAAGTACCGTAATATTTATAAGTAAAGCACACATGGCAACAGTGTCAATTCGTTTGATGCTGTGATATAGTTTAGATCAGGGGTCCTCAAACTACGGCCCGCTGGCCCCAATGCGGCCCGCTGAGGACATTTATATGGACCGCCGGACAACCTGCGCCTTTAAATACAAACACAGCCGCTGCCCATTTTTATTCCACCAAAAAGATGGCCACGGGAGGGCTGTGCGCATGCCCAACTGCACACAGCTGCTCCCATGGACCTTTTTCTCCCGTCCATGGGCAGGACCGCCCATAGGCAGGACTGCCCACCTACGTGCGTGTGTCGGGCTGCAGCAGGAGGCAGGGAAACAGCTCCTGCTTCCGTTCCTGCCATACACTAGGCTCCGCGGCCAAGCAGCCCCGACGCTGGGCTGTATGTCTGGCGGGCTGCAGCAGGAGATAAGAAGGGAGAAAGCTCCCTGCTCCCTGACCCCCCCAACATGAAGATTCACTGATATATAGAAGTCGAGGAATGGTGCGCGGCCACATAAAAAAACGCACACAACTTCTTCAGTGCATCCGCGCAACCCCTCCCTCATGTTTTCCGGTGGCCACTGGCTGCTGCTGGCCTGGGTAGCCTTGGCAGAACAGCGTCAGGCTGGTAGTATGTGCTGGCGTGTATTCCTCTGTGTTGTGGGCAGGTGAGGCAGAAAGTTCTGTGGCTGCGGCGGGGGAGCTGTGATCCTAGACATGAGCAAGCACTGCTGTTTCTGCTGGGAATGCAATGAGCATTTAACCCTACAAGTATGTAAACACCCTGTATAGGCAGATAATAAGATATATGCAGTGTGCATAGGAATTTGTTCATAGTTTTTGTTTTTACTATAGTCCGGCCCTCCAACGGTCTGAGGGACAGTGAACTGTCCCCCTGTTTAAAAAGTTTGAGGACCCCTGGTTTAGATGATACATACCTCCCAACATTTGAATGTCCCTCAGCGGGACAGAAATGGGTTGCTCCCGGTCTCCCGGAAATATGTTGGATCCTCCTGGTTTTTTAGCCTGCCTGGCAAAAAACAGTGATTGCGCATGGGAAAGTCACGAAGTGAAGGGGCTGACCTCGCAGCTGTCCGGCTGCCGGCCAGGGTTTCTGTGGGATGTGGTCATAGCCCTGGCAGTGGCCACAGCAGCAGCGCAGTATGGGGCAGCCTTGGGAGCGGGAGCAGCAGAGGTAGCGGCCCTAGCAGCACAGGAAGCAGCACCAGCAGTAGAAGGCCGTGCCGCAGATGAGATGGTAAGCTAGCGCAGGCTGCTTTGGTGCTTCCTATCTGCTTCACTGACTCTGCTCCCCACTGTTCTTCTTTAATAGGGTTCCTTGAAAGATGAAGTGCTACAGTACTCTTTCAAATGTAATTTGGATAGCTCCGCCCATGGCCCGACCCATTTATGTGCCATAAATGGAACAGGCCATGGGCGGAGCTATCCAAATAAAATTTGAGATCTCCCATGCCCCCTATTTCCTGTAACTAGCTGCCCTCTCCCACAAAGGAGAGCTGAGAATTTGGCAACTATGGCGCACAAAATCCATTCCCAGATGCTCTGCTAGTCAGAGCCGCACTGTCAGGGGGGAGTCCCAACTGTCCCCATCCAACGTGGGACACTACTGGCCATGGGTAGGACATGAGACAGCCTCCAAAAAGTGGGACAGTCCTGTTGGTAGTTGGAAGGTACAGTATGCTATAGCAGAAATTCAGCAAAGAACTTCCAAATTCCTTTACAGAAACATACAAAACTCCAAAGCAAAGTAACAAATGATAACCCAGGGAACAGTTTCGAAAATTGAACTCATCTTCACAAAATACCATTTTTGTATAAGGAAAGTAGAGGAAATGTGTCTTTCCCCTGATATTACAATATCTGATTTCTGCTATAAAATGCGTACTTTATATAAAATACACTCGTCAGTGGGATGTTCAAGTTGGATTACTTAGGCCCTTATTCTGATCTGTGCGGAAATTCCCGCATTCTTACGGAGCGGTCCGCACGCCACGGTGTTTTTCCGCATGCGGCCATCGTCCGTAGAAACGCCCACGTGTCCTCCGCATTCGGACGGACTCACTCTTTAAGAACAGGGCGTGTTTACGGACGACATACAAACCATGCGTGTGCGGGAGAAACACTCCGATTCGGCACGGTATTACAGAGTATTACAGAGTATGCTCGGGAATACCGCATCCGACCGGGAGCCAAGCGGTGCTACCGCACGTAAGCGGAGTATTTACGCCAAACAACCCACTATGAAGTATCTTCTGCAAGACATCACATGACCCACTTATTCAATTACCTATCCTCATAAAAAACTGCTTATTTGGAATTGGAATCAATTAGATTCCAATATATCCTTACAAGCATGCCTAACACATGCATTGCACACATTAACCCTTACAGCAATTGAAGTGCAATGGTTTCAATTAAAGCACTGACAAGCGTCCTATTAGTGAGTAATGAGTAAAGGAGTAGATTGTATTGGGTTCAGGTGTTAATGGTTGTAGTCATTAGGCGTACGTTCGCCTACCGCATGAACGAGTGGTGTCCGCAAAGCAATAGTACACTTGTGGACACCGCACATTTCAGCCCTTTTTGCTCGCGTGCATTCGGAGTGGTTTCCGAATGTACGCCCCCCAACATAAGTGTACTCCCCCGTGTCCGCCCATGTTTCCGCCCCGTTTTGCCCACTTTGAAACTACGCCCATGTGTCATTCCGCATGACGCCCATAATACGCCCCTATTTCCCGACTGATTGCGGTGACCAGTTTTGGACGGGCTTTGTCCGAACTGGTACCGAGTCAAGGCGTGGCACATGCGCGTTGCGTTCTCTACGCATGCGCAGACGCCGTAAAGACGCAATCCGTAAGAACGCGGTAAAGTCCGCATCAATCAGAATAAGGGCCACAGTGAGGCATGAATGCAGTAACCCAGGGTGATCAACTCCTAACTGCCATGTTACAGGCTGGGTTTGGAAAATGACAATTGGGAGCTGGTCATTTATCACTCTCCATTTCTGGCCCAAAATGTTTATTTGTTTAAAAAAAGTTTCCTAATATAAATATATTTTTGCCAGATCTGCGGATTTTAATTTTTTTATTTTTTTTTAAGTTTAAGGGAGGTCTGGAAAATCCTTTTTGAATCATATACTGTAATAGCTATTTTCACAACATTCTTGGCTACAGAAGGAAAGTAGCGAAAAGAGGCCTACGGGAAATACAGTTTTTGTTTCATTTTGTTGATGAATTGCTTGTCTTAAAACAAATAAATCTGTTCCGATATAGTGCAAGCCCTATGGAGCTGATGAACGAACATTAAAAGCGGAAATGTCTAATCCTGGTGCAGTGTCTAATGTCTCATTACATTTTATATTATTGCTTATTTCATAAATCGTAGCACAATTCTTTACTTCTAGATTTTTCAACGCAAAAAAAAGGAAACTTTTTTATGATAGGTATAGAACAAAAAGTTTGAAAGACATATGAGGGCAACATTTTATTTACTTTCTTTAAATAGGAGCAAAAAAAAAAAAATCATGATTTATTAGATCACAAGGATCCTTCCAGTAAGTGTAAACATTTATCTCACGTACTGCGAGACATCCTGAAACGCAAGCAATGATTCATTTAACATTATTGGCATTAATATAATATTACGGCCTCTCAATTAACAAATATCTTGCATGTAGAAAACCCAGGAGAATAATACTTTTCCACAGTTTACATGAGGATTCTGACTTCAAAGTGCATGATAAAGGAATCTTGTGGGTAACCTTGTGCATACATAACTCATCGGAATGAGAAGAAAGAGTATCATACCTTTCAGAATGGAATACCGTCTTTAGTTCTTCTGTGGTTCCTGTATATCAAGAAACAAGAAGGTCACAAATAATATAAAAAGAGATTTTCTGTAAAAAGGATGTAACCAAATCAGGCCAGCAGGGTCATCTTAAGAAATGTGCCCTATATTGTACTACGTTTGTCTTTTGGTGAATGAAGAACACACCGGATCACGATCTTGTTAAAGAAGACAAGTTGCCCATTTTGAGGAGCAATCTGATTTCTGAGGAGAAACGAGCTTTGTATTCTAACCAAAATAACAGCAGAATGACACCAGTAGGCAAAGACTTCTACTAGAGCAGGAGTGACCAAACCTGTCCTTAAGATCTACCAACAGTTCATGTTTCTCATGCAATCTGTGGATCTATAGTAGGAATGAATGCATCATGTTTGCATAGGCGTGCGCACATAGAGTGTTAGGGGTGCACAGGCACCCCCTAATGATGTGCCCACCATTATATACTTTTGCTTTTTAGAACTGGTATTCCATTAAAACAAGTGCCCATCAATCAAGTATGTGTGTTTTGCATTGTTAATTGTAATAGACCATTGTAATATTACTACATACCTGTGTCATCCATATATGTTTTTGACATTATTTACATGTACTGTTACACAGAGTAATGAGAAGATTAAAACTGAAAAAGGCAGGAGATTATGGTGTGGCGAGTGCCAATAGATGGTGGTAGGCATGTGTGATTGGGGGTGTTGGACACACCCAATAGACGTGTAAGACACCCCCTAATGAAATGTGCACCCCCTAATGAAATGTGCTGCGCACGCCTATGCATGTTTGAAAATGTGACCGTTAGTAATGACTACAGCTGTGCACCAGCTAGATGGTCTAGGGAATGTGACAGTTAGTAATGACTACAGCTGTGCACCAGCTAGGTGGTCTGGGGAAGGTGACAGTTAGGGGGGGTACACACCAGAACGATTAGGGCACAATTCCATCAATCTGGATCCAATTCCGACCGATTGGATGCAGATTGTGTGTAGATTGGGCATGTTTAGGTCCAATTCCGATCCGATTCCAATCCGATGCGCGTCCCAGCTGTCGTTTGGTCGTTTTACAGATCCTACCTGCTGCAGTGAGGATCTGTAAAAGATCCATTCAACTGGATACAGACTCAGATCGGATTGGGATCAGATTGGATGCAGATCGTTAGCAGATTGTGTGGCTCCAACAGATCGTGCGAGCATCACACAATCTGCTAACGATCTATTAACAATCAGGATCGTTCTGGTGTGTACCAGGCCTTAGTAATGACTACACTTTGCCAGGACGTGACTTCCGGGAAGCCGGTCTCGAGAGGTCGCGGCTATCCCGGAGTACGTCACCGTGGTGTCCGTGCGCTCAGCTGAGGGAGGAGACTTTGCCGCTTGTAGGTGGTGGGAATCTTCTGATGGGTTGGGACCATTGAATAATTTCTGCCCCGCATGCAAGCTGCGAATGGATGTTTTTGAAAAACATCCATTTGCATGCGTGCAGGTAAAATCTGTGTGCATGCGGCGGGCAGGTGTTCGTGCAGGTGGCATTTAGTTGACTCGCAAAGCTAAAGAAGTTGAAAGAGTGTGGTTCCACCAGCATTACACCTCGATCAGTCCATCTGAAATGGATGACAGACCCCAGAGGTTATTGAGCAAGTACATTAAGTCACCAAGAGGTCAACAGTAACTTTAAAATGCTGACAAGTAGTTATGGCTGAGATTTATTGAACTGTGCATGTGACCGCTATCTCACCAGCTTTACATAAAACTGGCCTGAATGGCAGGATGGAAAGAACAAAGTCTCTCCTCAAAAAGCCACATTAAGGAGCAGATGTCCTAAGTTTTGTAGAAGGAAGTACCAATCAACCCTGTCATTTTTCAAACACAGCCTGTAACATGGCAGCTATGAGCTGATTGGCTGGTACTTAATCTCTCTCCACTTTATCTCTCGTCAATGTTTAGTACATCTCTGTTTGTGCTTTGCAAACAATTTGAAGATTTTGGTGCCTTGTTGCGAAAGGCTGTATGGTCACACAAGAGCAAAACAGATATTTTTGGACTAAAGTCCAAGCACTAAGTTTAGCGAAAACAAAACACAGAACATGCAAGCAGAAAATATAGAGTAGCTTCCCAGCGCTGGTCTATTCTCCCATAAATTCAGGATTTGCCTCTGGGGTGTGTTGCTAATGGGACCACACTGACCTTGGTGTTGGTCCCTATATGCAAAACAAGGTTTCTTTCAGAACGCTCCTCAGACCAGATCCTTCTGTCTTATAGTAGGGAGGGAGAGGTGGTAAACCAGTATAACTGACCTGATATTCATTCCCTATATGCACATCATGGTATCTTTTATGGCTCCAAAACCTTTTGTCAGCTCCTCTATTCACACTCAATGAATTAGGAAAAACCGTACTGACCTGGCACCAATGCCCTATGTTCATATAAGGGTTTCTTTAATACGTCCCAGGATTCGAAGCCAACACCAAACGTCAGAGATTTCCAAGTGTTGAATGGTTTATTAAAACATGGCATATAAAAACTCCAAAATCCAAAAACTGATAAAAAGCCAGTATGGAGAGGGACGGAAAACTTCAAAACTTTTGACCCAAAAACAGCTCTCTCTTCCGGATCAGAGAAGGACGTCCAGGGGTAGGACCGATGGAAATGGTCTAGTCTAAAGTTGTCCGTACCTCATCCACACCACACCAACGCGTTTCAAAGTAAATTCTTCCTCAGGGTGAGGAAGAATTTACTTTGAAACGTGTTGGTGTGGTGTGGATGAGGTACGGACAACTTTAGACTAGACCATTTCCATCGGTCCTACCCCTGGACGTCCTTCTCTGATCCGGAAGAGAGAGCTGTTTTTGGGTCAAAAGTTTTGAAGTTTTCCGTCCCTCTCCATACTGGCTTTTTATCAGTTTTTGGATTTTGGAGTTTTTATATGCCATGTTTTAATAAACCATTCAACACTTGGAAATCTCTGACGTTTGGTGTTGGCTTCGAATCCTGGGACGTATTAAAGAAACCCTTATATGAACATAGGGCATTGGTGCCAGGTCAGTACGGTTTTTCCTAATTCATTGAGTGTGAATAGAGGAGCTGACAAAAGGTTTTGGAGCCATAAAAGATACCATGATGTGCATATAGGGAATGAATATCAGGTCAGTTATACTGGTTTACCACCTCTCCCTCCCTACTATAAGACAGAAGGATCTGGTCTGAGGAGCGTTCTGAAAGAAACCTTGTTTTGCATATAGGGACCAACACCAAGGTCAGTGTGGTCCCATTAGCAACACACCCAGAGGCAAATCCTGAATTTATGGGAGAATAGACCAGCGCTGGGAAGCTACTCTATATTTTCTGCTTGCTTGTATCTATAGGAGTGGTGCTCCTGGCTAGCGACCCAGCAGCGGTCTTATTGTAGCGCTGTTAAATCGAGAAAAAATTCTTGTTTTAAAACACAGAACATGTACAGTACTGTGAAACATGGTGGTGTCAATATTGAGTTGTAGGGGTGATTCCTATCAGCAGGGATTGGTCAATTGCTCAAGATCAAAGGCAAGATGGGTGATGCCAAGTACATCCAAATTCTCGATTAAAACCTATGGCCCTCTGCTATACATTTGAAGATAGGGGATGATTTCTCTTCCTACTACCCCTGCTGAAGATCCTCTGCTGGCTTCCTGAACATACTGGTAGCAGGAGCATCGCTCCCCGCTACCCTCTCCGGCTTCACCCCCCATTATATTCTATGGTTAGCCCACACTCCTGCTACCACTTGCAATGTAGTGTGACATTTATCCCCAACCCCTATTATACTCTATGGTTAGCCCACACTCCCGCTACCCCTTACAATGTAGTGTAACATTTATCCCCAACCCCTATTATACTCTATGGTTAGCCCACACTCCCGCTACCACTTGCATGCTATGTAGTGTGACATTTAGCCAGCAATGCAAACACATCGCAGCCAACAATGTATGGCATTCTTTTACCAAGTACTGTACATTCCATAATATGACAACTATAATCTGATCAGTTTCTATAGGAAACTTTTCCAGTTGTCCTTTTTAGAATGCTTGATAATGTAGATCTCTATACCTACATATTAAAGGCCCATACACACTAGACGATATTGGACACAATATCGGTCAGAAATGACTTTCTTAGTGATATTGTGTACAATATGGCCTAGTGTGTACAGGGCCGGCAACAGAAATCTTGGGGCCCTGTACACTGATATTTCTGGGGCCCCCCCACATAATCCCAAACCCACAAAACCCTCTTCTGCATAGACCAATAAATAAATGTATTGCCAAATATAAGACACTGGAATACTAGAAAAGAGCCGGGGATGTCAGGGATTCCCGTCATCTGTTTGTCTGTGGCGACTGGGCTCACTAGCAGTCAGGGCACTAAACTTGTGACTTGGCTTCTCCAACTGTCCCGTCATGCTCTGCCTCCGTCTCTTGCTGTGACAAGAGGACACTAGGCAGGGCCAGGGCAGGAGGCAGCCACAGCACAGTGCGGAGCAGGCTTCATAATGGGGCCACGCATGCGCAGTAAGGTCCATGCGCAGTGCAGCCATGAGACAACCAACTCAGCCACCAAGTGCTGAGCAGTTGCTGCTGCCTGCTGCACTGTACACACTGACATTCACAGACACTCACTCAGAGGTGGAACAAGCGAGTTGTGGGCCCAGGTGCAAAAATATGGTTTGCCCCCCCCCCCCCCTCCCTCCAAACGCACACAAAAAATCTCATAGTGTCCATTTATTTTGTTTACTTCAGATTTAAAGCCCAATACACATTATGCCAAACACAGCAATGCCCATTACGCCAAACACAGCAATGCCCATTTCACATTATGCCAAACACAGCAATGCCTATTATGCCAAACGCAGCAATGCTCATTACACATTATGCCAAACACAGCAATGCCCATTACTTATTATGCCAAACACAGCAATGCTCATTACGCCAAACACAGCAATGCCCATTACACATTATGCCAAACACAGCAATGCCCATTACACATTATGCCAAACACAGCAATGCCCATTACATCAAACACAGCAATGCCCATTACACATTATGCCAAACACAGCAATGCCCATTACACATTATGCCAAACACAGCTATGCCCATTAAGCCAAACACAGCAATGCCCATTACTCATTATGCCACACACCAAAATACCCATTACACCACACACAATAATGCCCATTACCTATTATGCCACACACCATATTGCTCATAAAACTTTATTCCACACACCATTATGCCAATTACATATTATGCCACATAAGTGTGCTTACCTATCTGCTCGTTGCCAGCCGTTACATGCTGGATGCCAGGGTTTACCTGCTCCTTGTCACAGGGGGGTAACATGCCAGCAGTTCCAATATCCTCACTTATGGGTAGCGCTGGGTGCCCTAACAGATGCTATAGGTGTAGGAAGACCTCGAGCATCTGTCTCCACTATGTTGGCAGCCATTTTATGAGGGGCACATGGTCTCTGTCTCTATGTGGACAGAGACTCTGAGCCCCTGAGGCGCCACTTCCCACCTACCCTCTTATCCCGACTCCTGGTTTATTTGTTTAATTTAGACATCATTCACCTGATGGCCAGGGATTCAGCAGGGGATAGACAGCAGAGGGGAACGCCTCTCTGGCTTGGCGACACTCCACCACACTTACCAGGTTCCATCGGCTCTGTACACATATAATGCCTCCATTAGCAGCACCGCTTACACATAAAGCCTGCAGTAGAAGCGCTGCTTCCACGCATAATGCCCCACAGAATGCCCCAGTAGTGCCCCAAACATGATGCCCGCTATAGTGCCAAATCCATCATGCCCCCAGTAGAGCAAAATTCATAATCTCCCCCATAGTACCAAATCCATAATGCCCCTCATAGCGCCACACACAATGCCCCCTGTAGTGCCATAAACATAAGGCCCCCTGTAGTGCCATAAACATAAGGCCCCCGTAGTGCCAAATTCATAATATCCCCCATAGGGCCACACACATAATGCTCCCCATAGTGCTAAATCCATAATGCCCCCCATATTACCACACACATAACACCCCTGCAGTGCCACACACATAGCGCCCCCCGCAGTGCTACATACATAATGCCCCCGTAGTGCCAAATGTCCCCTATAGTGCCACATTCATAATGTCCCCTATAGTGCCACATCCATAATACCCCATAGTGCCACATCCATATTACCCCATAGTGCCGCATCCAATCCATAATGCACCTGTTGCTGCCGGGTGAAGGGGGGGCGGAGATTCTGCAGCCGGGCTGTAGAAGGGTGACCACGGAGATCCTTCGGCAGGGCAGAGGGGAGATGGAGCACCATGGCCAGGCAGCAGGAGGACATCATAGAGATCACGCAGCTCGGCGGAGGGGGGGACGCAGCTCCGGTGAGTCGGGCAGATGGGGGCTGCTCATGCGGCCATGCAGAGGGGGGAGGGTGAAGCTCTTAGCTGGTGCTAAGCGGTCTCTCCCTGATGGGGCCCGCGGCGGCCACATTTAAACACTTTTTTTACGGAACCAGTGGCAGGGTGACAGCGGGCCCCATTAACTGATTGGGCCCCTGCACTCACTAGTCTCCTCTCCAGTCCAGACCACACACACTGACCCCGCGGATGCACACAGTTGGACCGATCAAGGCAGCACACTGTGTGCACACAGTCCAAAGACACTGGCGGGGGAGCACGCTCAGATTGTACAGTAGACGGGGTCACACAGCTTACAGATGGGGCCCCGGCCACAGCAGGACTCTGGGGCCCTTCAGATTGCCGGGGCCCGTCACACATGTCCCCCTTGACCCCCCCTGTTGCCAGCCCTGAGTGTGTATGCTCCCTGTCGTTAGCGATAAGCACTCCAACGCATTGATAATGACCCCTTCCCTTGTCCAGCATGTCTGGATGAGGGAGGTCATCGTTAACGACGGCCATGCTGTATAGGCAGCATGGCCGTCACTCCCCCTGCCGTCGCTCACCTTGGAGCAGGCATCAGCAAGTGTACATGGCCTTATGGGGCCTACACACGTAGCGACATACAGGCATTTTATGAGCGATTTTACTGAATTTAACGGCATCGCTCAGAAAATGGCCCTACATCCCTGTGTGTGCAGGGGCCATAGCGGTCGCGATGCGCGGCCCCATGCAGCGCTATCTCCCGGGGATTAATACCCAGCACGGTGGTAAATAATCAGTCGGGCCAGTGTTCTCACCGGAGAACACTGGCCGTGACAGATCGCGGTGCAGTGCTGTGTGCTGAGCGATCTAGCACAGAACGCTCATCTGCACATATCGCTACATGTGTAGGCCCCATTAGCTTCTCAGATCTGAGATTTGTGTCCATTTCTAAATCAGGCCATATATGAGTCTGTCCACCTATTGCTTGTGTCAACTTTCCAAACCTGTCGACCTTAGCAATATCGATCTATTTCAGGTGTCGACCTAGTGATCCCATATTCAGAACATACTCCTTTATGTTTTTACTGCAAAATATCCCTAAAGTTTTACGCATTTGCCAGAAACCATTTTCTGCTGAAGGTGACTATGCAGGAATGGGGACCTATTGACAATTCTATAATAAAGGTTGTATGATGTCAGTAATTGAAAGCTTTTGGGAAGAAACTAAAGTGTGGTTTGATTTAGCTTCAATTTCATGTGTGGTTTGTAAACCATGCTATTTACTAAAGGCAAATTGCATTCATAAAAACTGCATTTGTGGTTTGAAAACCTTGCTTGTATACAAGCGCCCATTCATCAAGCATGCTATTTAAATTTAAACTCGCTTGTCACAAAACAGGAAAAACATACTAAGGACCTTATTCTGGTCTGTTCGCAGCCAGCGTTCATTCGCACAGGGACCGATGTTTGGCTTATGCGCAGCCACATTTCTGCACATGTGCATATACCGGGGGTCGTGGGGCGGCGGCAGATAGTTGCGCCCAGCATTTCATGGTTGTTCCCATGTAAACGCTGGGCATTTCCGTGACGTCGGTGCCAGGGGTTGGCAGCTGACATCACTGGTTGTCAGCTGCCCACCCACTTCCTCCCGATGGTGCACGTCAATCTAGACTTGAGAGACACTTAGATACGCATGCACGTTCCACATCATTCAATGGTTGGCGAACATCAAATGATATGGGTGTTCACCCACAGGCTGCGAAAGGATGTTTATGTTTAACATCCATTTGCAGGCCCTACTTGCTAACAGACGCTGCGAGGAGGGTGGGCGGGTGTACCACCATTCACAGGGCGGGGTCTGGTTGACTCGCATCTGAGCGAATCAAACAGAATAACCCTCTCAGCTTTGGTCCTGATCATGTGAGGGGGATGTGTGTGAACGATCTAGCATTAGGATTCTCCTGGCACCTCTGGATACTGGATACCAGAACAAACTGGCACAATACAGTGTAAAGGGGTGTACACACGGTGAGATTTTGGCAGGAGATTTGGACTACATATTCAAAATCTCCTAGAATGATACCAAAAATCTCCCAGCTTTTCTTCTGCTTAACTAAAGGTCCATACAGACTGGGGTTTTTTTTGCGCATGATGGAGAAAATCGCTGGGCTGAAAATCGCACATCGAAAATCGGGGGTGGACGATGTGCGTTCCCATGGAAATCACCCAGTGATGTGGGTGCCAGGGGGAGGGCAGCTGACATCACCGGATGACCTAATGGAATGTGCTGTACAAGCCAGTGTAAAGCAATAAATGTCTATTTCTTTTAACACTTCATAGATTCAACAAAGTAAATTAATTGTGAGTGTGTTCTCCCTTAGATGAGATGAGAAGACAGAGGGCACTTAAACATTTGGACAGAATGAACAGCCTAAAAGTCAGTCCACCCAGAGAACAATAGAACCACTCGGAGAACATTGAACAATGAAGGAAGGTGACTGTCCCAAATGGTAAGGAGATGAGGAGAAATAATGAATGCAGATGGTTACATGAAATATCATGATTTAAATGTATCCCTAAGGTACAATGAAGCATGGCAGTACTATAATATAACTGCCTAAATCAGCATTACTGTTTCATAGAACCAGTTCTGGCTGCTACGGAAACACCAATTCCCATAAATAGCAAAATAAATAAACAACACATCCCCCAAATGGAATATTAATCACCAGTGCCATAATCTGATAACCTTGACTGTGTGGCTACCATAAAAGTAGGCTGTGGGAAGGTGGGGGAGATGGGGTCAGTACAATTAGCATGAAATTTCCAAAAACCTTGAAACCTCCCCCCAGGGACTCGTTTTGGTACCCCTTGGGTCGTGGGTGGTGCGGTAATGATTTAGGGAATCAGCTCATGCAGGAAGATTTATAGGGTTTGGGTGGTTTTTCATTAAATAAACTAAAAAACGCAAAAAAAGGATGTAAAATACCCTATCTCTCATTATTTTAGTAGAACGAGTGTTAATAAATACACCCCTTAATATGAAAGAGACATTAAGTACTTTTGAGGAATTATAACATTTAGAAATCTGTGTGAGTCCTTTTTAGATTTATATTTGTTTATTATAGTAATAATAATAATAAAAATAATTTTTAAGCGACAGGATCGGCTTTAACATTCTTAATACAAGAATGAAATCACAGGCACATTTTTGTAAAACATCTGTTTCCAACTGTGAAGCGCAACGGAACTTGCTGCGCTGTATAAGAAACTGTTAATAAATAAATAAATGTATTAAAGACACTACCAGAGCCTTTGCTTCATAAAGTTGTCTATTTGAATTCTGGAACCACAACATAATGACATAAAAAGAGGTACAGCCAGTCATAAGCTCCTGCACGCTTTGGAAATCACTGCCAGCAACTGTTTAAATTTGTTTTGATCTGAAATAATATGTACATATACTGCGGCTCTTTACCTAGAGTGACATCTACGATTTAGACATCGTTAGCTCAGTGTATTACACATAAACAGGTTTTGAAGAAGCGCAATAAAAGAATACATCGCTGACATTGATTTTATATACATTGATTTTTAGCATTTATTTTCTCACTTTGGTACATTGTACTTATAGAGAGATGGTAGAGATGATTAAATTCACAAACATGAGAAATAGTTGTATTCATAATTTATCATTTATAATGATCTTTACAAACTTATGTCATTGAAAATTTGAAGTCTAACATATTATTAATATACTAATTATGTTTTAGGTGAGTCTATTCTTCGTTGTTGATCATCTGCTCCATGGGTTTTGGTTAAGCAGCACTACACAGTGATTGGTTCAGTGGTTCCCAAACTTTGTTGAATCACAGGGTTCTAGAGTATCAGCATTTTATTCGTGCCGCCCCTAGGCTAAAAGTGTCTCATTGAGAAATGAAGCAAAAATAATTAAATAAAGCAAATTGTGCTCACCGTTCACCCTGAGGATCAATTCTGGGATGGTGGATAGGTATGTGCTTCTGTTTGTCTATGTATATAATGATTGGTAACCACCAGAACAGTTTTTGCCTATTATACTAACCATTTACAATTTGATATGCTGGTCTACCAACCAGCAGTACCCCTAAAAGTGCCAAGGCACCCATTTTTGGAATCACAAGATTGGATGATATTTATTGAATTATTATACACTAAATGCCTAAATTATTATGAAGAAAAACATCAGCTAATATATATAGGATGAAGACGGTCAGAATATTGATGGAGGGAATCCAGAAAGGGGTCAGGTAAAATATACATACCCTCCCCCTGCCTCCCCCGAACCCTCGCTTCCAGGATCATAAACCTAACCCCCCTCCACCCAACAGCCTAACCCACCCTTCTAGGTGCCTCACACTTCTTGCCCACAGCCTAACCTCCCCCCTCAGCTTTACCACGATTCTCTTCACTAGAGACTAAACCTAATCCCCCCCTGCCCCCCAGCCTAACCCTTACCCAACCCTCTCGGTGCCTAACACTCACCCTCCCCACCTAACCCTAAGTCCCCCCACTAGTACCTAAACCTAGTCTCCCAACAATAGTTGGGAAGCCAGTGTCAGTATAGTGAATGCTGTAATGCTGACTCTATCTATTTATTTTCTTTCAGGATCATTAACTAACATCTAGATCAGGCATGTCCAACCTGCGGCCCTCCAGATGTGCTAAAACTACACATCCCAGCATGCCTTGCCACAATTTGGCTTTTAGGGAATGCTAGAATGATGGCAATGCATGCTGGGATGTGTAGTTTTAGCACATCTGGAGGGCCGCAGGTTGGACATACCTGATCTAGATAGTGACTGGAACCTCTCTAACTGTGTGTTCCTTGAGGAGCAAGAAACCAAGGTTAATTAGTTAGTAGCTTAAGAGTAACCACCCGACACTGAGGTGTATGTAGCCGACAATAGCAATTGGGGAGCCGCTACTGCAAATTTAAAAGTTAAATATTTAAGAAAAAGAGAGAAAAAAAAAACATGTGCATTGTCTATGTGAATGTTTATGATTTGTTTTTTGTTTCTCTGTTTTTGTCACGTGTTTGAGTAATGTAAAAGGAAACTTTAATAAAGATTATATATAAAAAAAAACATGTAGATACAGTGACAGGTGCTCAATAAGTTTAGTAATACCATTCAGGTGCATGAAAAGGAGGGGTATACTGAGTATGTAAGAATCCATGGTTTCCCCCAGCTTCACTGAATTGTATTAGTAACCATCTAGATCTAATCTAGAACACTACATGATAATAGAATTCATATTGGTTACATATATTTGCACAAATATATGATAAGCCCCAAGTCATCGTCAATATTTAAAAAAGATTTACTTGTGACTGTACTGTATATACAGAGCCACAGGGCTTCCTTGTCTTATTAGTGTACTGTAGTACTGCAAACTATATTCTGGATCCTCACATGTTCCTCAGTGTGGGATAATTGCTGTTTCAAGCAATTATTGCCAGGATCAGCAGTAATAAGTAATCACTTTAATCACTGTATAGTTTATAATACAGTATATCACTGTTATCATCTTTCTAATACATCTGGGACACTTGCATTGTTCCCAAGGATCATAAACACTGACTCTTTATTAAAGCATGCTAATTAATAAATTTGCATTCTATAAATACTGTTATTGGCTAATTAATCTATATTTTGTTCAATGACGGATTTTTTCCTTTGGGCAGAAGCCACCCCTCTTCCCATTTTCCCCAGTAATACTCAACACTGCAATGAGGTTCTTATTGGGAGGTGGATTCTCCCTCTGGGGCTAGCAGATTGGGCTGCATTTCCCTGTAGGAAGCCACACCCTGACTTTTCGGCAGCCAATGCTGGTGTTTTTTGCATATGCAGTCGCCACCTTCAGGTTATGCGCATGCGCTGGTCCAGGCACCTATAGGATCCATTACATAGGTGCCGGGGCCAGGCTGGCCACACCTCTCCTCTCCGGGCAGCAGCATCAGTGGCAACTACCCTGCTTCAAAGAGGTAGGAGCATTCCACTTTCTTAATGAATGAGTTTCTAAATAGATATTTTTTTTCACTGATACTTAATTAAACTTTGGTACATTCTTTAATTTTACTTTATTGGTTGTATAAGTAGATTACGTTTTTTTCTATTACTCTCTTTAAAACTGCTTATAATATTTTTTTAGAGATAATAGAACTATATGTGAAAACATTTATTAGAGACTTGAGGGTATTCAATTAGTCCCGTTTTTTCATATAGACACATGAGTATTCAATTGCATTTTTGCCCCCTTTTTGGGGGAAAAAAAGCATGGGTGAAATTTTACTTAAAAATGAGTGAAAACACCCACAATTACACCCAGAAATTGGCAAAAACTCGTGGATTGGCGGCTAATTTGCTGATCCATGTGTTTTTCAGCACTTTAATTGAATAGAGGGGGAATTCCCATTTGCCCTAAAAAAACTAGGAAAGTGCTGTTTTTTCAACTAGGCGAAAAATCAGCACCTAAGGAATACCCACCTTTGGAAAATATTCCTTATATTAACATCAGTGATCCTTTGAAAAAGTCACCAGTTTGGGTGACGAAACGCGTCAGGACACCTGCTGCTACTAGTGGATTTGGAGCAAAAGTGCGGGACACTCCCATTAACATCTTGTCTTATTATCTGGACTCCGTATTTACACCTTCTGGAAGAGAAATTGGGATACCACCACCAGCTTACTTATTGGTATACAATCTTCAGCAATCTGTACATCTGTCATGTCCATCAAGACAGGAACATCTGTGCTACATTAACCAAGCTAAACCCAGCATGGTATATGGACACCCTCATCTCGGATCCAGCTAAAGAAGGAGAACTGACTACTACAGATAATTGGCAAGTGGGAGAACGCATTCATCTTTTGCACATTCCATTAACCCTGATTTTAGTACAATTGTTGTTGTTTTTCTTTTTTTAATATATTCCTTTTACTTTTTATCCTATTCTTTATTGATATCAATACTTATTGAGACCTATCAGTGTCAGCCATTTTCACTATCCTAATAAATGTTTATAAATTGTTATACCCTATTGACCTACCATCAATTTTTTTCCACTATCATTGTATTTAGCGCTCCACTCCTTTTTTTATACATTTACCTTATTTCTTCAAGGAACTGACCTTCCTTGGTGTGAGCTGCTTGGTCCGCATACACCTCACCTGTCACCCATTTTTTACTCAAACAGTAAAAAATCCCCCTTTTGTATCAGTGATACTTTATTATCCAACTCGCTGCAAGTTTCTGTATGTCCATAAAGAACCAGTGTCCAGTGGAAAGTGTGAGCAGAAGTGGAAGCATTCTCTTCACAACCAGAGTCTCCTTTACATAGGGATGAAGCAGGATCCAGGAATCAGTTCCATTTCAAAATGGATCCACCCAGGGCCGGCTCTACCATTAGACAGCACCATCAGGGGGTGCCACCAAGTCTGCCTATCAAAAATTAAGGATGTCTATGAGGATCCTTGTTGTACTTAATGCAGGTGGCTGCTGCGGAACTTGTAAGACCTCACATACATATTTTCCCTTGAGGCATACTTCCCTACTTTGCTGCCCCCTCCCCCTTGTACTCAGTTGTGGGTGGCATGGGGGGGGGGGGGCTCCATGAAAAGCAGGGGACTTGCCCACCTTCCCGGGGTGGGGCTGGGAAGACCACCCGATATTTTAGGAGCCTCCTTGCCATTCCAGAATGTTTGTCAACTATGCCTTAAGGGGTTGGAAAGTGGGTCTTGGTGGCAGTATAGAGGAGAGGGTGCTGTGAAGACTTACACCGGCCCTGGATCTGCCTGTAAAGCTTCAAGAATGTGGTATTTTCAGAACTTAGTGAATTTTGACCCCCAGTGAATGTTGCAGGCCCATCAGCCATAAGATGTCAGGTATCTTCTGTCAGTGTTGTCCTTCTGGATATTGCTGTTGAGGACTAGTTTGTAATGCAAAAAAGAAAATTGCAGATACATTAAAGCTTTCATTGCAAAACACCTAAACACATCTCTATATCCTTACTTGTCAAAACAGCCCTTAAGGCTATCTGTGTTGATTTCCTTTGTTAATCCTTGTTGTGGAACTAAAGGAAATAGTGATGGATTTGTAAACATTCTTAAACAATAATTGTGTTTTTCTTTGTGTTTCAGAAATGTTAAATTAACTAATAACTGTGTTTTGTATTGCTAATGGCCCAATTTATCTTTGATTGACTGCAATAATGAAAAGCAAACCATCAGTAGAAATTGCCAGAACGGAGGTATTATTGGTCATAAAATGAATAAATGTCTGAATATTTTCCAAAATTGAATTTGGTCTCTCAGAAATATCGTCTATGCACAGATGTCGTTTTTTTTAACCTTGTTATGTTAATACAGGGTTTTGGAAAGTACAAATATGGACCATCATGTGGTAAAGAACATGAGTTTTTTTTATTATGCTATGAAACTTACACTCACTACAGTTTATCCAGATGGTTTTTTCCTGAATATATGGTAGACATGGAAGATCTGGATGCATCTTGTTTTTAGAAAAGAGAAAGGATTGGTGTCTCTCCATCCTCTGGCTCTTCCTGACATCCTACAGTACCTCCCCTATAACATGGCTAAGGAAATCATGGCCATGTTTATGAATATTATTGACCAACATTTATCAGGGCTGCCAGTAATTAAGCAAAGATTCTCATCTGTTAGGGCCTCTCCAGACACAGCTCAGAGTCAATAATCTGGTCATGCTACATATAACGATCAAATAATGAGTTAGTGATCTTAAGGATGCGGTTTTGCCCTTACAGATTATGGGTTAGATGTACAAATGGTCATTATGGGGGATAAGCGGTATCAGCACCATTATCAACACTGAGCTGGTGTTTCTACAATAAGCATTGTCAGGACGGTGGATGCTGGGAACTGGAACACTGGGGGTTTGAGGCAAGGACCGTACATATGACGATCACTGGCACTACGGGCACAGCTAGGTGGGGGAGTTGACAAGAATCTGGTCAGAGACGCGGAGTCTAACACCACAAACGGTTTACATCAGGGACCCCCGCAAGGAGGTTTGGACTCTACTGCATTCGGTGGCAAGGTCGCGGACCTCTGACCTGAGTTCCCCACAGCTAACTGGTCAGTCACGGGAGATGGACGGTGACTAGTGGCAGTGAGCTTGGAGCTTGGAACTGAGGAACTTGGAACTTGGTCTGCGTTGGCCTGTGAGGCCAGAGAGATGACAGTGGCTTGGGTGCTGATGAGTAGTCCAAGGCTTGGAGTCAACCTGGAGTGTTGACAACCTAGGAGTTGATACGGACTATAGAAGGCTTGGAAGCCGAAGGGGTGTTGATGATCTGGGAGTCGACACAGACTGTAGATGGCCTGGAAGCCGGAGGGATGTTGACAACCTGGGAGTCGACATGCTGTTTGACGTCCTAGGAGCCAACATGGGCAGTTCATGGCCTGGGAGCCGACACGGGCAGTTGACGGCCTGGGAGCTGACATGGGCAGTTGATGGCCTGGGTGCCACTGGAGAGTCCATCTGGCCTAGGAGCCAGGAGGGTACATTGGCCTTGGAGCCGATAGAGAGTCTGTCTGGCCTAGGAGCCACACAGGCACTGTCGGTCAGGGAACCGATAGTGTATTCTTCAGCTTGGGAGCTGGGGATGGTTGCAGAGTCGACCTGGGAGTCGATGACGGCAGCATTGACCTGGGAGTCAATGACGGCAGAGTCAACCTGGGAGTCGATGATGGCAGAGTCAACCTGGGAGTCGATGATGGCAGAGTCAACCTGGGAGTCGATGATGGCAGAGTCAACCTGGGAGTCGATGATGGCAGAGTTGACCTGGGAGTCAATGACGGCAGAGTCAACCTGGGAGTCGATGGTCCTGTGCTGCACTCGGGAAGCTGACTGTAATCTGGATGCTGGAGACAATATAACAGCAGCTATAGCAGGTGGAATTAACCAGGCAAGGTGGTAGTAACAACAGCAGCAACAGGATGAGGTTCACTGTAGCAGGTACTCAGGAGTCTTGGAGTCTCTGGGAAACTCTCAGGAGAATGAGGTTTAGAGTTGACGCCTGTGTTGACTAGGGAGTCAAAGACGGTGCTGGCCCTTTAATAGCAAAACTCTGCTGGGAGATGCTGGAGTGCTCTATCCTCTTCCCTTGGGAGCTGGAGATGGTAACAGCGAGGAAGGTAACTTGGCAGGTGGAGAGAGTAGAGGAGCTTTGGTAACAGCAGGTAGCAGCAGCAGAGTGCAAAGAAAACCACAGGGACTCTGGACAGGAACCTGAAGCCTTAGAACGCTGAGGACTGGATACACACAAGATTCAGACAAGTTGTTCAAGGCCCTGAGCTGTTTTCAAGCGAGTCCTTATATCCCCCTAGGTAGCTGGGGATTGGCTACTGACTGCAGCAGCAATTAGGTCACAACCAGGAAGTGGGATTACTTGAATACACCTGGATCATTTGACCAGTGCTGATCAATTACATCATGTTTGGTATATTTTACATTTATAAGACAAGTCTTCAAGTTACACCATGGCCATTACCTGGGTTTTCACGTATTGGATCCTTAGTTTTAGCTTTGTTTCAGATTAAAATGTTGTCATTTTTATTTCTCATCTAGACTGGCATATCCCAATGATCAAATTATTGTTACAATCACCTTCTGCTAAACAGGCCTTTGGCACATGCTACAGGTTGTTTAGATCACCATTAGACCATATGTTGTCTAATTTCCTTAATTTAGACATGTACTGAAGGAATAATTACAGGCCTTCACACATCAATAAAGATACTCGCGATATGCAGGGATGTTCCTAAACATCTATTATCATGGTTATTTATACCCTCATAGATGGGGTATTAGTGCCTTAGTTCAAGTTCCATTGTCATTAGCTTGGTGGTTACATAGTTACATAGTAGTTTAGGTTGAAAAACGTCTTACATCCATCAAGTTCAACCATTTGTTACCATTTATATCTCTGAATGTTTTATCCAACAAATCCTTGTCTAACCTAATTTAAATAGTTATTGTACCTGCCGACACCACCTCATTTGGAAGAGAGTTCCATCATTTTACTGCCCTAACTGTAAAAAAGCCTTTCCATCTAAGTGGACTGAACCTTCTCTCCTTGAGTCTAAGTGCATGCCCTCGTGTCCTAGTAACGGATTTTGGAGTAAATAGGCGTCTGAAAGATCGTTGTATTGGCCCTGTACAAATATATTTGTACATGCTAATTTATTCTATTGTCTATGGTCCTCTCCGGATTTGGATCCGTGTCTAAGGATTGCTTCAAATTCTGTACCTCACTCAATTATGTTGTGGTGTCCATAAATGGCTATCTTAGGGATACTTCTGCAAGGCATAAAAATTCTAAAGGGGTTGAAAAATTACTCCTGGCTGTATCGGCAACAGTATGAAAGTGCGTCCTCCAGGTATCGTTCCAAACAGTAACCACCTCTATAGATTTATGTAAGGAGAAATTATGTTTCCTTATGCATATGGATTGGTAAGAGGTTTCTCTCTCCAGAAAGGGAAACACACACAATATTGATGGGAAAGCTGTATTGACTGCACATATAACATACAGTACTCTTCACAGTGCTACGTAGTGAGCCCCCATTTTTTAAAGTGATGTCAGCAGTGATGTCACTGACACAACCTAAGAAAGTTTCTTGGTCTGAACCAGAAGTCTCTGCTATCATCTGCTCCACCTTTCCTAAGGACTTTGGCACAAAGTTGCATAGAGACCACTGGTGTAATTCACCTCAACCCCACCCCCTCCTCCCATCATGTAGACAGAGGAGATTGCTACTGCTGCCAGGTAAACTACAGTACCTGATTACTACTGTACAGTATGTGAATTATCATACATTGTTTACAATTTTCTATTTCCAGAAATATAAAAAAAGTGTTAAAATAATTACCATTATTAAAATGTATACATATACAGTATAAACGATAAATAATATTGGGGCAGATGTATTAAGCCTTAACAAGAGATAAATGCAAGTGTGATAAAGAGAGATAAACGTCCAGCCAATCAGCTCCTTACTAACTATATTCAAACACAGGCTGTAACATGGCAGTTAGCAGGTGATTGGCTGGACGTTTATATCTCCTTATCACCCTTGGATTTATCTCTTGTTAAAGCTTAATACATCTGTCCCAATGTATTATATAATATATAAATTGTAACAGAGATCTCTGTTTTATAAACACCTTTACACCAGTTGAAATAAATAACATAAAAACAGTTGTCGCAGATATCCGTCATGTAAAAGTACAAAAGTCAAATGATCAAATGTTCCCTTATTCATTTGATATGAATTAATCATGAAGTAATCTGGAAAAGAGACCCCATACTGTTTAACATAGCTCCTTCCAAGCATAATAAATGACTAGGTTTAAATATCTTTGGAAGAAAAATTTGTAATGTTCGGTACAATACAATGAAACTTTAGCTGACACAGAAAATATAAAGTAACGGTCCCAAGAGAAGAGAAAGACCTGACAAATTAATAATAAGGCCCATATTACTGACATATGGCATAATGTTTACGGGCTGATGTGGAATTGTACTTTTTATGCAAAATCATCCATAATATTTTGTGAATGCCATTTTTGCAATACTTTTTGATAAATGTACTTATTTTAATTCACATTTACTAGGTAATGTGTTTATCTGTATTGTAGGTACATTTAAAAAATAAGAATGACAGGTGAGTATCCTGCTTCATTAATGGGTGCAGAACAGTGGCATAACTGTTTGAGATATTGGAGGCACTGGCCACCAGGCTCTAGCTGTCAGAGGGGCAGCAACCCTGTTGTGCTGAAGAGTCTCCGAATGAGTGATATCAGATTAAAGGGTGTATATAGGTCTTAATCCAGACTTGATCACAGGACAAATTTGTTCTTAAAATGGGTAAAATCATATGCACTGCAGGTGGGTCATATGTAAAAACAATAAATTGAGGCAGCGCATTGTGATGTTATTATAATCATAAATTTATTTATTTTGGTTTAAAACCATCTATATAAAAAATATTGGTAACGGTAACATATACATAATAATAATAATAATAATAATAATAATAATAATAATAATAATAATAATAATAATAATAATCACAACACTAATAGTTACAATAAATTAAAATAAAATTTGGCAGTTTTATCGCATTATATATACATTCTAATAATTGAGCTTAGAATAAACAAAAAATTGTCCAATCATACAGTATATTATGTGGATTTCAACCTCACTGAGAAAGTCTATAATGAACTGTATATTAAACTAAAAGTTTGTGAAAGATTAATAGGTTGGGAAATGAAACATGATGCATTGTTGTTCAAGATCCATTAGTGCTCTTACCCCATGTGAGTCCACAAGTGTGTAGCAGAATTGATGCTGATAGGTAGAATGGGGGAGCCTCTTTATAGGGGTACTTGAAATAATTGTAGATGGCCGCTCAATGTTGCGGTGGTGAATTCACCAACATAGAGCAATTGTATGTCATAAAACAGAAGCAAAATTTGAGGCCGCCGCCAACAGCCGGGATCAGCTGTGACAACGGCGATCGACAAAGGAACGTCTGTGAGCAGGGAGACTTCAGATTCTGTACGGGACGTTGAAATCTAAATTGCTGTGGCAGAATAAAGCAGCCAGTATTTACCATGCACAGAAACAAAATATCTCATCCAAATCTAACTCTCTCTGCACATGTTACATCTGCCCCACCTGCAGTACACACGGAGCAATGTAGGGGCATTTTCTAAGCAATCTAGTGAGAACGCTTAGAAAATGCCCAAGGATCGCTATGTGTGTAGACCCCATTACTGCCCTCATCGCGTCGTGCTTTGTCACGCCTTCTAATAGAGAGCACAGCAGAATACTGCACAGATTGTTGTATTTTTGTGTACAAACTTAACACAGAGTAGATGCATCTACTATATATATATATATATATATATATATATATATATATACATACAAAATATTCCAAGGTTGCGCAATGTCCAATTAGAATACAAATCTGTCCATGTGTATCCAAGGACCATGCAGTGCTGCTCAATCTCTGGATAGAGGCTCACCAATGCCTCAATTTAGGGAACACGTAGGAGAAAAACCAGAAAGGCGCACAATGAGCGTAAATGTAAAAAACACTTTTACTGTTATAAATGCTCACATACATGGAAGTTTAAAACAGCAGGTATGAATTATAAAAACCCGGGCGGAAGAATGGAACTTCTCACAGGCAGGTGCACAGCGTGCAAGCAGCCAGAGCCTGGAAGCCGGGACCGGACAGATGGACGTCAGCAGCGTCAAAGGAAGAGTCTGCGTCACTCAGGAGAAACACACCATCTAGTTTCGTCAGTCATGACTTTTTCAGGAGGTGGGTCCTTTGGTAGCTCAGTCAACATTTAAATTCCTTCTGGATAACATTCGCATAATGAATTCAATCTTGATCTTAAAGGTACAATACCCCAAATAAATAGTTTACAATATAGAATGAAAAATACAATATATTACAATGTGCACATAGTAGATACGAAATGACTTTTATAGAAAGTACATACACCGATAGCAGAACTATAACAAATACATACATAAAAAAGCATATAAAAATCAGCAAAGTAAAATGCAAGATGAAGATACAGAACTGCACACCATCGATATTACAACCATACACTATCAGATGGGCAAAGGGGTAAAAACACAACAATGCTCCACCAGTATATATATATATATATATATATATATATATATATACATTTGAGTTATCTGCTACAGATAACTCAAATGTTGCTCTAGTCATTTGTTAAATAAAAAGTTTTGATGCAAAACTAGCTTCCTAGAAATGACAATTGACGTAACTTAACGTTAACACCCACAACTGTCAAGTCTGGGGAAAGGAGAACCCTCACACGATCCACGAAAAACCCTTTCATCCTGAAAAAGTAACAATCTTGTTTGGATTTACAGCCACGCTCCGGAGGGTGTAACTTATTTTTCGCTAACTCTGTATATTTGTAGAATCTTTTAAGATTGTGGATCCGTTGAGTTGCATGGCTAAGGTTTTTCTTTGGCAAACTGGAGATACTTTGTTCTTCTTGTTTCCTCCAAATCTCTTTTGAGAAGCTTTAAATTCTCCAAAAGTGGAAGTCATCCTACCTGGTGCCAACAAACACTCCCATCAGAAGCGGAACTACCATTGGTGCAGAAGGTGCATTGCACCAGGGCCTGTGACAACTAAGGGGCCCACTGCTGCCCAAACCAGCAAAGAGTTATTGTGAACTTAGGTTTGGGTGTAGGAGGGGGTCCTAAATTATATTTTTGCTCCTGGGCCCACAACCCACAAGTTCCACAGCTGATCTTTAACTTTACCCTTGTCTATAATCCGCAGATATAAAAGGTATCAATGTTCTGCCGCCTTTAGGTGCAATTAGTGCATGAACACAATCTGAACAATTTTTCTACTTTAAGTATTGAATTTAATGAAACATAATGTCCATATAGTCACTATGAGTATTACTAAAACTTTGGAAAATTACCAAACCGGTATATTCAAAATGACACAAGCCTTCTCTGTGCTGAGAATAGACAGCAAAACTAGAGACAAGTAAAATCAACATACAAAAAGATGTTAAGAATGTCCTTAAGCTGTATCCTTGGCAATTGTGTGAAATGAACTGAATGTGTATGCTACCTGCTCATGCAATGATGGCAACAGTGAGACAGGATCACACACAGAGCGTGTGGAAATAGAAACCTGCAGGAGGTAGGAAATAAAAGTCTCAGTAAGCCTCAGGGCTTAAAGGTGTACGTTTTAATCCTGAGAAGTAGATGAAATACAGTAGCAGTAAAAATTAGCATAGGCTTCTACCAACATCGAGGCACCTGTTGCAACTTCCATAAAAGACAGTACAGCTTGTACCACAGCATCACAGTTTGCTTCAGTAAGCTCTAGACAGTTCCTTATCCCCATGTTTCCGTTTCAAAACTTCTAATACTGAATTAGCTCTGTCATGGCAGAAAAAGTTTAAAAGATTTCTTATAATTGGGAATCGTGAAGCTGGAGCTCCGGTATGCCCCTTTTTAACAGTAGGGAATGTTTATTCTCCAGTTCCCAAGGAAAGGGTTCAGGTGCAGTATATCCACACATATCAACTTTTAAGAAGTGTTTGATTGAGGCATACTTTAGCTAGTATTGTATGAAATCGCAACAATAGTCTTCCATGCTGAGGAAAGAACAGAACAGTCTGAAACGGAGGTTGATTTGGAACTTTTAAGGATTGTTGAAATTCTGTCTATTCCCAAGTGTAATATCATGACCCAAATAGTGATAGACACAATTGTAACTTTACATTCCAAGCATGTGTACATTGTATATGCCTTGAGAGAAAGAAAGTCTAAAATTGTCTATTTTGTCGGTCCTGGGCCCTACAATTTCTGATGGCAGCCCTTGTTGTATAAACACATCAAACACATGAGATACACACAAATATATTTTATTTGTGCATGAAACAAGGTTTCAAAACATGAAACAAAGTTTGTGTACAATCTCAGGCACTGAATTTCAATGCTAAGCAATCATTTTCTTGCACATATTTAGTGGCAGTTACATATCATGTCCCCTGAAGTGCCAGTTACATATCATGTCCCCAGTAGTGTCAGTTACTTATCATGTCCCCAGTAGTGTCAGTTACATATCATGTCCCCAGTAGGGCCAGTTACATATCATACTCTCAGTAGTGCCAGTTACATATCCTGTCCCCAGTAGGGCAAGTTACATATCATGTCCCCAGTAGGGCCAGTTACATATCATGTCCCCAGTAGGGCCAGTTACATATCATGTCCCCAGTAGGGCCAGTTACATATCATGTCCCCAGTAGTGCCAGTTATATATCATGTCCCCAGTAGGGCCAGTTACATATCATGCTCTCAGTAGTGCCAGTAACATATCATGTCCCCAGTAGGGCCAGTTACATATCATGTCCCCAGTAGGGCCAGTTACATATCATGTCCCCAGTAGGGCCAGTTACATATCATGTCCCCAGTAGGGCCAGTTACATATCATGTCCCCAGTAGGGCCAGTTACATATCATGTCCCCAGTAGTGCCAGTTACATATCATGTCCCCAGTAGGGCCAGTTACATATCATGTCCCCAGTAGGTCCAGTTACATATCATGCTCTCAGTAGTGCCAGTTACATATCATGCTCTCAGTAGTGCCAGTTACATAGCATGTCCCCAGTAGGGCCAGTTACATATCATGTCCCCAGTAGGGCCAGTTACATATCATGTCCCCAGTAGGGCCAGTTACATATCATGTCCCCAGTAGGGCCAGTTACATATCATGTCCCCAGGAGGGCCAGTTACATATGCAGAGACTCTGATCCCCCCCCCCCCCTGCCATGGCTTCTAGCAGTAGATACATCCGCAGCATCTATTGTGCCGGAATTGCACCTCCCCAGAACCCAGGACCCAGCGCTCCAGGCTGCAGCCTGATCATCCTATTGGTCGAGGAGGCCCTGAAGAGGAACACGACGAGTATCCACCACTTCCTTTGCTGATATCTTAATGCCTTAAACAACAGTACAAATAAGTGTAAAATATAAACAAAGCAGCATTTGCAATGCTACAAATTTTCCAGCTATTTAAACTTCTTGTGTTGCCATTTACTAAGCTTTGCATCCAAACTAAATTGCCATAATGCAAATACACTTGCTCCTGTTCACATAAAAATAACTTTGCATTATTCATATATTTAATGTAGATCTGACACCTACCTGTAGTGATTGAATATGCGCTATGCAGCAGTAATCTCTATGCATACAGTATATACAGTAATATTATCAAAGAATATTTTAGTCAAATCAATAAAACGGTAAAAATCCCTAAAGATTCATAGGAAGAGATATATAAAGCCTTGGAAAGAGATAAAAAGGTGATGAAGTACTGTACCAACCATCCTGTAATATTTTTAAACACAGCCTGTAGCTAGGAGCTGATTGGCTGGTATGCTGACCCTTATCTACTATGCCTTGGTGAGAGATACAGGCCGAGATGTAATGTGAGACTATTTTGGTCCGATTTTGTGAAATGTCAGATTTTTCCACAAACGTCAAACATTTTTCCCAGTCGATAAACTTGGCTCCCATAACATACCGGTCAAAATAGATGGAGATAGCAGCTCCTAACTGCCATGTTTCAAGCTGTTTGAAAAATTACAGGAGCTGGTTTTTCTCTCTCCAAATCTTAGTAAATAGGCCCCTTTTGTATCTGATAAACAAATGATAAAATCGGGTGCAAAAGATACAGGGATAAATAAATTATATTCCAACATAATAATCAATCAATTATGAAAACACACAGCTGCTTCCAATTGGTTTTTTGGTAACCAAATACCGTATATTGAAATAGTTAAGAGAGCACTTTAAGATAAAAGTATATCTAAATTTAATTGAAGAAAAATATATACATACCTCCCAACTTTTCTTACCAGGAAGGAGGGACATCCGCGTGAAAATAGGGGCGTGGCTTACTAGCAAGAAAACATGATCTAAATTGCCACATTCTCGTGAGGCCATGCCATATTTTCGCTGCTCGGGGGCACAGCATCTATTCACCGGATTACAGGGGGGACTTCCAACTGCCCCTCGTTGCCGTGGGACACTGCCGGCCAAAAACTGGGACGTTCCCGCGGTATGTGGGACAGTTGATAGGTATATATATATAAACATACTGTATGTAAAAAACAAAACATTTTTATCTGTAATTTATCTCTCCAAGGTTTGATACGTATCCCCCATAAACAGACAATATTTTGTACAGCCATGCATAGGGTCATATTCTGGGCTCTCTGGTGTGTTACTGTACATTATAAAAGGGCAGGAAAAGTCACACTGCAATACTTAAATGTAAAATACGAGGTGACATGAAGTAATGCGTGTGATCGCACTTTCTCATCTTCACATTTTATCTCCTCTGACACTTTGCAAGGCAAATGGGAGTTCTATATTCTGCTCGTCATTGTACTGGGAGCGTGAAATAATCCCACGTCCTGGCTCAGTTGTTTACATCTGAGCGGCTAAGACCACGAAGATAAAAAAATATTCATTTCAAACCTTCTTGAACATACTGTAGTATTTGTGTGCAGGGAGCAGGCTACAGATTTCATTGCCATAATCCAATTATCTGCTAAGGCTAATGGGCACACTTACAGAACTGTACTAATTATTTCTCTGTTTCCCTAGGTAACCTTACGTGTTCCCCATCCTTTTCCTGAGTAGCCGTAAGACTGTGCAGGTTAGCAGGTATCCTCTTGTTATGTAAATAATCTTTTTATGCTTTATGTTTAATTTATCTCTTGTTAATATGATTTAACCAATTATTTAATAACAAATGTGTCATTGTTCTACAATTTTAAGCAATTTTTTGGAAGAGGCTTAAATTACAAAGGAATTTTTTTGCTTGAATCTGTGGTTGGTACAGACGCTGGGGCAGATTTCTAGGAGGCTGAAAAACATTTTTTTTTGGCGATGGGTTTTTTGGTCATTCATCCTACACGTCAAAAATATACCGGAGAAGATAACATTGTTGCTCCTTTGAAATGTTGCCCTAGTTGATGCCAATTTCAGTTGTGTTATAACCAGTGGAGGCTCCAGAGAGGGAACTGCAGCACAGTTCAAAATTCGAATAGGTGAGACACACCCACTGCCACCAACTGCCATTCCAAACGGACTCATTGACAGGTTGTGTTCCTCTCTTATTAAAACAGTGAACTGTACTGCTGTTACGCTGATCGCTGCGTCTCCGGGAACTGCCAGCCAGGTCTCTCCTGGGGAGGGCTGCGGCACCCAGACGGGGGATGCCAGGCTGGGCTCAAGGCAGAAGTGTGCAAACCATCATCTGGTGACAGCAGACGACTTCCGCCCACTGCTAAGCTACCGGGGCACTGGGAGCAGTCGGTGTCTCATGTCACCAGTTTTCGGAGCCGCTCAGGAGGAAGCTAGCAGTTTAAATGACCGGCGCCTGCTCAAGCAGATGCTGGTGATAGTTCTGTCTGCAGCTAGGTGGTCTCCTGGCTACTGCACCCTCTGGCTACTTGGTTTTCTGTTGGTTCCCTGGAAGCTGCTCCAGCTGTGCCAGCCTTCTGGTTCTGTAGCTTTCAGCTAAGTGATCCTTTTGATTATATTATATTTATATATCATCCACTGTATTTTTGCAGTTACACCTTGTCCCTGAATGAGTCCAGGCAGCATGCCAGTAATTGGCGGGCATAAACTGCTAAGGAAAGATGGCTGTTATTGGTGAAATCCTAGTTTGCAGGATTGCAGGTGGCCCGATTACTGTGCAAAGAGTAACAGTCGCTACTCGTGACCTCACAGCCAGTACTTATAACAGCCGCAGCCCTTCTTCTGGAGCCGCCTCTGGTTATAACATATTTAAATTGTTTAAAAATTCTTTTACGTATCTTTCCTTAGTCCTTATTCTCTTTTGAGGGATTTTTTTGTCTGTTTTATTTACAATTTTTCCACTTCTGTAGAACTGAAACTCCAAATTTTGTCACATGCATTCTGTCACATCTGAGTGTTCAGTCTTATTTATTTATTTGCAGTTTCTTATATAGCGCAGCAGATTCCGTTGCGCTTTACAATAGTAGACAGCGATAAAACAAACTGGGTAACAGACAGACTTGGAGGTTAGAGGGCCCTGCTGCAGTCTTGATGGCATACTCATGAACAGGGCCGCCGAGAGGTATGCCAGGCCCCGGTGAAATTTTGGGGGTGTGGCCTAATCGTGGGAGAAGCTGTATTGAGTTGCTGACTACTGAACTTGGATGGAGTAGTTGGTTTTTTCACTGAAGCTAGCCCACAAGGCATGCACAGGTACATAATAAGGAAAGCTTTATTATACAGGGACTGGATCTGGAGACTGGAACCATATAGGCTACTGAACAGGAACCAGATTGACACCGAGTATCTAGGAGCTCAGCACAGAGCTGTGCCTTCAGGAGAAGTGATTTTGTGCTGGAAACTTGAGACTGTCCAGGAAGTTCCCTTTATAGCAAATACTGTCTCCCCATTGGATGCTGCAGTCAGCTGACCTGAATTGGTGCTTTGAGTGTCTGAGAGCAGACAGGTGACAGAGTCAAACATGACTTTGCCCTTACATTGATTCTGGAGGAAACTCTGGCATAGAACCGATCCATCAGCATACAAGGGGAACACAGGAAGAGTAATGCACTTCAGGGAGCCAGATCCCAGAACAGCAGTATACCACAGGTGAGGATGCAGCACACACAGACCTCAGCACCAGACAAAACAGACACCTCATCTGTAACAATCGGTTTCAAACTCTGGAGTGTGACACAGCTCATGTATATGAACTACAAACAGGCAGAAAATAAAAGGGTTGATGTATCAAGCAGTGAAAAGAGTGGAGACGTGGGCCAGTTGTAAAAGTTGCTCATCGCAACCAATCAGCGTTGAGGAAGAATTTATCAAGTGCACCCTTTAAAATGATAGGTATAGTACTGTAGTTTCTGGCTGTTTTCTCCATTGTCCACTTACCTATTATTTTCACTGCTTGATACATTAACCCTATATTGCCTTATAAGGAGTAGCATCCCTAACACCATGTGAACACTGGAATGTTATTAATGTCTTTAGTTATGTTTTTCTGTTTGTCTGCATTAAAATGGGCACAATATATGCATAGGCACTGTAGACCTGGTATGCGTTCATGTTTTATAACAAGAACAGCAAAAGGTAGAGAAACACTCTATTCCAAAAAGCTGGGGATCATTTCCAAACGCAAAGTACTGTTCTTCTTCTCTGCAAGACTGACCCACATGACGCAGTCACACATCATATATTTTTAGAGCGGGTGTTTGGATTTTGAATGTGTATTTCTGTGCTGTATGTTTATACAGATGCCAATGATGTGCCATTGAAATGAATGCCATGTTAAATAGTACTTTAAAGTTTACCGTATCTGTACAAAATATTTAAATATCTAAAAAGATTCAAGGGTCCTCATAACTACTCTTAACACTCAAAACAGATCTTCCTCGCATAAAAAGGACCTCTTAATGTAAAATATGCTCTTTCGTTAAGTACATAATTAGCAGAATACAAGAAGGCTGTCATAAGTCTGGAGTGGCTTAAACCACAAGGATGTGAGGTGGGCTTGAGTGGTGGTCGCCCAGATCGGTAGTATTAGCTTTACATATATGAGATTGTCAGTTAATGATAAAACCCTACTGAGATTTAAAGTGAGAGCAGGCCATTCTGGATGGTATTACTTAATGCCATGGTTGGTATGGGTGTATTTGCTTTGTGACCTGTCTGAATATTTGGTGGTTTCTGCATTTAGAATAATGCATTAGGAAAGGGCTGCAGCTGCACTGCCCCTAAAATTCATTTTATATTAGAAGTTACTTTCATGACCCATAGCAATTATTCTGTAATTAGCCATGTATCAGGGAAGTGCAATGAAGTCTTAAATTTGATTATTACTCACTTGGCATTTATTTCAATGTACTGTAGACATTTAGGAGCTGTGAACTGTGATTTATAGTGCAAGACCTTTATTACACCTATTTCCCCACATTGGTCAGTAGCAAAATAAATATATATTAGGGTTGGCTATCGGTGAAATTGCCAACGATGGCGATACTGCAACCAGCAATTGATAGTACTAAACTATGTAATGGTGATAGATGACCATTGATAGTTATACCTATCAATGGTCATCCTTTTTCTTTGACTGACTGGCCCGTGGGCCAATCAGAATATGGGGGTTCGGCTTCATGGACATTAGGGGGTGGGGCTATACTCAGTGTCTTGGCACTTTGGAAAAAAAGCAAAACATGGATTCCCGCCCAGACTCGGCGTGTTGGTCTCCGGACCTCATGAAATCCCGCAATCGGATTTAAAGGGTCGGACAGCAGGACACCATATTCAGTCCAGTCTAAGTGAGTAGAGAGGCAGCATGTCCTGGCTGCCTGCCTGACTTTCTGCCTGCTCACTCGCCATCCAGTCCAGTGATAGTGCTGTCTTGTCCAGTGACTCCAGTAGTGCAGTCTTGTCCAGCTCATTTGCTGTCTACTTTACTAGTCCAGTCCAGTGAAAGTGCTGTATGTTCCAATCCAGTGATACTGTGTGATACTGCTACATAAGACTAGTCCATTAGCACTGATGTTAAAAGTCCATTGGTACTGCTGCACTACAGATCTCAGCAGGTAGCACCTCATATGTCCAGGGTGTGCAGTTTAGGGCCCCTCCCCCTATGTACTGCTGCATTAGTCAAGTAATACTGCCATTAAAGTCCAGTGATATTGCTGCATAAAGTGTTGTGCAGTTGAGAGAGGCATACATTGGTCAGCATTAGGAGGGATTGCTGACACCTGAGTGCCATTGGAGAAGCCAGGGGTATATCCAGGTAAGCTGGCTCTCAGATGTTGTAAGCCATTATCATGTGGCCTTACACTGGGCTATTAGGCCCAAAAATTTGTTAATGTGCATGGGATGGGTTTGGGAGTGTGGTTCCCTCTTTGTTGGTATGGCTGGTCTGCTCCAGGTTAGCACACCCTAACACTATTAACATTAATGTTTTTCCCTATCACATTGTATGTATTATTTTAACCACACCTTCACCTCCTTACATAGCACAAATTTTTGGGCCTAATAGCCCAGTGTAAGGCCACATGATAATGGCTTACAACATCTGAGAGCCAGCTTACCTGGCTGCAACCAAGATATCTGTATAATCTGATTATTATATGTATATTTCTCATTCAGTGTGCAATTGGGATACAAACTGTTTTTTTTTTCCGAAATATAGGGGTAGTCAATCTCTATGAGAAGAAACAAGAAAAAATACAAATACAGCAGCGCTGTTACTACAATGAATGATGCTAGACCAACTTGGACAATGAAATTATCCAGTCTTATTCTACTGGAGAATAAGAACTGGCACCTCTGATATGAGCGGGTTCTCAAAGCAGCTGCTGAAATATAGGGGTACAACACTTTTATTGGCAAGCTGCTCAATCAGAGGTAATGTCATTCAGGTGCCAACAGGGAGGGGTAAATCTGGTTAGATTGTATCCCAATTGCACACTGAATGAGAAATATACATATAATAATCAGATAATACAGAGATCTTGGTTGCATATATCTGCAGATATAGGGCTAAGCCACCAGGCCGTACGTCAAGGCATCTCTGTCACTGGGGGTCCCTAACACTGGGTATGGGTCTGGGGTGTGGGCCCCCAATATGCCGGCACAGGCTGACTACTCCAGGGCAGCACACAAATGAAAATTAGTAGGGGTTAATAAGAAGCACATAAGTGCTATGTAAGGAGGTGAAGGTGTGGTTAAAATAATACATACAATGTGATAGGGAAAAACATAAATGTTAATAAAGTGTTAGGGTGTGCTAACCTGGAGCAGACCAGCCATACCAACAAAGAGGGAACCACACTCCCAAACCCATCCCATGCACAATAACAAATTTTTGGGCCTAATAGCCCAGTGTAAGGCCACATGATAATGGCTTACAACATCTGAGAGCCAGCTTACCTGGAGATACCCCTGGCTTCTCCAATGGCACTCAGGTGTCAGCAATCCCTCCTAATGCTGACCCATGTATGCCTCTCTCAACTGCACAACACTTTTATTGGCAAGCTGCTCAATCAGAGGTAATGTCATTCAGGTGCCAACAGGGAGGGGTAAATCTGGTTAGGAAAAAAAACAGTATGTATCCCAATTGCACATTGAATGAGAAATATACATATAATAATCAGATAATACAGGGATCTTGGTTGCATATATCTGCAGATATAGGGCTAAGCCCCCAGGCCGTACGTCAAGGCATCTCTGTCACTGGGGGTCCCTAACACTGGGTATGGGTCTGGGGTGTGTGCCCCCAATATGCCGGCACAGGCTGACTACTCCAGGGCAGCACACAAATGAAAATTAGTAGGTGTTAAATAAGAAGCACATAAGTGCTATGTAAGGAGGTGAAGGTGTGGTTAAAATAATACATTCAATGTGATAGGAAAAAACATAAATGTTAATAAAGTGTTAGGGTGTGCTAACCTGGAGCAGACCAGCCATACCAACAAAGAGGGAACCACACTCCCAAACCCATCCCATGCACAATAACAAATTTTTGGGCCTAATAGCCCAGTGTAAGGCCACATGATAATGGCTTACAACATCTGAGAGCCAGTTTACCTGGCTGCAACCAAGATCTCTGTATAATCTGATTATTATATGTATATTTCTCATTCAGTGTGCAATTGGGATACAAACTGTTTTTTTTTCCGAAATATAGGGGTAGTCAATCTCTATGAGAAGAAACAAGAAAAAATACAAATACAGCAGCGCTGTTACTACAATGAATGATGCTAGACCAACTTGGACAATGAAATTATTTATATTAAAAATACAATTTAAATATACATATACACGTAATATAATAAAAACAGATGGTACTTGTTTCCTATCTGGGCGCCCACTAAGTAAATTGAGCACCATGCTATTCTCCGTAGTGAAATCTGATCGCATCGCATCGTACACATACACGATATTGAACGATGCGATGCGATGCGATGCGATCCGATTCGATTTCCCATAGGAAACAATGTTAAATGGCTCAATTTAGCCAAATTATCATAGGAACAATAGTAAATGGGCCAAAAACACCCCTGAACATTGAAATGTCCCCCCAAAAGTAGTTGACGCCACCCCGCCATCAACGTGAACCCGAAGCGTGGCGAGCGCAGCGAGCCCGCGAGGGGCGGCGGTACGCGTCCTCCGACCTTTTCATGCCCTACTATCCACTAGGGCGTGGAGTGAGAATAGAATAGTGTGGCGAGCGCAGCGAGCCACCGAGCCCGAAGCGTGGCGAGCGCAGCGAGCCCCGCGAGGGGACGCGGATACCTTCACAGGTAAACGCGTCCCTTTGCGGGCTTCCCAGGTGTCCGCGTCGCCATGGACACCTGGGAAGCCCGCGAGGGGACGCGTATAACTGTGAAGGTATCCGCGTCCCCTCGCGGGGCTCGCTGCGCTCGCCACGCTTCGGGCTCGGTGGCTCGCTGCGCTCGCCACACTATTCTATTCTCACTCCACGCCCTAGTGGATAGTAGGGCATGAAAAGGTCGGAGGACGCGTACCGCCGCCCCTCGCGGGCTCGCTGCGCTCGCCACGCTTCGGGTTCACGTTGATGGCGGGGTGGCGTCAACTACTTTTGGGGGGACATTTCAATGTTCAGGGGTGTTTTTGGCCCATTTACTATTGTTCCTATGATAATTTGGCTAAATTGAGCCATTTAACATTGTTTCCTATGGGAAATCGGATCGCATCGCATCGCATCGCATCGCATCGTTCAATATCGTGTATGTGTACGATGCGATGCGATCCGATTTCAGTACGGTGCCGTACGTAGAAAACCTGGGCGCCCAGATAGGAAACAAGTACCAAACAGATTGATTAAATTTCACTCCCAGGACAGACATTGGACCATAAAGTCACAGGCCCAATGACAAACAGATTTGAGGTAAGTGCACATTACCAATTGTTCCGGGACAATAAGGATCATCCTTTCTTACACCTGAAGTTCATTCATAAGTCACTGTGGCTAGGACGTAAGCAGTCCAGGGGCACGTAAATCCCTTGATCCTGTTGTATCCAAGGGCCTGAAAACTACACCAGCAAGTCACTCCTCGAGAATTTCTGCCTCGATCCGGATCGGAGGTAGTCCTGCAGGTCATGTCAAAGACATGAAAAAGGGGGGGTTTACAGACAGTGGAGGGTTTTTAGGCTCTCACACTGACTGTATGTCCCGGCGCTGTTGGGTCTGTGTAGTTTTATAAATAGATTAATTCAATCAGACTAGATCTCGGCTGCTGCATGTGTTTAAAGTGAGTCTGCTTAGAGCTCACATAAAGGTAAAGAAGGGAATCAAGAAGATAAACACTTTGCGCTGCCAGGTGTATACTCTGTTGTGTGAAGCCCACTAGGTAAAATGAACACTGGACACACTATATAATGAAATTTTTTATGTAAAAATAAAGGGTATACAATTTAAATAGCACACATTCCATATATGACATAGACAAAAAAGTAAAAAAACATAAATAAAACTATCTAAAATTAATATATATTAATATATATTAGTTGAAATATGCCAAATGGCATTAATAAAGCACTTTGCAATAGTGGCTTAATGTGGGAGTCTCCGTGTAAGTCACGGTGTGGGTCTCGTACGTAGCAAGACCCCAAGCCATACGAGAACCTGACCCACTACACTCCAAAAAGATTCCGAGAAGGAGAGGGAGAAGAGGTGGCAGAAAGAGACCACAGAAAACCAAGACTCAAATAGACACCACTGGCCTCTTTAACCTCACCTCTCATGAATTAACAGATGCCCAAAAATCCCTCCTATGTAAGGGTCTCAATTTTGCTCCCCAACAGGACCCCAATATTTTTTATCTATTTTTAGATCTTAACAAATTAAAAACGTGATTTATGTAGGAAACGCTATTTCGCTACAAAGGCCCTTAAGACTCATGTAATACGGAGAGTGTACCTATAGTTCTAGACGATTTATCATCCCTTTCGGACCTCGAATCTCTTCTGAGTGAAAATAACAGTGATGAACTAGAATTATTTAATATTAACCTTACTTCAGATTCCCAGTCGAGACAACCTTTGTTTAAAAAGAAATCAAATTTCTTTCCATTAGAACACAAAAGCCCAGCCATCACTATTTTTCTATACCAAAACATTAGATGAATTTAAACAACTGTGTGCTAAACCCGTCAATAAAAATAAAAATAAATACAACTCATTTTCAGGTAAAGACAACCTTAGCAGAGCCGAATGGCAGGCCCTTAATTCCTTAAAAAAAGATCTGTCAATAGTGGTTAAACAAGCTGACAAGGGAGGCGGGTTGTATTGATGGATAGGGAGGCATACCTTTTGGAAGCCTATAAACAACTAAATGATACTCAATACTATATATGCCTACCATCTAACCCCGCCTCCCTGTACCAATCCAAATTCAAAGAAAATCTGGATAGAGCTGTTGTGGAGGACGCAATATCCAGGGAGGAGTCACATTTTCTTTTTCCACATCACCCCATCACTCCCACCTTTTATTTTCTACCTAAAATACACAAAAATCTCACTTCACCTCCAGGGAGACCATTTATTTCTGGTGTTGGGTCCCTCACTTCCAACCTGTCACATTTTGTCGATTTTCATCTTCAAAAATGTGTCACTTCACTTCCCTCTCACATAAAAGACACCACTCACATACTCAATAAAACTCATGGGTTGTCCTGGGTGGACGGTTTGGCTTTCCTCACTCTGGACGTCCAGGCACTCTATACTAACATTCCACATAAACAAGGCATCGAAGCCATTAATCATTATCTTGCTTTAGACACGGATCTCTCTTCACCTAGGAAAAAAATTATTTTGGATTCCATTCACTTCATTTTGACACACGATCATATTATTTTTGAGGACCGACACTTTCAACAGCGCCATGGGACGGCCATGGGGACCAGATTTGCACCTAGCTTTGCCAACCTCTAGATGGGCCGCCTCGAGGAACAACTTATATGGGGCGGCCCGTATAGAGAGAATCTGGTCCTCTATGGCCGTTTCATTGACGACCTCTTCATTATATGGAGGGGGGGTCGTGATTTGGCGCTTGAATTTGTTGATTTTCTTAATTCAAATGATTTCAACCTCACCTTCACTCACAATTTTAGTTTAACGTCAGTCAACTTCCTGGATATTGCGTTCTCGATACAGAACAACCTCTTGATTTCCAATAACTACATTAAACCCGTTGGCACAAATAATTAGATACTGAGACCTTACTTAAAGAAGCCACCAACTATGTGGAGACAGTTGAGAGAGCAAGTTTGCTCAAAACTAAACCACATCATACCTAATTTCCCAACGGTGATCTAGATTCTCCTATATTTATTTCTAAATTTAATAGCAAATCCCAGAAAATTAGAGAAATAGTATTAAAAAAATTTGAGATTCTCAAACATGACAAGATTCTAAAGGATTCTATCTCCAAACCTAAAATTGTTTTTAGAAGAAATAGGAATATAAGAGATTTTGTAGCACCCAGTCTACTACCCTCATTCCTCTTAGGTTCACAGTCTTCTTGGCTACCAAATAAACCATTGGGGAACTATAAGTGTAATAAAAATATTTGTTTGACATGCAAACATATGGTAAACCGAACAAATACAGTGATATCCTTCCAGAACAAGAAAATATTCAATATAAAACATTTGATAAATTGTGATACAGTATATTGTGTATATGTCTTAGAGTGCCCATGTAAATTACAGTATGTGGGTAGAACCACTCAAAGTATAAAAACAAGGTTCAGAGAACATCATACTAATATTTTGAAGAAACTATCAACCTACAGTATTCCACGCCACTTCTCCCAATACCATGATGGTGACCCCAATGGCCTCACCATCATGGGGATTGAACATATCATCAACACCAAGAGAGGTGGCGACCGCTTTAGAAAACTATGTTTGGCAGAATCCTCGTGGATTTTTAGGTTAGATACTTTAAACCCACAGGGTCTAAATGAAGCTCTGGATCTGACCTGTTTAGACTAAATAGCAGTCCTAGAAATCACTGCTGGGCCATTTAATGTATTTTATTTATCTATTTATTTTTATATTTCTATTTATTATTTTTTTATTACTCATTTTTAATTTTATTTCTATTTATTTTTATTTTCATCTTTTTTGTAACATTATTATTATTTATTTATAATTATTATTACTGTTATTTATTATTTTTCTTTTCATATCCATATTATTCATAGATTTTATTTTATATTTTTATGTATATTTTTTATTTCTATATTAATATACTCATCAATATAATTACTAAGTGTAAACTTAATAAGCCATATATATATGTTTAACCAATCCCATGGGGATATCTGCCACGAGATACTGTAGGAAGTTTAGAATGGTCAATAATATACCCCAGTTAGACCAACTCAAAGTATATATTGTATAGGAACTCGTTGTCCCGCTTTGTGTGGATTAGGACGACCGACATCTACTCCCGCTGCACAGTTTCTGTGACATCGGGAGTTTGCAGATGCTGTTCCCCCTGACCCCCACAGACCCGGGATCACGACTATGATAAATCCCAAAATGTACTGTATACGGACGTAGGAAACAGCATACTAAACACAAATATTATTATAACTACGATCCGATACTTAAAAACTCTTTTTATTACATGTACTGCTTAAAAGTGTTTTCTATTGACTGTGAAGATTCTTTTATACTTTATAATAATGCGATTATCTGGCTCTATTAGAACTTATTATTTATATTTGTATATATATATATATATATATATATATATATATATATATGCAGAAGAAAGGAAAAAAGCGCACTAGTGAGTATAATGAATGTATAAATTTACTCATGTACATATGCTCACATACATCAAGGTTTAGGATAATCAGCTTGCCAGCAAAACATGGTACATCAACCGGTAAGATGGAACAGGTGGGGGACGTCAGATGGTGTCCGGAAAAACCTCCAAGGCAGACCGCTCTCACCGCCGCACTTGTAGGCCTGTATCCAGGGACGTCACACCGCAACACTCCGGGACCTCTCACTTGTTAGCTGGAAGCAGACAGCCAGAGACGCAGGATCACGTCAGGAGTCTAAGCCACGCCCAACGCGTTTCGTCACCGTTGGACTTCGTCAGGGGGTGTGTCCATACCTATATATATATATTATTCACAAATATTGTCAGTTATTGAGAACTCGAAATTATGTGTTTATATATCCCTACATTGAGATTATCTCTGGATCTCTATCTCTCTCCTTATAGAATGATATGATTATTAGGACCAATTAGATGTTTTTAATTGTTACTTGCTGCGTGTAGAACTCTCATGATCATTATAGTTATCAGCTAAAAGCGATCAAACAATAAATGGAACTATGTTATTATTTGTATTTTTATTTAATATGTATTAACACTGGACACACTGCTTAGTAATGTATAGCACAATAATTGATAAGTTGATTGATAAAGTGTATGATGAATTATCCAATTATTGAGATCAATTAAGCCTTTAAAAAGAGCACTGGTGGGAGACACGAATTTGTCTTGAGAAAGTTTCCGGTTACCCTGGAAACGAAACGCGTCGACGTCACTTCCGCCCGTCACTTCCGCCTGTGGGAAACCTCCGTGGTCACATCACTAAGCTGTGCAGCTACGCTCCTCCTTCCCTATTTGGGAGCCGTCTACAGCCAGCCAAACCAAGCTCCCCAAGCCAGCAGAAAACGGTTACACTGCTCTAACTCCGCCGTCCACACAGGACCTGCTCTATGCGGCGGACCCTCACCTAAAGGCTACCAACAATCTGTCTTGTCGGGTTGAACCGGGGAAAAAACTGTCTCCCCGTCCCCTGCTGTCTACAGATAACATATCCACTAACACTGGACTGTACATGTTTGCTGATAACAGACATTTTGGAGTTTACTGCATACTCGCTAACTAAAGCTCCATGTGCACCATTGACTGCTTTATACTAACCATCTGCTTGCTTGACCAATTATGCTGGAATTAACCCCTTATTAACCTGCACAGTGACTGACACGGAGACTCCCACATTAAGCCACTATTGCAAAGTGCTTTATTAATGCCATTTGGCATATTTCAACTAATATATATTAATTTTAGATGTCATATATGTAATGTGTGCTATTTAAATTGTATACCCTTTATTTTTACATAAAAATTTTCATTATATAGTGTGTCCAGTGTTCATTTTACCTAGTGGGCTTCACACAACAGAGTATACACCTGGCAGCGCAAAGTGTTTATCTTCTTGATTCCCATGTCAAAGACATGACTGGCTCCTCTCCTATCAGGGATTCCTCCAGAGAATCCTCTAGCGCTACTCCTACTGCTGGCGCTGCTGCTGCTGGGAGTTGTTCATCATCCCAGAGCGGAAGTAGGTACACTGCTACGTCTTTCACTAAGCAATTGACCGTCCAACAGTCATTTGCGATGAGGACAACAGCGGTCATCCTATGGCACTGAGAATAACTGCAGCCTTGACCGCTATGTTGGTGTTTGACGTGCGGCCAGTGTCCATCATCAGTGGAGTGTGAGACAGTTTGTACAGGGATGTATGAATTGCTTCTTTTTTTGTGTGGGCCCAAACAAACCAATCATTTCAGCCACAGTTGTGCGACCCTGTCACTGAAATGATTGGTTTGTTAAAGTGTGCATGTCCTATTTATGCAACATAAGGGTGGTGGGAGGGCCTAATGACAATTCCATCTTGCACCTCTTTTTTGGGGGGCATTACAGTATGTGCTCTTTGGTGCCTAGATTTTCAAACTGCCATCCTGTCTGCCACTGCAGTGCCACTCCTAGATGGGCCATGTGTTTGTGCCTCCCACTTGTGTTGCTTAGCATAGTCATCCAGCTACCTCGGTGCAACCTTTTGGTCTTAAAACAACATGGGGAGGTGTGAGGTATTCAGGATAGAATGGAAATGTGTGGAAATTAATGTTATTGAGGTAAATAATAGCGTAGGAGCAAAAAAAAAAAAAACGATCCGAAACACCAACATGAAACACAAAACACAGAAGGGTGGTGTTTTGTAACAGATCCAGATCCAAAACACTACCAGAGATACAGACCCAAAACACGTTTTACGAAACACTAAAAGTGGCCGGTGTACATCCCTACTTTAAAATACATGTATTATGTTTTCTTCTGGTCTTATCTTTTGGGGTTTAAAGGGAGATTCAGCATAGCTGTCTGCTAGGGGACATTGTGACCTAATTCAGATTGTTTAAGTGCTATTGTATGCATGGTGCAATGCCCAATCTAATAACTATTCATTACTAATCTACAGTACATTATGAGATTACGCAACAATGTTTGAGTTGCAACTTCTCTGTCCCTGGTGGTTGGAAGGTTTTACATCAGAGTCTCTAATTATTCTCTATTTTTAAATTTATCTTCATTATCTGGTTTAGTATTTCCCATTGGAGGTTTTAGATATTTGATATTACGCATATTTTAACAATCCTTTCAGCCCCATTCTTGGCACTTTTTCTAGGCCTGCGGACATCTCAACTAACAGGCTTCCTTGTTGTGTCTTATGTCATTTATTTAGGATCTGTTGGTAGAAGAGGTAGAAGGTTTGCTTAGTCGAGAGTTTCCAAATGTCACCATTACAGTCCAGATATTAAGGATATTCATTCTTGAGCACATGTGACTTAATTCAGTGGTTCTCAATCTCGGTCTTCAAGTACCCCCAACAGTGCACGTTTCACAGGTCACCTGACATGTGCACAGGTGCACTCATCATTCACGGACACATTTTAAAAAATCACAGTTGGAGCTAATTATTTCACCTTTGATTCTATGGGGAAACCTGAAAAACGTGAACTAATGGGGGTACTTGAAGACCGAGGTTGGGAACCACTGACTTGACTTAATTCATACCTCAGTCAATTTTATTTGTTTTTAGCCATCTGGATTTATGTCATCGCCAATCTCTAAAAATGTATTCTGCAGTCTGCCTTTCCTAAGACCTGAGCGGAGGCATTTAGGGTGTGACTCAGGTTGGTTTGCAGAGGTAACGTACAGAGAGAGTTACATTTGTATGTTATTTTGTTTCTGTGCAGAGTAAATACTGGCTGTTTTTATTTTGACACTGCAACTTAGATTTCAGTCTGAACATACCCCACCCAAATCTAACTCTCTCTGCACATATTACAGCTTCCCCACCTGCAGTGCAGCATGGTTTTGTCCATTTAAGATGGAGTTTGCTTTTGCAAACCAACCTGAATCACCCCGTTAGCTGTCTAAATAGACATTCCATTTGTTGCTGGTAATAGTGTGCAGTGGGAACATGCACCGCATCTTTGCACTGATCTCTTGGAGTGTGTTAACGTTTGCCCTTACCCTCCTAATTTAGGCGCTGAATAAAGAATTGTATGTCTCTTAGTTGTTAAAGATTGTATTGTATTCTAATTTTGCATTTTTCAGAAGCAGAAAAGGTGGTGTGACTGTGTGATCACACCTAATTTAGAAGGCTATCCTAGAACTTTGTAGGATTCCGACTACAGAAACAAATGGACTTTATCCAATTAACTGCGCTAATAATTAATCAAGAGGTGCATATATGACTGCATGAATGCCCAACACAGTTTTAATATAATTTTTTAATGAAGTATAAATTAGTGTATCACAATACAATAAACATAAAATATAGAAAAATAAACACAATAAAAAATATATTATATTGCTCGTGTATGCTATAATAAGGTGGCCACCTATATTTCACAATTGCATGTACTTAATTAATTTATTATGCGTATACTTGGAGTTTTTCCAAGCCAAGTATAGTTTCGCTATTTGAAAAAGCTCACACCGGAGCGAAACGCGTTAGTAGATCCGGCACCCCTAGGGATAAGGAGAACTTCTTGAGCCTTAAACAATAAACCCCCTTTGATGCGCCTCACATTCCGTCTATACTGATAGACGCACGGAACTTGTACACACGTCTGCAAGGACACGCACTGTGTAAGCGCAGCTGATGGCGGCATGTGAGAGACGGGGCTCTGTAAATCATACAGGTGCCTGCACAAGCCGGACGTGAGACCACCTACTGCCGCGTGTGGGATATGTGGCAGACCGGACTGACTACATACTGCTGGACTCAGAATTGGTCGTCTTTCCCGGCACCTCACCCTCATCGATTACATCAGCGGGTTGTAGAACGGAGGGCATTGTACTCTGCATGGAATAGCCCTCCTGCCTCCCTGCATCAACACTGCCATTCATACTTACTGTACTATCACTGGAGTCTGTGAGTATTGCGCATATAAGAGGAGGTTCTCATCTACAGATAATCTTAAAAGGACTTTATTTGATTTGGCTCATTGATTGGGACATTTACTCCTATATATACAAAGTGGAGGATAATACTTTGGGGTTCTTTTTATATAGATTTTTTATATATTGGTATATTTTTTATTAATTGTTTGCTTTACATGCCTTTACTTGGCTTGGAAAATCCCCAAGTATATGCATAATAAATTAATTAAGTACATGCAATTGTGAAAGATAGGTGGCCACCTTATTATAGCATACACGAGCAATGAAATAAATTTTTTATTGTGTTTATTTTACTATATTTTATGATTATTGTGTTGTGATACACTAATTTATACTTCATTAAAATATTATATTAAAACTGTGTTGGGCATTCATTCAGTCATATATGCACCTCTTAATTAATTATTAGCGCAGTTAATTGGATAAAGTCCATTAACTTTTGCCCTCACATGTCTCTTGTTTTACGTGAGGACCCATTGGGTGACAAAGTAGTACTGAATCAGGATTTAAATTACTGGAGATGCAGCTACAGTATAGATCCAAATGGATTTTCTATCAATTGATCAAACTGTTACATCCTGTACAGAATCTCCATTTTTCGACATGCTTTCAGTTCTGCCTTTCCCTGTTCTCTGCGATCCTGTTTGTGGTGACTAATGTGATACCCCAAAGTGATAAGGGTGACAATGGTGTTTTGTGTGTACTTAGTGGGGAGTTTTTTTTTATTCCACAGCTCTTCATTATACAACCCCCCAGCAGAGAGGCAAGGCTTTCCCAAACACACAGAAATACTTCACCGTTCAAATGCCATTTTAAAAATGTATTTACAGTATTTCCCAAGCTGGTGTATTGATACAACCTGTTATGCTTTCACAGTTCTGACAAAGCAGTGGCTCAGCGATAGTTAAGACCTCTTTAAATAATTATATAAAGTATGTTTCAAAGATTTTTAAAAATAGATAAATGCTGGAAGGCTAGGAGAAAGGATCGCCCTATTGCTGTGCTGTATTGTTATCCCCTGGCATGCAGGGTGTACAGAGACCTCCCCAGTACAGGGACCATGCTCTGTGCCTCTGCTGGATCAGCCCCTAGCCATAAGCAATGTATGGAGTGGGAGCAAGGTTCGAAGAGTCGCAGCCTGTTGCACCATGCAGCATGCCGTGATGCATACAGTATGCCCATGCATACGCATCAAGACAACAATGGACAAGGCTACATCTGTATGTGGATTTGAAGCTTGCTATCATTTCAGGTCAGATTTTGAACGCTTGTACTTTCTGTACAATACCCTGGTCTTGTATAGTGTCCAGACCTTTTGTGGTGTAGTATTGGTATTTTTTTGCTTTGGACACAGCTAGAATAAAGGTTAATGATGCAGAATGTGAAGTTTTGTTGGTCATTTGGGTCATTGTTGATCTGGTATCATTGTCAGATGAGATGCATTTAAAGGCCCATTAGATTCCTGTGGAACGTCTGGCCAGGTAGTTTAAGTTGGTACATGATGGCGGTACATTGGTTTTGTATCAAGAACCTTTCTGTGGCTGGGCAGTGTGGCTAATCACCAAGCGGTGTGCAGTTGGCTTTTTGGGTGTACTCACCTTTATGGAGATTGCTTCTCAACTCTGGAACACCTTTACAAATGTTACAAATCTACCTTACTGGAGTCATTATGGTGAAAGGTTTAACTGGACCAACTAGCAAGGGAAGCTCTACAGCGGATCCTGTCGTCAATGACATTTTTGTGACTGGGTTTTTATTGTTTGGCTTTGATCGGGAGCTGTCAGTTCTATACCATCATATGGTTTATCATAAAGGAATATCTGGCCTTTTATCTCCCTATTCTTCCCTCTGCGATTGTATGGGGGAAATTTACCAATATGAAAAACCTAGTTTTTCGTATTGGTTGTTTCCCTACGACTGCATACGACTGTTTAAGTCGTATGCAAAGTCGTGTTCCGGAGGGGGATTTACAAAGCAGTCAGATTCGACTGCTTTGTAACCCTCCGATGGTGTAATGATTCGTATTAGCGGCCGTATATACGGCCGCTAATACGAATTATTTCTAGCAGTCTGCACGGATCAGTCAGATCCGTGCAGGCTGCAAGGTGTAAAAAAAAATAGAAAAAATAAATAAATAAAAAAAAAAAACGGCGTGGGGTCCCCCCCACAGCCATAACCAGCACCAGGCTGAAGGAGCCGGGGCCGGTAATTAAAAATCAGGGAACCCGACAAATAGGGGTTCCCCGATTTTTAACAACCAGCCCCAGGCTCCAGGTCCGGGGCTGGTTCCCAAAATACGGGGGACAAAATGAGTAGCTGTCCCCCGTATTTTAAGAACCAGCCCCAGGCACAACCAGCCGGCAGGGTAATGTCACAGCCGGGGGACACTTATAATATAAGGTCCCGCGGCCAAAACATTCTCCCTACCGACCAGTCAGCCTGGCCAGGGGCCCTGGGGGAGTGGGGACCCCCCCAATGAAGGGGTCCCCCCCCTCCAGGACTTACCTGACCAGGCTGAAGCCTGGTGCTGTCCTCGATGCCCCTGGGCGGTGGGCATCGAGCTGATAAATGTAGTAAAAAAAAGATGAACCTATTGTTTTTTACTGTGGCACTACAAGTGCCAGCAAGCCTCCCCAGCAAGCTGGGACTTGGAGAACCACAAGTCCCAGCCTGCTGGGCATTAAAGGGCCCGCTGGCACTTGCAGTTCTACAGTTAAAAAAATAGTGCACAAAACACAAATGTAAACAAACACACGTGCGTCTCCGTCAGTCCGGTCTGGTTTCGGGGTGTTCGGTTTATTTTTTGGCAAAGACCCTTACCTGGACTACGTCGCGCTGGGACAGGTGAGTATGGTTTCCTTCCACAGCTTCCCAAATGGATTTCGTCGGATCCGGACGGGGACACCATCGCCGACAGCGACGTCGACATGGAGGAAGACGCCGACACAGGACCAGGGCGACCTATGGGAAGAAGATAGGTAAGTATTAGTATGTGTGGGCTTTGTGTGTAATAAAGTTTTATTTTAAAAGTGTGTCAGTGTGTTTTGTGCACTATTTTTTTAACTGTAGAACTGCAAGTGCCAGCGGGCCCTTTAATGCCCAGCAGGCTGGGACTTGTGGTTCTCCAAGTCCCAGCTTGCTGGGGAGGCTTGCTGGCACTTGTAGTGCCACAGTAAAAAACAATAGGTTCATCTTTTTTTTACTACATTTATCAGCTCGATGCCCACCGCCCAGGGGCATCGAGGACAGCACCAGGCTTCAGCCTGGTCAGGTAAGTCCTGGAGGGGGGGGACCCCTTCATTGGGGGGGTCCCCACTCCCCCAGGGCCCCTGGCCAGGCTGACTGGTCGGTAGGGAGAATGTTTTGGCCGCGGGACCTTATATTATAAGTGTCCCCCGGCTGTGACATTACCCTGCCGGCTGGTTGTGCCTGGGGCTGGTTCTTAAAATACGGGGGACCCCTACTCATTTTGTCCCCCGTATTTTGGGAACCAGCCCCGGACCTGGAGCCTGGGGCTGGTTGTTAAAAATCGGGGAACCCCTATTTGTCGGGTTCCCTGATTTTTAATTACCGGCCCCGGCTCCTTCAGCCTGGTGCTGATTATGGCTGTGGGGGGGACCCCACGCCGGTTTTTTTTTTAATTTATTTATTTTTCTATTTTTTTACACTGTAGCCTGCACGGATCTGACTGATCCGTGCAGGCTAAAACGCAAATAGAACAGGAAAATGGTGTTCTATTTTCCTGTCGTATTTGCGTGGGTGTTTTACACCACTAAGCAGCCGTATTATCAGTACGGCTGCTTAGTAAATCAGAAACCACCATTCTTTTGAATGGTGATTTCTGTCGTATCCTATCGATGGTGTAGGGCATTCGTATTTGTAACTACAAATACGAATGTTCCATCTTTAGGACTACGAATTGTTGTATTTTTGGGATTGTAAATCCCGAAAATACAAATTCGTAAAAAAAAGGTGTATTTCTCCCTACGAATACACCTTTTTTCTACGAATCCATTTTGGTAAATGTCCCCCTATGTCTTAATGAATAAGTTATCACACACACAAGATGCACCGCATCCTATAGTAGGTTTACGCTCACTGCCGGCACCCTCCGAAATGTCAACATGTCAACACTTGTGTCATGCAGATATTTATTTCGTTACATGCTAAATAGTCATAATTAACAAAAGATCACTGTTTCATATTCCACCATCTCGATTTACTGTATTTCATTTGGCTATAATGTGCTCCAGAGAAATCTATGAGATTAAAGACTTAATTAGAACCTCTACATATGGTGTATGGCAGCATAAAGCCCTCGGGAAAACGTCCCTCCGAGAGCTCCTCAGTCTTAGGGAAAATTATTTTTTTAAGGCAGGAATGGACCAGGAAGCTACAGAGGATCAGATAATATGCATGGTACATAGGGCGGACTTAGAGATGGGCACGAATGCCATTGCAGCTGCGATTCTGTGTGACAAGGGGCCTGATTCAGACCTGCTTGCTGGGCTGCGAGTGTTCTCAGCCCAGTGAGCAGGTTAACACTGCCCTGCCGAACACACTTCACCCGCCCCTGTGCCCGGCTGCAAACACTTACCTGCACATGGGGATAAGCACCGTTGAATGATTTTCCCCCTGATCGTAGCGCCAAGTATGTCAAGACTCACTCTACGCTGCGAAGGCCGTGGGGAGGAGATCACTGCTGCCGTCAGCGGCCCTCCCTCCTAACAGCTGGGGAATCCATCTATGAATCATGCCCCATTAAGTATCTGATAGTGTCCCCTGTGGTGTGCGTGTCAAGGGAAGCGTGTGAGGGGGCCTTCCGGGACACGTAAGTCCTTATTTCGGAAAGGACAGCTATTATCAGAAAAACTGTCTTTGACGATTTTCTAGCAATACATCATGTTTTTAATGACAGCATATAAATTTTAGGATGTATCACATCCTAATTGCCGTGTATAGTACATCAATCAGAAAACAGGTGCTTACTAAGGTATTTTTTTAATGCAGTATACACAAATTGTTTTAAGAGCTTACTTACTTTAATTAACTTTTGTTGTTTATAGTATGGGCAGCAGAGGCGTAAATATGGGAGGCAATGGAGTCATCTGCCGCCGGGCTCCTGCTCCCAAGGGGGCACCTCCAGACAACTGGGATGAACTTACACCACTAATGGGCAGCTGTTCCATATACTGTATGTCCCTCTCATTATCTGCCGCATGCACATACAAGGTCCGATGGCCGCGCATCTGCTGCAAGGTCCTAACCTGGAAATAAAGCTATCGCAGCGGGATGAGCTACCATTTGGTTTGCACTGCATTTGTGAAAATATGCTAAGGATTTAGAAGTGGGTATATCTGTGTACAAGATGGCAGCTGAGTCATTAGCATATTTTCTAAAATGCACTGCAAACCAGATTTGCGAAGACTCCTAGTGGGCTGCCGTACCGACAAGGCCTGTTTTGTTTACTGACATGTGGCCCCACCTCTCACATGACAGACAGTACACCAGTGCACTCATTACACTGCATTGTCCCCATTTATTCTGTAGTTCCATCTCTACAGTACGGTAATTCTGCCCATTTTGCCCGCATGTCTACATGGCATGTTATACAGTACCTTTGGCTCAGTCCATGTTGACCTGCTACAAAATTTTCAAGGGACATTTTTCGATCCCATCCCATCCCATCCTTGCTTAATGCCCAAGTGATTTTTTCTATCTTGAATAGTACCTAAGGCAGTCAGCTTAGCTGTCATTCATATTAGGACTGGTTGACTATTTGCGGGTAAGTGATGGATTGAAAATATACAGTATAGTAACAAAGTAGTTAAGCTTAATAAAGATGTACACCCATCAAGTTCAACCTTTTGTTAGAATGTATGATCTATTTGCTACATCCCTTATTATACAGATGTAGCCCCTGTCATCTTTGGCTGGGGCTCGACAGAGCCTCCCCTCCCGAGTCCCGTCTCACGCGCTTCCCAATCCTCCATCGGCGGGGCAGCAGCATCCTGGCTGTCTCCGCTTCAGGGAGATAGGCAGGGTTAGGGGGGCTTCAGGGCGGCGAGGGGGACCAGCGGCAGCGGCGGTGGAAAAGGCAGGGACCCGGGGCAAGCTCCGTTGCCAAGGGCATGCGAGCGTCTCTTGCGCGCACGCCCCCTGGCGGGAGCCGGTGACTGGCGGGGGCTGGCAAAAGTATCGCCAGCCCCTGCAAAGATGAAGCTAGCTTCAACTGTATAATGTGTATTCTGATTTAATAGACAGTGTATGATTGTTGTTTGTGCCCCTGGATGTTTCTGTCCAATAGATGATTGTCCAACCTTATTTTAAATGTATTTATTGTGTCTGCCGACACCACCTCTCCAGGAAGAGAGTTCCATCATTTAACTGCCCTGACCATAAAAGTTTCTCCTTCTAATGGTCTGAAATCTTCTTTCTTCTAGTCTAAATGCATGCCCATGGGTCCTAAAGTCCTTCCTCAAAGCAAAAAGGGTGCCTGACAGTACCTTATGTTGATATATTTGTACATTTTACGAATGTCTCCCCTTAAACGTCTCTTTTTCCAGCATAAACAATCCCAATTTGTCATATCTGTCTTAATTTCTCCAACCCTTTTAGTAGCTTTGTTGCCCTTCTTTGGACTTTTTCCAGTTCTATGATGTCCTTTTGTAGTTCGGGCCCAAAATTATACTTCATATTCTAGATGTGGTCTAACCAATGCCTTGTAAAAAGTCCCTTGTCTCCATGCCCCTTCTTATACAGGCTAATATCAGGGTTTCCTACCTGACCCTCTCCTTCAGGGAGAAAAATCTCTGTTCCTGGACTTCCCTGGTAATGTATAATTGCCATCACCTGTGGTGAAACACCTTTCTTATCAATTACCGAGCTCCCCACAGGTGATGGCAACCATACATTACCAGGGAAGTCCAGGAACAGAGCATATTCTCCCTGAAGGAGAGGGTCATCTAGGCAACCCTGGCTAATATCCTCTTGGCCTTATTAGTTGCTACATGACCCTGAGCACTACACCCCAGTCCATTGTCAATTTGTACTAGTAGATCCTTTTCCAATTCTGATTTCCCCATAAATAAAGTTTTTAAGACTTTATATCGGGGAAAAAATGGAAAGGCTTCTAAATACTTAGGAGGTTATTCTGGTTGGTGCGTAAATTTCCGAATTCTTTCGGAGTGGACCGCACACCACGCTGTGCGGACATCGTAAGAAGAAACGCCCACAGGTCCTCCGCATTCGGACGGACTCACTCTTTAAGAAGAGGGCGTGTTTACGGACTACATCTAAACCTTGCGTGTGCGGTGGCCACACACAGATTCTGCACGGTCTTACAGCATCAGAATGGACAGGAAGCTGGCCGTACGCACCGATGTGGTGTATTTCCGCAAAACTCGCGACTATTATCTGAACTCATAAATCTGTCACATGACACACTTATGCAATTAGGCAACCTCATTAAAAAGTGTTTGTTTGTAATTGGAATCAATTATATCCTACTAGATACTTAAACACTTATTACTACCACTTTACATTAACCCTTACATCATGTGAAGTGCTATTCATTCATTGTTACCCCTTTACCTTGGTTGTATGTATGCATTTTATATCCTAATTGCACTTCAAATGCAATATTCTACAATGTGCTAATTATTACTAACACATACTAAAGCAAACTTACCAACAGTTATAAACACAGTGTGTGTGTGTGTGTGTGTGTGTATTTTGTTGTTTGGATAATGTTATTTGCTCTACAATTATAGTACATTTGTGTATTGCAAGGATGTGCACACTACAATAACATACATCTATATACTGTATTTACCTTTTGCAAGTGAAAAATATAGTAAACTATTTACACATAAACTGTTTAATGTTAAAAAAACACACACACAACTTCTAACTGTCAAGAACAATTTATTATTTTAACAAAGTTTGGAAAAAAAGGCAGAAAAAAATTGAAACAAAAAAAATTACAGCAGCAGGTCTGTCAAGTCCTGTAGGTCCGCTGCCAAAAGCTGCAGGTGGTGCCTCATACTAAGGAGGACCCCACGGACACCCTCATCTACTTGGCTAGGGTAATCTGTGGGCATGTTAAAGGAGGTACAAAATTACTATGGCTATTCATGAATGCATTTAACATAGTCATACATAAATCAACAACATTCAAGTTTACATCTATATATATTATAAGGGCACGGTAGTGCCCTTATATTAAGGCTGAATCCAACGAACGGATTTTTCCCATAGGGAACTTTTCGGATGGGGGCATGGTGTTTGAGGGACTGCACCTCAAAAGTGACAGGACGTACTGAGCTGAAATTTGGCACGTACGTGTAGAATCGTCAACCGGTGCTGAGTGCCAAATTTCAGGGCGAAATATTAAAAAATGACCAATTGGGAGTGATCTAAACTTCCAACTGCCAGTTTTTTCCTGAGACTCGCGAAATGACACTTTGTCACCCATGTTAGTCTATGAGGGTTTTTTTGGGAAGGCATAACTCGGGGTAGAGGAACAATTCAGACTTGGGGTTTGTTTTATTAGGTAGGTATTGTCCCAGTGGAGTGCCTTTTGGGGTTTAGGCTTTTCAGATAGGTGCAGTTTTTTTATAATTTAGTGAAACATGCCCCATTATAGAGATAGGGATTATCAACTTGTTGCGCATGCGCTGTGTCCACCAGCAGGGGGAGTACTCGGATAGGCTTCACTTAGGTGCACACACATGGCTGACCTGCCCGAGTAGCTGTTTTGTTCTGTGAGCAGAGGACAATTACGATTGTTTGTGTTATGCAGGGGGCTAAGGAGTGTTATGGGGTTAAGAGGGACAGACTGTGTGATTAATAGCACTGACACCACTTTATTTAATTAGATTGATAATCTCCGTGCAGTGCCAGAGGCGACAGGAGAATAAGTGACGTCAGTGAACTGGGCGGGATATTCAAAAGTGCTTTACCAGCACTACCTGTCCATGTCCTCTGCGTGCAGGCTGACCATCAGCTCCATGCCTTCTCTCCCTGTAATGAGTTACAGCCTCCCTCTCCCCCCTCCTGCCCGTAGCACCAGCAAGCTTTGAGTCCCCCTACCACGTCCTCCCCACTGCAGCCTCAGTAGGTCTCCCCCTTCCTACTTCTCCCCTCCGCCAGCTTTCTCCATCCCACTGCTGACAGCCTCCCCAGCCAGCTCCCTCTCATTTTTAAACAGTAGGTGCCGACAGGACACTGCCGACAGTGCCGAGAGATAGCCAACTATGAGCAGGGGGCGTGGTTACACGGATCCGGAGGGGGCGTGGCTACACGGGACCCGGGGGCGGAGCTACACGTCCACCAGCTTCCTCTATCCCACTCCTGACAGCCTCCCCAGCCAGCTCCCTCTCATTTTTAACTGTAGATGCCGACAGGACACTGCCGACAGTGCCGAGAGATAGCCAACTATGAGCAGGGGGCGGGGCTACACGGGACCGGAGGGGGCGTGGTTACACGGATCCGGAGGGGGCGTGGCTACACGGGACCCGGGGGCGGAGCTACACGTCCACCAGCTTCCTCTATCCCACTCCTGACAGCCTCCCCAGCCAGCTCCCTCTCATTTTTAACTGTAGATGCCGACAGGACACTGTCGAGAGATAGCCAACTATGAGCAGGGGGCGGGGCTACACGGTACCCGGAGGGGGCGGGGCTACACAGCTCCAGAGGGGCGTGGCTACACGGGACCCGGAGGGGCTGCTGTCAGAAGTCAGAGAGGGAGCCACTACAGATCCCCAGCTGCTTGTGATGTAAGTGTGTGTGTTTATGTAGTGCGTGTGTTTCAGTGACTAGGACTGTGTGTGACTGACTGCCATGTGTGGGTGACTGATTTGTATGTGTGTGTCAGTGCGCTGTGTGTGGATGACTGCCATATGTGTGTGTGTGTGTGTGTGTGTGTGTGTGTGTGTGTGTGGAGGGGGGGGGGGGGGTGGGATTATTAGATCGACCTAATGATGGTAGACAATCATCAGGTCAACATTCTGCAAGGTCGACAGGTGCCTAGGTCAACAGGTGTTTAGGTCAACATGGGGCAAAATTGACAGGTGTTTGGGTCGACTTGGGACCAGGTCGACACAGCCGTTAGGTTGACATGGGTTAGGTCTACAATGAAAAGGTCAACAGTGTTTTTACTGTTTTTTTTTACCCAAATGTCGACAGTCGACATGGACACAGTTTTACACTGCGTCCCCTCGCATGGCTCGCTGCGCTCGCCATGTTGACCTCATGACTGTTGACCTAACCCATGTCAACCTAACTGTTGTGTCGACCTTGTTCCTTGTCGACCTGGACACCTGTCGACCTTGCAGTATGTCTACCCAACAGTGTCAACCTAATGACTGTCGACCATCTTTAGGTCGACCGTATCCCGTGTGTGTGTGTGTGCACATCAGTGACTGGGGGTGGGAGGTACTAAGGGAAAAATGCATTTTCAAATGTACATAGACCCGGCTGCCGTATCTTCGCCGGCCAGGGTATCGCCACCCAATAGAAGCCTATGGGCTTCTTATCGCCGCCCACCATAAACGCAGACCCCACTAGTCCCATCCTCCGTCAAACAGGTATTGCGGGGGGGGGGTCTCCGTCACCGAATTCCGATGTACATATGCGCTAGCATCACTGTGGTGGCGCGGTGAGGGGCGGCAATGTATTTTAATACATGCTGCCCTGGGTGCTGTGTGTTGGTGATAGTGTGTGACTGCTGTGTGTGTGAGAGTGTGAGTGTGTCAGTGACTGGGATCTGTGTGGGTGACTGCCTTGTGTATTTCAGTGACTAGGTGCCGGAGCAGGAGGATCGGGAGCCCAGGGAGGAATTGCTGCTGCTCTTCACCGTGGCATCTCGGCATCTCTGCAACTGGCATTCTTTTTCCACCTGTGGAAGTGCCTGGAGTGGCTGCCGGAGGCCATGTGCAGGAAAAATCCAGATTGACATAGGTAATTGGGCTGTGGGTGGGTTACTATGGTGTGAGTTCCAGGTAGGAGGCACAACGCACATGCCAAATGTCAGCGCCCCTGACACATGCCCCTGAGCACCAGCCAGACCCCTGTACCAGCACACCTGGATCCTGTGTCAGTGACTGGGTGCTGTGTGGGTGAATGTCTTGTGTGTTTTTTAGTGATTGGGTGCTGTGTGTGTGTGTGTGTGTGTCAGTGACTGAGGGCTGTGTGTGTGTGTGTGTGTGTCAGTAACTGAGGGCTGTGTGTGTGTGTGTGTGTGAGACAGTGGATGACTGCTGTGTGTGGGTGACTGCTGTGAGTGTGTGTCAGTGACTGGGTGCTGTATGTGGGTGACTGCTGTGTGTGTCAGTGACTGGGAGCTGTCTGTGTGTGTGTGTGTGTGTGTGTCAGTGACTGGGAGCTTTGTGTGGGTGACTGCTGTGTGCATGTATGTGTGTCAGTGACTGGGAGCTGTGTGTGGGTGACTGGGTGCTATGTGTGTGTGTGTCAGTGACTGGGAGCTGTCTGTGTGTGTGTGTGTTCGTCAGTGACTGGGAGCTTTGTGTGGGTGACAGTGGGTGACTGCTATGTGTGGGTGACTGCCGTGAGTGTGTGTCAGTGACTGGGTGCTGTGTGTGGGTGACAGTGGGTGACTGCTGTGTGTGTGTGTCAGTGACTGGGAGCTGTCTGTGTGTGTGTGTGTGTGTGTGTGTGTCAGTGACTGCGAGCTTTGTGTGGGTGACTGCTGTGTGCATGTATGTGTGTCAGTGACTGGGAGCTGTGTGTGGGTGACAGTGGGTGACTGGGTGCTATGTGTGTGTGTGTCAGTGACTGGGAGCTGTCTGTGTGTGTGTGTGTGTGTGTTCGTCAGTGACTGGGAGCTTTATGTGGGTGACTCTGAGCTTTGTGTGGGTGTGAGTGTGTCAGTGACTGGGAGCTGTGTGGGTGACTGCCTTGTGTATTTCAGTGACTAGGTGCCGGAGCAGGAGGATCGGGAGCCCAGGGAGGAATTGCTGCTGCTCTTCACCGTGGCATCTCGGCATCTCTGCAACCGGCATTCTTTTTCCACCAGATGGACTCTCACCCTGTGGAAGTACCTGGAGTGACTGCCGGAGGACATGTGCAGGAAAAATCCAGATTGACATAGGTAATTGGGCTGTGGGTGGGTTACTATGGTGTGAGTGCCAGGTAGGAGGCACAAGGCACATGCCGAATGTCAGCGCCCCTGACACATGCCCCTGAGCACCGGCCAGACCCCTGTACCAGCACACCTGGATCCTGTGTCAGTGACTGGGTGCTGTGTGGGTGAATGTCTTGTGTGTTTTTTTTCGAGATTGGGTGCTGTGTGTGTGTGTGTGTGTGTGTGTGTGTCAGTGACTGGGAGCTGTGTTTGTGTGTGTGTGTGTGGGTGACAGTGGGTGACTGCTGTGTGTGGGTGACTGCCGTGAGTGTGTGTCAGTGACTGGGTGCTGTGTGTGGGTGACAGTGGGTGACTGCTGTGTGTGTTTGTGTGTCAGTGACAGGGAGCTGTCTGTGTGTGTGTGTGTGTGTGTGTGTGTGTCAGTGACTGGGAGCTTTGTGTGGGTGACTGCTGTGTGCATGTATGTGTGTGTCACTGACTGGGAGCTGTGTGTGGGTGACAGTGGGTGACTGGGTGCTGTGTGTGTGTGTCAGTGACTGGGAGCTGTCTGTGTGTGTGTGTTCATCAGTGACTTGGAGCTTTGTGTGGGTGACTCGGAGCTTTGTGTGGGTGTGAGTGTGTCAGTGACTGGGAGCTGTGTGGGTGACTGCCTTGTGTATTTCAGTGACTAGGTGCCGGAGCAGGAGGATCGGGAGCCCAGGGAGGAATTGCTGCTGCTCTTAACCGTGGCATCTCGGCATCTCTGCAACCGGCATTCTTTTTCCACCAGATGGAAACTCGCCCTGTGGAAGTGCCTGGAGTGGCTGCCAGAGGCCATGTGCAGAAAAAGCCAAATTGACAGATGTAATTGGGGTTTGGGTGGGCTACTAAGGTGTGACTGCCAGGCAGGGGTGGATTGGCTCTGGCGAAAAACCGGGCCACTTTCCGGTGGGCTAGCCCATAACTCATTAGAACTGGGACAGCAGCTCTCCCCCCTGGCTGGGCTGCATGACCTCAGCGGTTAGTGCCTGCAATATTTTGCCAAAATTCATAATGGAGAGGCTGAGCCTGAGTGGTGGGGGGAGGATGTGGCATTGCGGCTAAAAGAGTTGAGCTGATAGGCTAGAGGAGGTGAGTGCCGAGTGGCCTGTCAGCGCTGCGGGGGGCGAGATGCAGCTGGAAGAGCTGACACACTGCTAAACTCAGAGGGTTACCCCCCGCCACACTGACAGGCCCTGCAGCCGCCACAGGACAGGAGATATGTAAGTGGCGGGTGCATACTCAATGCTCGTGCTATTTCATCCTGCGCTCACTAGGACAGAAACCGCTGATAAGTGTTGGACCCCTAGCTACCGGAGCCTGTTGCTGATGAAAACAGATAGAAGTAAAGTGGTAGGGGATAGGGGGCATGTGATATGATGCTGCTGCTGTGTGAGAGAGATGTCGCGGGGGGGGGGGGGTGCTGTATGTGATAGAGGTGTGTGTGTGGGGGAGTCGGTCTTGTGTGTAAGAGCTGTCAGTGGGGGATGGTGCTTTGTGTAAGAGGTGTCATGGGGGGGGGGTTGGTGCTGTGTGTGTGTGAAAGAGGTTTTGGTAGGGAGGTTCGTGCTGCAGGAGAGGTGTGTGGGGTTTGTATTGTGTGAGAGAGGTGTTGGAGGGGGGATGGTGCTCTGTGTGAGAGGTGTCAGTGGGAGAGGGGTTTAGTGCTGTGTGTGAGAGCTGTCATCTGGGGGTGGGTGCTTTGTGTGAGAGCTGATGGGGGGTTGGTGCTGTGTGTGAGAGAGCTGTCCGGGAGGGTTTCGTGCTCTGTGTGAGAGAGGTGGCGAGGGGGGGGGGGGGGTTCTGTGTATGTGAGAGCTGTCAGGGGGAGGTGGTGCAGTGTGTGAGATAGCAGTTGGGGGGTTGGTGCTGTGTGTGAGAGAGCTGTCAGGGGGGGCTTGGGGCTGTGTGTGAGTGAGGTGGTGGGGGGTTTGGTTCTGTGTATGTGAGAGCTGTCCGGGGGGAAGGGGGGGGTAGAGTGTGAGAGAGCTGTTGGGGGGGCGGTGTCAGTGGGGGGGTTGCTTTGTGTATGTGAGAGAGGTGTTAGTGCATGGGGGATGGTGCTGTGTGTGAGAGGTGTCAGTGGGGTGGGGTTGGTGCTTTTTGTGTGTGAGAGGTGTCAGGGGGAGGGGGGTTGGTGCTTTGTGTGTGTGAGAGAGGATTCAAGATGGCTGCGGGTGGACTGCTGTGCATGCGCTGCTACCTGCAGCTCCTCCCATGGGCCTTTGCAGAGCAGAGCACTTGATTGACAGCTCACAGCTCTGCCTCAGACTCCCCGTGACTCCTGTAGGCCATGCAGCAGTGTGCGTGTGGCTATGGTTGTGTATAATTGGAAGCAACATTAAACAGCTATTCTTGTTAACTGTAATTCCGGGTCCCAGCATCTTCTGGAGCTAATGCGGATTAGGAAGCTCAGGAGGGTGTGAAGACTGCACGAGAAGGATCCAGTGAACCGGAGTTCCCCGCTGGAGATACCCAGAGCTGAAGTGCGATGTTATGAAGTAAATAATGTCCGGTGCATCTCCTCTAAAAGCAGGCTCCTTTCATCCTTTCAACACAGGAGGGTCAGGTTAGTAGCCACTACACACTCCCACACAGCCTAACCCTATCCATATACACATCCCTTCACAGCCTAACCCTATCTACAAACACACACACACCTGTACCCTAACCCTATCCATACACACACCCACCCAGCCGCAGCCTAACCCTATCGATACACTAGTACTGCTGTCCCCCCCAGTGCCCCCCGTGTGTACGCTGTCTGCCCTCCAGTGCTCCCCGTGTGTACGCTGCCCCCCCACAGTGTCCCCCGTTTGTACGCTGTCCTCCCCCAGTGCCCCCATGTGTGCGCTGTTGTCCCCCCCAGTGCCCCCGTGTGTACGCTGTGCCCCCCATTTGTGTATGCTGTCCCCCCCAATGCCCCCTGTGTACGCTGTCCCCCCCAGTGCCCCCCGTTTGTACGCTGTCCTCCCCCAGTGCCCCCATGTGTGCGCTGTTGTCCCCCCCAGTGCCCCCGTGTGTACGCTGTGCCCCCCATTTGTGTATGCTGTCCCCCCCAATGCCCCCTGTGTACGCTGTCCCCCCCAGTGCCCCCCGTGTGTACGCTGCCCCCCCCCAGTGCCCCCGTGTGTACACTGCCCCCCTCCAGTGCCCCCGTGTGTACGCTGTCCCCCCGTGCCCCCGTGTGTACGCTGTCCCCCCAGTACCCCTCGTGTGTACGCTGTCCCCACCAGTGCCCCCGTGTGTATGCTGTTGTCCCCCCAGTGCCCCCGTGTGTATGCTGTTGTCCCCCAGTGCCCCCATGTGTACGTTGTGCCCCCCCATTTACGTACACTGTCCCCCCAGTGCCCCCGTGTGTACGCTGTCCCCCCAGTGCCCCCCGTGTGTACGCTGTCCCCACGTGTGTACGCTGTCCCCCCAGTGCCACCCATGTGTACGCTGTCCCCCCCAGTGCCACCCATGTGTACGCTGTGCCCTGTACCCCCCACGTGTGTACGTTGTGCCCCCCAGTGCCCCTCGTGCGTAAGCTGTGCCCCCCTATGTGTACCCCGTGTGTACATTGTCCTCCTTTAATGCCCTACAGTAAAGCTTCTACACGCTGGGTGTCATGCTCTTTGCCATGGGTTTCATGGGCTGGATGTCTTGCCTGTTGACAGGGGTTTCATGCACTGGGACGGGTGTCATACTCAATGCCAGGGGTTTGTAATGCTTGCGGCCAGGGGTAATGCTCATTGCCAGGGGTGTGTTATCATTAAACATTTAAAAAATCTAATTTTATTCTTACACTGAAATTTAAATTTTAAAATAAAAAATAAATAAATTGAAAAAAGCTATGAAATTCCAAAGACAAAAAACCTTACGGTTTCACATGTCGCATTAAGGCTTCTTACACATGATCTGGCATTTCTGAAACCTGTTGTAACTCTTCCACTCAAACGCCAAAAAGCAATGAAATTCCGATCATTAAGGCTGACGCCTTAATGGACGTGTTCCTTGCGCAATACAGATATGGTACGCCATCACAGCCTGTGGGTAAGTGCAGATTCAGCACTCTCACAGAGTGAGATTGCTGTCACTCACACAATGGTGGAGCTGCTAATTCACAGATTTGTGTGCTCATTGGAATACACACATGCAGTCTATGCAACTGAAGGTCTGAGCAGTAAACATAGCCGAGAGGATGGGGTAAAAGTGGTGTTGATTGGGGGAGGAGACAGTGTGGTGCAGATGAGGAGGAATATAAATGCGTAGATGGTGGAAAGGCTAAGCAGCACTGATGGGGGACTAACAAATGCGGATGGGTGGAAAACAGTGGCACAGATTGGGGGAGGTAAGACAGAGTGATGCGATTGGGTGGGAAACAGTGAAGCAGTTGGAGAAAAGACAGAGTGGACCAGATAGGAGAGAGACAGCAGTACAGTTGGAAGGAAACTGTGGCATGGATAAGAAGGGCAGAGCAGTATGGATGGAGGGGGGGACAGAGTATCACTAATAGGCAGGGAGGCATTGGCACAGATAGAAAAAAACAGAGTGGCATCGGTGTGGAAAGACAGGGCAGCACAGATGGGGAAAGAAACATTGGTGCATATGAGGGAATACACACAGCAGTAGGTATCGGGGAAGACAGAGCAGCCTGAAGGCGTATAGGAGAAGAAAGTGTCGATGCATAGTAGTTGAGAGTATTATAGTTTTTGCAATTATGAAAGATGTTTCTGGTAACTGCATGTGAATACTAAATGAAATGGATATAGGTAGTGAGTGTGAAAGATGTTGGACCCTCAGTGGGATAGTTCTAGTAATAGTGTTTATTCTAGCACTCGCCATCTTTGAAAACCCATGCAGTTCCTCTACCCTGTCTGGGGTGTTGCTGTCTGCTGTAGTTTTTTAGCACAGGTCTGGTTTGCAGTGCTGATATACAGATCACACTGTGCAAGAAGCACTACAGCAGACAGCTACACCCCAGGCAGGGAAGAGGAACTGCATGGGTTTTCAAAGATGGTGGGTGCTAGAATGAACACTATCGTAACTCAAAGGTATAGACAGTTTTAGATGATTGCAGGTACTTATTAGGATGAGTGCGCCACATAACTGCTCAGACCTTCAGTTGCATAGACTGCATGTGTGTATTCCAATGAGCACACAAATCTGTGAATTAGCAGCTCCACCATTGTGTGAGTGACAGCAATCTCACTCTGTGAGAGTGCTGAATCTGCACTTACCCACAGGCTGTGATGGCGTACCATATCTGTATTGCGCAAGGAACACGTCCATTAAGGCGTCAGCCTTAATGATCGGAATTTCATTGCTTTTTGGCGTTTGAGTGGAAGAGTTACAACAGGTTTCAGAAATGCCAGATCATGTGTAAGAAGCCTTAATGGGACATGTGAAACCGTAAGGTTTTTTGTCTTTGGAATATATATATATATATATATATATATATATATATATATATATATATATATATATATATATATATAAACAGTAGTGGGTGGGAGTAGCACTCCATGCGACTTGAATAAATACACTTTTATATGACTGCGTGCAGACAACGTTTCATCGATCTTTAATGATCAATGAAACGTTGTCTGCACGCAGTCGTATAAGAGTGTATTTATTCAAGTCGCATGGAGTGCTACTCCCACCCACTACTGTTTGTATTGTCCATACATGGAGCGGGCACCCAGCGCAGCTGAAAATCTACAGGGAGAGCCGGATCCCCACCCATCCTGTGTATATATATATATATATATATATATATATATATATATATATATATATATATATATATGTATATATGTATACACAGCGTGTTTGTAGCCGGCACTCCCAAAATTGAGGTCCAAAAGGTACTGACCCGGTGCCTTCAACCGTGGGCCCGCAGGTCCCAGTACAGGATGCAAAAATGAAGCGGCACTCTCGGATTTACAAAAAACGTGAAAACGTGTTATTTATTGTCCTCCGACATGTTTCGGGCAGGTGCTGCCCGTCCTCAGGGATCAACAACAGTGATACAATGACATGCATAAATACTAAAACCAGTGAGAAAACCCTCCCCCTGCACCGTGCGGCTGCCCGCCCCTCATACCTGCGTCCTCCGTTCGCCGGTCACGCTTCCGCTTCACCTTAGCCGGTGATGTCCCGCCCGGCGCCATTCAGGAGGCTGTAGCTCTGCCCAGCTTCCAGCACTCACAGTGACGTCATCGGGCGTCTCACTGCGCCGCGGCTCAGCTGAAAAACCAGACCTCGTTCTGGATTCTGCAAGGGGGTTGCCATGGCGCCTGGGGAAATACAAATTGCAAAACATTAAAAACTTCATGCGTGCACAAAAAAAAATATCAACAATGTAAGAGGCTGTTGCCAGCCAAATAAGAGGCACTAAAACAGTGCCATTGCGTGTTAAAGGGTACCGCATGTGTATGCAGCAGCCATTTAAGACAGTTAAAAAACATATATATGACAATACAAGTTAAAAATCTGCAGTGTGGCTGAGCGCATATGGAGACGATCTGGAGGGGGGAGACCCTGATGTAGAGTAATACTAATCTCAATATGGAACATTCCATATGAGTGCTATATGTCAGTTCAAACTGGTGAATGGGTCTCTGTTGTCCAGTCCGCTCCACATGCACTGCCAAAGGGATACAAAGAACATCCATGGGGTATACATAAAAAACCGTTGTTAAATGGTTCTAGTGTATCATATTATTTAATGTGATTTTTGCTATGTTATTTTCAAAGAAAATGATACAACCCATGTTGTTCATTTAGTCCCCGGGGCGAAAGTGTCCCCAGCTGGTGGATCCACCTGGCCTCCAACTGAAGGAGCATCCTTTTCCTGTTGCCTCCCCTGGAGGGCTTCTGTACCTGGTCGATAATTTTAGACCTAATACTGGCCACACTGTGTTTCTTTTCAACACAGTGTCTGGCCACTGGTTGGTCACTCCGTCCCGTTGCCAAAGCCTGTCTGATAGCCAGACGGTGATTAGCCATCCTTTCTTTGAATTGACACTCTGTCTTGCCCACGTAGTACAATCCACATGGACAAGACAGAATGTACACCACATAGCGGCTAGAACAAGTGACAGAGTGCCTGATTTTGATTTTGCGGCCAGTGTGTGGATGATTTACCGTGTCACCTGCCAGCATTGAGCTGCAGGTCACACAGCCCGTACACTTGAAGCAGCCCTTAGGGCGTGACAAAAAATGCGGAGGCTTAATGCTTTTGGTCATTAGGGACACATCTGTCTTCACTAGTTGGTCAGCCAGATTGCGGCCCCTTTTGTAAGCTGGCATTATCCGGGTATCATGGAGGCTTTTTAGTTCCCTATCTGTAGCTATCACAGGCCATAGGGTCTTAACATGCCTAGTGATTTCGCTACTGCCCTCGGCATGTTGCGTTACCCATGGGATCCGGTTGCCTAGGTCCTTACACCTACCCTTGGTCCTAAGCGCTGTTTCTCTTGGGATGTTCAATACCTTATTTTTGATGTGTGTCAAGTCTTTCTTGTTGTACCCTCTTGCCTCAAACTTGGATTGCATACTGTCTAAGGCATTTTGTGCAACTTCCTCATTGCTAGTTATTCTCCTTACTCTCAGCATCTGAGAGTAAGGGAGGCCCTGGCGAAGGGCTATTGGGTGACAACTGTCATGACGTAGAATGGTGTTCCGGTCAGTGCTCTTAACATACATGGACGTTTCTATCTTGTTGTTTTTCAGGCTAATTTCTACATCGAGGAAATGGATGACCTCTCTGCTCATGCTATAGGTTAGTCTGACCGGGTGATCTTGTATGTTATGTGCCTCAAAGACACCCTGTAGCTCTTCCAAACTCCCTCTCCAGAAAATGAGCAGGTCATCGATGTACCTACGATACAGTATGACCGTATCAGCATAGGGGGCCAAAAAGATCAACTGTTGATCGATCTCCCTCATGTAGGCATTGGCGTAGGATGGGGCCACATTCGACCCCATCGCTACGCCAAGGCGCTGCCGGTATATGATGTTGTTGAATAGAAAATAGTTGCGATTAAGCACCAAATAAAGCAAGTCCATGAAGAAAGACACAGGTGGACCCTTGTACATGTTGCTAGATGTAATCAAATTTTCTGTTGCCCTCATTCCTTCTGTGTGTGGGATGCATGTGTAGAGCCCTACTACATCCGCACTACACATTATGATATCATCGGGCAGGGTACCCAGAGCACCCAAAAGTTCCAAGAGATGGTTGGTGTCCTTAAGGTAGGATCTGGTGGCCTGTATACAAGGATTTAATAGGGCATCCAAAAATGTGGACACTGGCTGAAAGAGTGACCCCCTGGCAGAGATGATGGGTCTACCAGGGGGTTTCTCTAGGCTCTTGTGTACCTTTGGCAACATATTGAGCAGAGGCGTAATGGGGTATTCATTACTCAATGCCTTTCCCAACTCCTCTGATATGATGCCCTCCGTAGTGGCCCTGTTGACTAGGGTGTCTAATTCCTTTTTATACTCGGCTGTCGGGTCTTTCTGCAGGACCTCATATGTCTCTGTGTCTGTCAGTTGTCTCATACATTCAGTCATATAGTCCTGCAGGTCCTGTACCACCACCGACCCACCTTTGTCCGCCTTCCGGATCACAATATCGGTCCTCTTTTTGAGTCCCTGTAAGGCGCCCCTCTCTTCTTTAGACAAGTTGTTGTATCTTGGTGCGGTTGGTGGTGATTGTCCAGCTGATTCCATCATGCGGAGAAAGGTCTTGATTGACGGGTTTGGGATCTGGGGATCGTATGAGGATCTGGGTATTAGCTTCTTCAATTGTGCAGGTATATCTTGTCCGCTTTGTGTGTTGTAGTTCTGATCTTTGAAGTGTTCCCTTAATCTTAATGTGCGCCCAAATTTATAGCAGTCCACAGTCCACTCAAATTGGTTGGGCGGGTGACTGGGGATGAATGACAAGCCCTTTGACAGTACTGATGTTTCTGCTGTGGTCAGAGGGGTTTTGGATAGGTTGAATACAAGTTCTTCTAGCGGCGGGCACCTTTGCGGCCTGCTTTGCCTCTCGGCCTGCCGGCCCCGCCTCGTCCTCCTCCTCTGCCTGTGGGTATTTTTAGACCCGCCCGGGTCTGTACCCCTAAAGGGGGATTGCCATCAGTAGTATTTTGGGTGCCGCTGTCAAGGTCACTGGCGGAGGTGCTGGTTCCCTCATCGTCCACATTCCGTCTATGTCGTTGTCGACGCTGTCGGGTGGGTGCTTGAGAGTTCGAATAGGGTCCAGCTGTGCTCAGCCAGAGATACACTCTGTTGGTTTCGTAATCGGCTTACACATTTCTCCGCTTTTCCCTTTTAAATTTTAGCAGCTCCTTGCGGTATGATTCAATCTGATTTTTCAGTTTAGCATTCCAATCAGTTTGCGTGTCTACTGCAAGTGTCGACACATGGGTAGATTCAAAGACAGATATCTTCTCTTTAACAGCTGTCAGCTCCTTCGTCGACTCATCCACCACTAGCAAAAGCAGGTCCATGGAACATTTGTTTAAAATGCTCACCCATCTTTTACAAAAGGCGACATTGTTCCTCCCTATAGTAGGGACATTCCGGACACGGAACCCACGTGGGATCTGCTTGTCCTTGAAATACTCTGCTAGGGTGGACGCATGCAGCATGTAGTCGACTTCCCTCTTTTTCAGGGAATACCAATCTCTGTACAGCTCATCGTTTTCCACAGCCGGTGTCTGGGACTGGACAAACGCTGCTTGTATGATGCTGTCCGCATCACTGTCTGAATAGCTAAAACGGTCGCCTGTGTATATATATATATATATATGTATATATGTAGATATTTATATATAAATGTATATATATAGATATAGATAGATATATATGACACACACATACATACATACATACATACATACATGCATACATAACACATGAAAAGCCTGTTTTTGACCCTCTACCCTTTACTCTGTAGGAGACCTCACAGTCATAGTGCTCCCTCTGAATCCCAAACCACCCATGACTAAGCTGCTGCTGCTGTTGTCCTTGGACATGAGAAGCATGTAATGAGCTCCACCAATCACAACTCATCAAAAACCTCTCAGTCTCTGTTCTCTGATGCAACGTGGCATGGGAGTTAGTCAACTCTCAGGAATGCACAGTACACTTGTGCAATCACAGATGGCTTGGCTGCTGATGGTCTGCTCCATAAATCATTGTCATATTGCCAGTTAGGTGAAGCTGCAGCACTAACCCACTCCCATGCACAAAATCATTATTAAGTCAAAATCAACCAACAATTATGTTGGCAAAAATACATGCCAACCACAGGGGGTGCCTAGCTAGAGGAGGGCCCAGGGGCACTGAGCACTTGTGACTCCATTATAAGCCACGCCTGTCCATACTCCATTAATGCCATACTTAATCTAGTTTAGAAATATAAATCAACTATAAACTCTATTCACATATATGAGGCTACAGATTGTACGCTTGCAGCAGGGGCCTGTAACCCTAAGGTGACCAAGTCATCCCTTTAATCCAGGATACAGATTAACTACACAGGTTCTGTGGCAGTTAAAATCGAGGTGAAAGCCATCCCCAGAACCTGTGTCATTAAGATGTGTCCCGGATGAAAGGGATGACTTGGTCACCCTATCTAACCCCTAAGTGTGTCTGTTGTTACCCACTTTGGTTTATTACTTAATACTATAGTAAAACACAATAGATTCAGCAGTGCTACATAACAAATAGTAGGCCCGAAATGTATTAGTGATGCATTATGTATACCTACCACTTTTTGCCACCTGCACCTCACAGGCCTCCTCCTCCGACACCACTTCCTCCGCCACTTCCTCCGCCACCTCCTCCTCCGCTAACACCACTTCCTCCGCCACCTCCTCCTCCGCCAACACCACTTCCTCCGCCACCTCCTCCTCTGCCAACACCTCCTCCTCTGCCAGCTCCTCCTCCCGGGCCTGTCTTGCGCATTCACGTGCTGTTAAAACAAAATTGCAGAGTGTCAATTAAGGCACATTATTTTTTGAATCATCATTCACCAAAAACAATGACATATTATACCCACATTACAGCATGTCAAAGAGGAAGTAACACATATATAGTGAAGGTATTTTCAAATCATTAACAGCCATTTATCCACATTTACATAAATAATCTACTTCATTCACTGGTAAATATGTAATATTTGCATAAAAACTCACATCTTGAGATCTGAAGCCTTAGGCGCTGCAGAAGCTCAGGCTGACGTCCACCTGCGCTCCAATTGCGCCACGGACCTCCGCACCTGTGTGCGTGCGAAAATTCGTCAGCGGGCAGCAAGATACGCCCGCCACTTTTGCGCGTTAGTAATAAAGGGCCCCGCACGCCCTAGCCTGGTCTCCATTACAGAGACCAGGGCCCTCAGCTCTGCTGTGGTGAAAGGCGCAGCACGCTGGGAGGTCGCCATTTTACCAATGGGGCATCACAAACAATCATGTACTGTAATTGGTTGGTAAGATTGTTATTTGGTATTAACTTTATTGTTCATTTTTACATGCACAGTGTGTATGCGCTACAACAATCGGCAAAAACATTGCACCGCCAAATGCTCAGGGCCGTCTTTTCGTATGGGCTTAATGGGCACTTGCCCAGGGGCCCCAGGTGTATAAGGGCCCTTTTCTGATAGCTGAGGATCCCCTTTTTCCAGGGATACCAGAATTTTGAAAATTGGCCCTGGGGAACTGGAGATATCCAACTTCAAAGCAGCAGTCCACATTAACTTCTGCTAATTACTCATTTACTTCCCAGTCATATTTCTCAGGTTCTCTCTGACTTGGTTTTTCTGAGAGTGTAGTTCAAAAGCTGGGACTCTCCCCTTTCTGTCAACACTAGCGGCTTGTCTCTATCTTTCTCAGAACCAGAGCCTTCCAGCAGCCGGTCCCTGCTCCAGCTCCAAACGTCTGGTGTACAGTTTTATATTTTTGTCAATGGATTGCTCTGGCTCCTGATCCCCAAGTTCCCAGCACCTCCTGAAAGATGGGATTCTAGGTTTTTATACTATTGAAGGCTAAGAAATCTATTTACAGATAATTGCCGATATCTGCAGTCAAACAAGCTGCCATTCCACCGGAAAATTACGAATATTAAGCCCACTCCATTATCCAACCCTCCCCTGTGTATAAAACACCCCCTACCTCCCTGGAAGTCATTTACAAAGGACCCGTCATTCAGCTCAGTGCCCCTTCCACACGTTAGTGTTCTCCCTCCCATCACCTTTGCAGTAAAGGAGTAATTAGCAGAAGTTACTGCTCCAGGTCCTACATGTTGAATGGAATATAGAGCACCCCCCGCCACCCGTGGGACATCAAAGCTGCTGCTGATAGCACCCCCCACCACTAGGAGGGGAGAATGGGTAAGGGCCCCAGTGCATTGCTTTACCCAGGGGCCCACACTGCTGTTAAGACGGCCCTGATGGTGCCCCCCTGTCATTTTCTCCTGGATCCGCCCCTGTATGAACATATACATATATATACACACATACATACAGTACAGCGGCACCCACAAGGTTGTGTAGGGAGGGGCCCCGCTGGACTGCTTTGCCCGGGGGCCCATAATGCTGTTAAGATGGCCCTGCAAACGCTTGCTATACCTTGGCATCGCTGAGCTGCCCTTCGCAGTACTTACTGTATGCAACTAATATTGCCACCAATAACCACATCACCAACACATACAAAACAGACAGGGTGAAAGAAGTTGGGGAAAAAATATACTCAGCAAACATGGCAGAAAACACCATGTAAAATAGTGTTCAACAATATACTAAATTAGACAGCCTTATTGGTGTGAACCCAATACACCACAAACATACAAAATAGTGCAATAGCTTTTCCCATTATAAGGCCATGGTGCCATTTAAACAGTAACCTTATACCGGCCCACACTATAGATGTGGATTAAAATGTACCTAGCATCAAGGCAGTATTTATAGGCCTATCACATGTGATTTGGATGCAAGCAGTGATTACTATTGCATGAGTTGTGGACTGGATTAACATATGGAATGGGTTAGTGTCATTTGTTGTACATACCAAACAAGTGCACAGTACAAAAGAACATTCACAGATATAATTTATGTCTGGCTAAAGGTGCAGTTGTTCATTGTGATTAAAATCTGGCAATGAGTACAAAATAAGACTTAGAATGGACGCCTGGTTTTGTACATTTGATTTTCCGCTGGTTTGGGAGTCGCCGTACGGTACGCTGCCGCACAGAACGCAGGGTGGGGCTGATGTACGCCTATTACATCAATGTGTATATATAGCTGTGCACGAAATACAACTTTGTGCTGCAAACATGTCTGGTTCACAATCAGAGGGAGAACAGGAGCATCAGCACCTCCTAGCTCGGCTGGACTCCATCACCTCCAATGAGCACCTCACCAGAGACCAGCCATTGGGAGGTGAGCAGGCAGCTGGGCCATCTACGGCTGCCCAATCTACAGCTGCCCAATCTACAACTGGGCCATCTTCTGCCTCAGCAGAATCATTGGGAACACAGCAGGTGGCTTCACAAGAGAGTAGCCTGGCCAGCACTTCAAGTACAGCGACTGGTAGCCGTAGCCGAAAGAGGCCAACAGAGGAACCAAGCACCAGGAACATGGCATTTGAAGTGCAGGAGCTTGCCATACTGGTACCCCGTGCACGGGATTGGATAGAGTTGACACAGGAGAGGTTGACACACACAAGGAGATGGAAGATTTGGGAGGACATAACTGTGGAGATTAATGCGGTAGCTCCACAAGTTCGTGAGACGGAGCACGTGAAAAAGAGGCAAGTTCTAGTGTGTTACATTTGCGCAGAACAAGAGCAGTAATGTTTTTATTAGATGTTAGATGGATTTGGTAAATGGTCAGTCACATTGCTAGGAGCAACAGACATGATTGCCATGTCACTTATGCTATATTTATTGTATTGTGAGTGTGAATGTTTCTTCAAAGTGTTGGTTTTATAGTGTAACATAATGTAAGTTATGTTGAATGAAGCACACGTTGAAATCTGTAGCAGATTTAAATGCATGCTAAATCAAACGTCAGGGGTAACATGTAATAATATTTAAACTTTGTTTGCAGGTGGCATGACTTCAAAACCAACCTCAAGAGGAAAATGACCACACATTGGAACCACAGTCACACCTCTGGGGCTGGCCCCATGCCAGGCCGACTGCAGCTCACCCCCCTGGAGGAGTTGGCTCTGCCCTGCATTGCAATTGAGGAGGTCCGGGGGGTGAGCAACATGGACAGTGAGGCCCCAGTGGAAGTTTTTGCTACTGACTTAAAAGGTAATTTGTTTGCATGCCATAAGTAGTTTGTACTAATTTTATATGAATGTGTTGTAATTGTTCGTTTCTCTTTCAGCAGCATCTCCAATGTGCGGGAGTGATACTTTTGAGGAGGCAGAGGAGACAGTGCCACCTGCCACACGTGCCAGCCATGTGCAGCAGCAGCAGCCAACGGCCACACGGGATTTGGACAGGTGGGTGCAGATGCTTGGGCAGATTCACCAGCAGGGAGACTTAGCATCAGAGCGGCTGCGTAGGACGGAGGAGGTCATGCAGGGTATTGTCAGCACCCAGTAGACAATCGCTGCCACCCAGCAGGGCATGGCTGCCACCCAGCAGTCCATAGCTGGCAGCCTGCAGGTGTTGGCAGAGCAAGCACTGCGCCAAAATGACCTCCTCCTCCGCCATAATGAGCTTGTGGCGGAGCTACTTAACACCAATAGGGCCCTATTGTCAGTCGTTTCTGGTGCATTCCCTACACCAGCACTCCCTGCTGGCAGAAGGGGAATACCATCCCCCCTTCCACATCATCTGCTCCACCTGCCCCACCATCCCAAATTGGCCGTGGCCGAGGAGCTGTTGCACGTGGCAAGGAGCCTACCAGGGCCAAACGGTCCCGAAAGTGAACTTGGCTCTGCATTAATCTCCACCCTTATGTCTTCCCAAATCTTTCATTTTGCTGTGTCTGTCAGCTTCATGTGTGCAACCCAATCCCGTGCACAGGGTACCCACATTTGCCCTCATTTCAAATGTTTTGTTTGGTTCCCCTGTTGCCCTCTTTCTGCTACCATTACTGTCTGCTGTACTTGAAGTGTTGGTGCTATACTTTTCTTGTGAAGCCACCTGATGTGTTCCTAATGATTCTGCTGAGGCTGGTGTATGAAAAGAATACATTTTTGTACATTTTTGTTTGTTTTGTACATTCCTGTTATGGTACCTTTATTTTTTGGCATGTGCCCAATAACATGCTATTAAAATGTTATGCTTTCCCTAACTGTAATACATTTTTCATTTTATCCCCAAATGTGTGCTGTTATTGCTGAATGTAAAAGTGACATGTATATTTATATTAGTGATACCAAGTTCTGTCCATTGCTTGCAGTGTAAATGTGTGTAAAAAATGCAGCCGTGCTTTCAGCATATATTTGTGTGTTTTGTAATTGTCCATTTAGGCTGCAATGGTTCCAACTGAAGCAATGAAAAGAGTGCAATTAATGAGTAATGAGTAGAGGAGTGGATTGTATTGTGTTCAGCTGACAGTGGTTCAGGTGCGGCCGTACTAATTGGGCGATCCGAATGCCTAGCGCATGACAGAGTGGTGTCTGCAAAGTGAAACTTGCTTATGAAGACCGCATATTTCCTGCCTGTTGGTTCGTTTGCAGTCGGTGTTCTGTCCGAATGCACACCTACCAGAATTAGTGCACTCCCTCGTGTACGCCCATGTTTACGCCCAGTTTAGCCCACTTTGAAACTACACCCGTGTGAACTTCCGAATGACGCCCATATTACGCCCATATTTCCCGAGTGAATGCGGTGCACATTTCTGTACGGTATTAGTGAGAACGAGTACGGAGACCGTGCGTGGCACATGCGCATAGCGTTGCCTACGCATGCACAGACGGCTAAAAAAACGCCATCCGAAAGAATTCGGAAATTTACGCATCGACCAGAATAAGGCCCTTAGTGTGTAACTATCTGCATATACAATATAGAAGTAATCTTTTCTTGAATAGAGAAGGTTTATATTAATACAAAAAGAGGGGATTTAAAATTACAATCACAAATTCCTAAAGATTAATATTAGTGTATTCAGGATAGCAGATGTCGGCCTTATTCTCTGCGGTGGCTGAATCAATATTAAGTGAATTATTTGTTGAACAGAGTATCTCAGTATTCTAAAGGGTATTAAACTACTGTATATAGTCTTGGTATACATGAATCTTTTCATATAAGCAGTTGTGCTTAATATAGCGGACTTGATAAGGAAGTGTAATGTCTGAGTCTATTTATAATGTAGTCCCTTTACGCCTAGTTACTGAAGCATAGAGTACAGTAGGTGAATTCTGCTTATGCCCTAAAGGATCTGGCATTTTATACCGACACCAAAACTTGCTTAAATGTTTTGCTAGTACATCTAGACTTTCCTCATGTAACAGCTACTGATATTAAAAGCTCTGCTAACAAATATACTTTCTCAAAGAGATATTAATGAATACGACAGCAGCTGGTACAATACTGAAATTAATACACAATAAATAAAAGAAAAGATGAAGAAATATGGTTGTACTAAATAAAGCAACACCAAAGGAACACATTTTAAAAAGTCCAGAACAATAGGTTATTTTTAATAGTTACATCTAAATTCGGTACTTCTGTAGTTTCACGGCGCCGGAAGTGCAGAGGCTCGCGTGCCGCTCTAGCTATGAAACTTGGCAGCCTGCCAGAGGCTCTGATTAACCGTGCGCGTGCCGCTCTAGCTGAGACAGAGTGTGCTCGCGCCGCTCTAGCTCTGTCTGACTGAGCTTTTGCCGCTGTAGCTGTACGTAAACCGCTGCCCAGGCGCTGACAGGTCAATGTCACTGTGGCACTTGTAGTTCCCTAAATTCTAATTTTATAAAAAAAAAAATTCTGTTTTTGAGAAATAAAAGCACATAGGGATAAAGAAGATGATTTTTTTTTTTATATTATATGTGTTCAATAGCATCAAAGCAGATTTCCTGGCTTCTTGGAAGGACCCGGGGTGCAAAGACTGGAGTGACCTCAAGGGTTAGTTCAGCCGACCAATGGAGCTGCAAGTGATCCAATGCTGTGTTCTGGCACGCAACACTGGATCACACATGACTGTTGGAGGCATCTACTTATCAGTGGCGTTGAGTGGAGGGGGGAGCGGGTACTTTTACCCGGCCCAGGTCTGCTGGATTGCCCTGGGTCTCACTCCCCCCTTCTTCATTTCAGGGAGCTGGGCAGTGAGGAGAGTGATGACATAGCATCTCTCCCTAGCTCAACACATGCTGCTCAGTGCCGTGTGCTGAGCTTTGGAGAGAGACAGCTGCAGTGGCAGCCTGTCCCCTCTCTCCCCCCATACATTTTTTCCCTCCAATTCACCGGTGCCCTGTCGGTGCCCCTGCTACTTATGCCTCCTGATGTATTAACACATCTGTAAGCAGCACACATGTGAATAAACTTCTAAATATGTTTAAAGTGGACTACAGTCTTTGTGCACTCAGACACATGCTCGAACAGCAGGGAACAGGTTGATAACATCAGGGCCTGCCCTGCCATTACACAGCTTCCTAGGGCTCATGCACCACCAAATAACAAAAAGGGTACTCTTTACCTAGAAGGGCGCCCGCGATTGGAATCGCGGGCGTCGGGGGTAAAAAATCGCGGGCATCGCGGGTAAATCGCGGGTACATAAAAATCGGCTGCCCGCGATGACCGCGATTTTCCCATAGGGAACAATGTTAAAAAGGATGATTGACCGCGATTTTAATGTAAAATGCCTCAATGCCCGCGATTTTACCATAGGAATCAATGTTAAATGGGCTACAGAGCCCAAATAGGCACAATTAACCCTTAAATGTCCCCCCAAATTTGTAACGCCACCCCACGATCCACGCCAACCCGAAGCGTGGCGAGCGCAGCGAGCCGGCGAGGGGCGGCGGTACGCGTCCTCCGACCTTTTCATGCCCTACTATCCACGTCGGCGTGGAGTTGAGAATAGAATAGTGTGGCGAGCGCAGCGAGCCACCGAGCCCGAAGCGTGGCGAGCGCAGCGAGCCCCGCGAGGGGACGCGGATACCTTCACAGGTAAACGCGTCCCTTCGCGGACTTCACAGGTGTCCGCGTCGCCACGGACACCTGTGAAGCCCGCGAGGAGACGCGTATAACTGTGAAGGTATCCGCGTCCCCTCGCGGGGCTCGCTGCGCTCGCCACGCTTCGGGCTCGGTGGCTCGCTGCGCTCGCCACACTATTCTATTCTCACCTCCACGCCGACGTGGATAGTAGGGCATGAAAAGGTCGGAGGACGCGTACCGCCGCCCCTCGCGGGCTCGCTGCGCTCGCCGCGCTTCGGGTTGGCGTGGATCGTGGGGTGGCGTTACAAATTTGGGGGGACATTTAAGGGTTAATTGTGCCTATTTGGGCTCTGTAGCCCATTTAACATTGATTCCTATGGCCAAATCGCGGCCATTGAAGCATTGAATGTAAAATCGCGGTCAGCACAAAATTTAACATTGAACCCTATGGGAAATCGCGGTGATCGCGGGCATCGCGTCGCGGCCGTTAATGTAATGCCCGCGATGCCCGCGATCACCACGACGGGCGCCCTTCTAGGTAAAGAGTACCACAAAAAGATTATGGATGTCTACTGCCACATGATGCTCGTGGCTGCGGTCTTAAGGCCCACATTCACTTATGCGACTTCCTGGAAGGACGAGTTTAGATTGGAAGAAAGAAGATTTCATTCCCTTAGAAGGAAACATTTCTTTACAGTCGGGGCAGCTAAACTATGGAACTCTCTTCCAGGTGAGGTGGTGTCGGCCGACACAATAAATACGTTTAAAATAAGTTGGGAAAACATTTATTGGTTAAAAACATCCAGGGGTACAAATAAGAATCATAATCTGTCTTTAAAAAATACCTGAATACACTACATATAACAAGGGATAAGCTATTAAAACCAAGGTTGAACTCGATGGACGCAAGTCTTTATTCAGCCTTATCTACTATGTATATATCTTAATGGAGGTAACCATCAAGGTTGACCTGTATTATCCTTGTGGGTTACCTCAATTAAGCTTGTGGTTATCCGCAGAATGCAGCGGTTTCAATCATTAAGAGCAATGGAGTGAGAGCTACTTACTCCAGGCTGGACATGGTCACTGCCAATTGCGGAGTGTGCAGGGGGTGGGCACCACCAACAGTGCAGTGGTGGAGGGAGGGGTATGCAGAAGACGGGCATTTGTAGGTGTGTGTAGGGTGGTATAGAGAAGATGGGCATTACTAGGAGTGTGTGTGTGTGTGTGGGGGGGGGGGGGGGGTGGGGGTGATGAACCAGTTTAGCTCTGCTTTTTTTTTTTTTTTTTTACTGTAAATATAAAATATATAGATTCTGTGGGGAGAATTCTACCAAAACCCGTATTTATCCATGATTAGAACTTGTCAGTTGATTCAGTTCATTATAAATCCCAGAACACTTCTACATTTATTTCGGCTTGAACAAATCAGCACTCAAGGTGCCCATACATGGTACAATGGTGCTGTGTGATGCGATGCACGCTCCCGTGGTCATCCTATCACACAGCACATGAAGTCTGTGCAGCCCGTGCTTTTAGTCTAGTCCAAAAAGTACGGCGCTGTAGCACATATTATGCTTTTTGTACTAGACGCTATGCAATCTAGTACTAAAAGCACAGAGTTCATTGCACTGTGTATGGGCAACTTCAGTTTCATTAAGAACCAACATCCCTGCAGCCCATAGGGTAGACACATTACTGTTACTCACCTCAATAGATCGCTTAGAACACAGGTTCTCTAAGTCGGTCCTCAGACACAGTGCATGTTTTCCAGGTCTCCTCACAGAATCAAGTGAAATAATTAGCTCAACCTGTGGATCTGTGAGTGCACCTGTCGGGTGATCTGGAAAACGTGAGGACCGACTTTGAGAACCACTGATTTAGAAAATGCCCCTATATTGCTCCATGTGTAGGGGCCATAGCGATAGCGATCCGTGGTCCTACATGTCGCTATCGCCCAGTGAACACTGGCCCTGACAGACCGCTCAGCCCACAGTGCTGACACATCGCTGAGCAGTGCTGTGTGCTGAGCGATCTTGCTGAGCGATCTACTTTGTTTCCCCCTGTGTGTAGGCCGCATTACACATACAATGAAGCCTGGACAATACTAACCACTGCTAGCTTTTCTGATGATATGGTAAAAAGGGTAAACAAATGATTGCTACCTGGCAATCAGAGAATTAGAGGAGAAGAGATAACGATGTTAGAGGAAAAAGAATAATGTAATGCCAGCAATAGGTGTGGAGTGGGTTATACATCCCAGTCTGTGTGTCATCCTTGGGAAGCATGTGACTCTGGGAACCAATAAGGTTAATGGGTCTGGCAGGGTTAGCTGGGATATCAATAGCAGGAAGGGGAGGATGCTTCCTCTTCTTCCTGCAGAATTTTCCCGCCCTCCCTCCCCTTTTTGCAAAGTGTGATAAGGAGAGATAAACGTCCAGCCAATCACCTGCTAACTAACTTTTTTCAAACACAGCCTGTAACATGGCAGTTACTAGGTTATTAGCTGGATGTTTATCTCTTGTTAAGGCTTAATACATCTGCCCCACTATGTGTTAATGTTACGTATATGGCTTGTTTCAGTGCACTCACCTCTCATTGACTTAGGCCTTCGCTGGATCACCCGTTCAGGGACAGCGACCCCACCCAGCCGGGTGGGTAGTCAATGCAGTAGGGTGGAGTGGATACCGCTTGTTTGAGTTAGGCCAGTTACGTTTGTAGTTTTGGGGTGGAGTTTTAGTGAATTAGCCATTCTTTCTAGGCCACCATTAGTAAATTAATTAATTTCATTAAATCAATTTAGATTAAAAGTTCGATAAATAAATCAGGTAACAATTTCTGCCAAGCTTATGTCTCCGAGTCGTCATTTCAGGTTTAGTTATATAAGTTAAGAAATGTGAAATGTTTTACATGCTAGAGGAACACATAAGCTGTTGGGATGTTTAATGTACACACTGCGGAACAGCAGTTACAATGAAGCTAATGCAATTTATTGTTGCATCTGTGCGAGCACCGATGAGCCAGGGCTTGATAACAACTGAAGCATTCAAGAGATCTGATGCATGATGAAAATCTACTGCCACAGGACATGTGTGATAAGTGACATGCTGTGTTTCAGAATACATGATCCACTTTCCCCTGACATTACCTGACACTTGTGAGACATCACCACTGACAGGTGGCAGATTCTCTGCGACTCGACGTGTAGTTCCCGTGGAAGGCTCCACAGAATGCTTAGCTGTAAAATGAGAGTGAGAGGAGAGACATTGCAAAAGAGACACTTCTATGCATCCCTAGAGAAGATTGATTTGGCTGTGGGTAGAGAAGAACGCATGCCAGGCAGAGCACGTCTATTAATATAAATTTGGTTTAATACTTAACTTAATAGTCTTGATATTTAAGGTGATGACAGGGAATTGGGAACAGAGAAGATTCTGTGTTGTACTGTACAATGGATTTATTTTTTTATATTCCTATCAAAAATGTCCAAAGGATTATCTAGCGCCTGATTATGGAGATTTATAATTTGCAATAATTGTTCTAAAGTTGATTAAATGTTATGTTGATGACACGTGTAATTGGAGTTACTCATTTAAGGCTTTGGGTGAATGTGAAGGAAGAAGTATTTTTTGGACAAATCAGATTTTTGTTGTATGTAGATAGGGTGCTGATGACGAAGGAGACACAGTGGTGTCATAAAGGGGCACGGTCCGCTCCAGGTGACACCTGGCAAGAGGTGGCACCAAAATGCTGGCTCCTGCTGATTGAGAGGAGTCCATTGCTGCACTATGACATTGCGTGGGCGTGGCCATGGGCGTGGTCATATGTCACGAGGGGGAGTGGCTACGCGACAAAACTTTAGAACACAATGACATTTATGTTTGGGCTTGTGCATTGCATCCTGCACACATATACAGTTCCCCTATATGTGCCATGTGGAGTCCCATAGGTGCCACGTGGATCTATAGATCCCAGCGTGTCCTGTCATGATGTGAAATCCCCTAGGGTCCCCTGTGGAACTACAGATCCCAACATGTCCTGTCAGGATGTGGAATCTCTTAGAGATCTGTAGTTCCACAGGGGGCCCTAGGAGATTCCACATCCTGACAGGACATGCTGGGATCTGTAGTTCCACAGGGGACCATAGGCTAGGCTCCCCTGTGGAACTACAGATCCCAGCATGTCCCGCCTCTCTATAACCCCTCTAAGCGGCCAGGCCAGATGGAGGACCTCTGCAGAACCTTCTCCTTAGCTCCCGGGTACCAGGAGAGCCTCTCCAGCAGCAGCCGGTGCAGCGGGTCCCCGGTCAGGGCCTCCCGGACCAGAGCTCCTCCCTCCAGCTTCCTCCGCATCCCCTGGAATGCTGGGTACAGAATGCAGAGTTGGGGGACACAGTTTATAAGGTCCCATGGATTGCAGCCTACCAGGCCAGGGAATTTAGTAGCTCCCGTAGGCGCCGCTGACCTTCGGGAGTGGCCACGGCTGTAATCGTGACCCGCTGGTGGCCATAAAACCTCCCCTCTACTGCCGCTCACCTGCCTGGGACCCCCGCTGTCAGTGCAGCTATCTGTCAATGGTGCAGACCCCAGGGTCTTGGCTAAAGAGCTCTGCAAGCCCAGGCCTGCTCACTGCATTCCCTCCCGGCAACCATCTTGGATCCCTTCTTCCCCGCACAGAGACTGCAGTCGGCTGGACGCGCATGCGCAGTGAGCGCTGGGTCATTTGTTATGGCGGTACTGGGTACTGGCACCATATATTTTAGTGGTACGTCGTACCACCCCGTACTGCCATACTTGGACCACTGCCCACGGTGCCTCGCGCTATTATATCCGCACTCTATGACCACTTGGAAAGTAAAGTACGAAAAAGCTCCTCTAAAAAAAAAAACATGAAAAAATCATTAAGACCTTAACCTTGTGTCCACCTTCTGTTAATGTCAACCATTCTTAGGTGCACACCTGTCCAGCTAGTACCCCCCACTGCACCTATGGGAATATGTAGCAGCCCAGTGTCCCCTCTGCCCAGAGCCCAGCGGAAGCCCCTCTGCCACTTACCCAGCTATAGCAGAAGCCTGGTGCCCCCTCTGCCTGAGCCTATTTATAGCATCTGTTACAAGCCGCCGTCCGGGCTACAGTACACCCGGACGGACGGCGGATGTCAGACAGAGCGAGGCGGCCGTGGACGCTGCCGGGCAGCGTTCCAGGCCTCGCTCTGGTACTAGGCGTCGGGACGTTGCTAGGCAATGTCCCCGAGCGCCTGTCTGTCGGACGCAAGCGCGCGCGCCTGACGTCAGTCAGGCGGCGCGAGTTTTAAATAAATAGCCGGCGTCTGCTGGGCACAGACGCCGGTTATAGCCTTTTGTACTCTGTGCCCCGTTTGCTCACCCGGTTCCCTAGGCTCCCTAGGTTTCGGATTCTACACTATGGCACGCAGTTGTCAGAAAATACAACCAGAGAAGTATTAAGCAGCAGGAAGTGATGCAGGGAAGCGTGGAGACGGAGGAGGGGGAGGGGGCGGCGCTCAGTGGCTGTCTGGATGGAAGGACGGAGCGCAGAGTATGGGATGTACACTGGAGCATCCCCCGGCCCCATCATGAGCAGCCAACAACCATCTTGGATCCCTCCATCCCTGCACAGAGACTGCAGCCCCTGGGGGAGCCGACTGGCAGTGAGCGCTAGCTCATTTGTTATGGCGGTACGGGATACCGGCACCATATGTTTTAGCGGTATGCCATACCACCCCATACCGCCATACTTGCACCACTACATGGAGCATCTGGCTTCTGTCACAGTGTTGGAGCTGGCACTGCAGCCTGCACAGACATTATGGGAAGCCCGCATCTCTAAAGCTGCATGTGTGAATGCACCCCACATATCTCATATGAGCACTCGCTCCTCATTTTATAGCCAACTGTAAGTTTTACTACCCTGTCTATTTGTATGGCTATATGTGTAATATAATTGCTATTTGTTGAGTGCGCTTGTTAAAAAGGGGCATTAAAATGGAGAAACATCAAGGTACACTATGGCACGCAGTTGTCAGAAAATACAACCAGAGAAGTATTAATTTTGGGTTCTGTATGGAAAGAAAGGGATGAAGGATTTGCCATCTGTGAGCATTCATTCCAACTGAATTAGTGGCATTTAACATTTACAGATTATTGGTAACAGATGGACACTGAGAAAAGACCATGGGCCTTATTTTGGTTCATTCTTTCTGACAAAATCCTTCTTAGATGGACAAAACCATGTGCACTGCAGGGGGGGCAGATGTAACATGTGCAGAGAGAATTAGATTTGGGTGAGTAATTTTGTTTCTGTGCAGGGAAAATACTGACTGCTTTATTTTTACACTGCAATATAGATCTCACTTTGAAGTAAAACCCCACCCAAATCTAATTCTCTCTGCACAAGTAACACCTGCCCCACTTGCAGTGCACATGGTTTTGCCCATCTAAGAAGGATTTTGTCAGAAAGAAGGAACCAAAATAAGGCCCCATGTCAGAGAAGTGTGACATACTGTACCACAAAGCTCGTGAATACATTGCTGTATATGTTTATTTTCCCATCTTGCAGTAGATAGACTTGAGGATAAATTAAAGAATTTACAAATTTAAAGAAATTAAAAATAAGTGATAATAAATCCCAATAGTTAAATATGTGGGTGCAATGGTCATCTTCCTTGTGCCATTAGAAGTCAGCTTCTATCAGTGATTGTGTGATGTGAATTGACATATTTTTTTTTTATAATATTCTTTATTTAAATTTCATTACATTTATATAAAAAAAATACATTCAACATTTACCGCATACTTTAAATAGCGCTGTGTCATAATATATGCACATAAGACTTTTGGCAGGATTTTTGGCTGTTTTGCTCTACAAATGTATCATTCAACGTTTATAGATAAATACATACATAACAATAACAATGCCGTGGCCGCACGTTATCCTTGGGATCGCTAACAATCAATATTTTGGATTTACCAGTCTTGGGGGGGGGGGTCCCGGGGTTTATCGGCCTCTAGTCTCTTATGGCTCTTTCGGTCCTGATATATATATGTGTCATTTATCACATCTGTGCATTATGAAATGGAGTGACTCCAGTTAACGTGTGTGTAGCAGCCTTGGCTGTGTGATAGAAGTGATTTATCAGTATATGTATATGTATATAATTTTTTTTTTTTTTGTGTGTGTGTCTTTCTCTGACTACTGTATTTTAGTGCTTCTTCATTTGATTTTGATTGTGTCGTGCAATATTTTAATAGTGTACATAGCTTTCAATTGCTTAATTACCATATATACTCGAGTATAAGCCTACTTTTTCAGAACATTTTTTATGCTGAAAAAAAACCCCCTCGGCTTATACTCGAGTGAGAGTCCCGCTTGAGTCAATACGTTTTTCCAGTTTTTTGTTGTAAAATTAGGTGCCTCGGCTTATATTCGGGTCGACTTATACTCGAGTATATACGGTATATCATTTCCCTTATATTTAATTAATTGTGACATTGTTCCAGTGTACAGATGCTATCCAGTGATGCCAAATTTTTTCATATTTACCCAATGTGTTCCTACTTAAGTGCACATATTTTTCACCTCTGACAGTGTAGTTGACCAGTGCCTTCCAGCTATTGGTGTCTTGGCCTTTGCTGGACAGCCATGTTCTAGCCACTATCACCTTAGCCAATTAACACATATTGATCACATATAATTTCTCCTCCGTTTTCAGTCTGCTATTGGTCATTCTGCCAAGTATGCAGCATTTCGGTGTCAGAATTTCTTTAGCTATTCCTGTATCTGTTATTATCTGTATAATTTTCCCCCAGAACTTAGCTACCACCCTACATCCCCATAGCAGGTGTATAAATGTGCCTATCTCTCTGTTACATTTTGGGCAGATATTAGATGTTCTACCTGCAAACTTTACTATTCTGGTCATTGACAAGTATGATCTATGGAAGACAAACAGTTGCACTTGTTGTGTTCGCAGTGAATTAGTGGCTTTCAATATGGATGACATGGCCATATCCCACTCACTCTCCCCCATTGGACCCACATCCTCCACCCATTTTTCTCTTAGTGCATTCAGTCCATCTCGGGTTTTAGCTCGGTTAAGATTTTTATATATCCTTGACACTAATTTGGTTTTTCCGCCCGTTTTAAAATTGCTTTTATTGAGGATTCTTCGAATACTGGAGGGGAGTTGATAAAGTGAGCTTCTAATGCCGATCTCAATTGTAGGTACCGGAAGAAATACGTCTTTGGTATATTAAATTCTTCTTTTAATTGTAGGAAGGTCTTAATTTAATCTTTCCCGTATACCTGACTGATCGCTGTCACTGAGTATGGCTTCCATACCTTTTCCACCTGTAATCCCTTTAGTTCCTTAAGCATTGTTATATCATTTAAAGGGTGATCAGGGTCTATGGATTTAAACCTGTTTATTTTATTTGCCTCCTTCCATACTTTTATAGTTTGTATCTCTAATGGGGGGTCTAAGGTTGCTTCATAACCCTGTAGTATTTTATCAAGTGGTTTAACATTTGGGCCTACTGAATTTACTAGTGCTGATATTAATTTACTCTCCTGTTCATCCACTATCCATCCCTTTGTCTGTGCCAGTTGGGCAGCAATATAATAATTCCAGAAATCGGGCAGCCCCAGTCCCCCCCTCTCCTCTCTCCTTCATCAAAACACTCAACCGAATCTTTGGTCGTGCATTGTTCCAGACGAACGATGACAACATGCTATTTATTTTTCTGAAAAGTGAGTTGGGGAGATGTACTGGGGATTGCTGTATTACGTACAAAAATTTGGGAAGCATAATCCTCTTCACCAAATTGACCCGCCCGGTTGTTGTTAGGGGTAGTTTCCGCCAAGAGCTGAATTTTTTCGCCATAAAGGCCAAGAGTGGTTGAATGTTTTGTGGTATAAATTCCCGTGGGTCTTTAGACACCCTACTTTGGTCAGGCACTTTAGACACCCTACTTTGAAGCCCCCGATTACAGGATGCTGCCTAAGAGTACACGCCAGGGGCTCAATTGCCATTGCAAATAGTAGCAGGGATAGGGGGCATCCCTGCCTCGAACCCCTGGCGAGTGCGAATGCTGGAGAGGTCCACCCATTGTGAATTGACATATTTAGACTATTGTTATTCTCTATTCCCTATTCTCTATCACTCGGTAACTGCCCAAGGTAAGTTCTAATAATTGACTGCTGTATGTTCTACAGCTTGGGGATTGGCTGGCATCCTTCTTCTGTTAACCACATGTACTTGGGCTAGATATTGCTAACAGATCTGTTTCACGCAACTTTCTAGATTAGTTCTCTCTGAGGAGCAGATTTATTAAGCTCGGTGAAGTGATAAAGTGTCTGGTTTTTATCACCGGCCAATTCCAGCACCTAACTGTGAAGTTACAGGCTTGGTTTGAAAAATGGCAGGTAGGAGATGATTAGCCAGTGATAAAAGCCAGACACTTTATCAGTTCACCGAGCTTAATTAATTTACCCCTTAGTTACTTACAGCAAAATTCTGCACATACTGGGCTTGATGCAGAACTGACCACACAGTGAACGTATTTTAAAAAATAGTGTACACCAACTGCCAATTGTTTGCAATATGAAGAGTAAAGGAACATTTTAAGATGTGATCCGCTGTGTATTGTCAGCATAAGCGACACATCTACAGTATGCAAATTCTACGCATATGCAGAACCCACGCATTCAGCCAGGTAGTGGCATTGGCATATGTACCAGGTTTCCAGCAGGCATTTTTACACTTCCACCAAACAGATTGTAGATATGCCTATAGCCTCAATTACAATAATTAGCCAATATTCACTACTAGCTCCTAACATTTTCTGATATTAACCCTTTACGGAGCACCACTCATGGTGCTCCGAAAAGGGGTCTTCGAGCAGCTACTGCTGCTGGGATCCTGCAGTAGTCCCCACTCAGCCTTTGCACTCATACAATGAGATCCTGTGTATGCCCCGAATAAACGCTGCCTGATCAGAGCTCAGCTCCGAGCTCATCAGCTATTTAGGAATCAGCATGGCCAGCAACAGCCATCATGGGACCCAGTACATTGATGTAACTCTCTGTGTTCTCCTCCCAGTCCCTGGGTCCTTGCAAGGTACAGTCCTGTCAGCTTGAGACTTTATTACCTATACAGTATATGGTGGTTCTTTGCTTCATCCCTGGGCAGATGGTGATTTTAGTTGCTGTTTACTATTCATGTATAAGATATTATGTACAGGAAGATGCCTCTTTGCATAGGAATATAACCAATGTTTACATCATTAGGTGCACACAGCTTATACATACAGTAGTTATATATATATATATCTCTTATATATTTGGCTACATCTGTCACTCAAAGTGGGTGTCTGTGTCTATAACGCTCTGTTCCTGCACTTTCCTCTTAATGTGTGATTGCCTTCATCTGTGCTGAACACCTTTCTGAGAAATTAACCTGTTTAAAACAGGTGATGGCAATCATACATTAAGGGGAAGTCTAGAAACAGAGCATTGTGTCCCTCCTGGAGAGGGTCATGTTGGGAGGTATGTGACAGAGAACCAGCCCAGTGAGCCCACAGACAGTGCCAGACACCCACTGCCTTCCCATGTTGCCCAGCACTGCTACTCCACAGCCACCAGGTGAGCGCCCCCTTCCCGCGATTTGCGGCAAAACCTCCCCCCCGCGCGCCCCCCCCCCTCCCGCGATTCGCGGCAAAAACACCCGCTCCCCCGCGACCCCCCCTACCGCGGTTCGCAGCAAAAACACCCCCCGCGACCCCCCCTCCCGCGATTCGCTGCAAAAAGAACCCCCCCACGACCCCTCCCGCAATTCGGGGCGGCACCCCCCCTGCGACCCCCCTCCCGCGATTCGCGGCACCCCCCCCCCCCACCCCCCCCACCCCCCCGCAATTCGCAGCAGCCCCAGGATTAAATGGCACATGCAAAACACTGACATGGCTATGGTCGACAATGAAAAAGGTTGACATGAGTTTTTGAAGATTTATTTTTAATTTTTTTAATTTTTTCATATTCATTGTCATGTGTCGACATGGACACCAATGAAGTGGCACACTTATGTCAACATTTACATGTGTTGACCTTTCTGTGTTGATTTTTTCTTGTGGCGATTCGCGTCACACCCCCCCACAACCCCCCCTCCTGCGATTCGCGGCAACCCCCGTGACCCCACACCTCCCGCAATTCGCGGCAACCCCCCACCGGAACCCCTGTGAACCCCGCCCTTCCGCGATACGCGGCACCCACCCCCGCGACCCCCCCTCCCGCAATTCGCGGCACCCCCCCCGTGATTCGCGGCAGCTCCAGAATTAAATTGCACATGGAAAACACTGACATGTCTATGGTCGACAATGAAAAAAGTTGACATGAGTTTTTGAAGTTTTTTTTTTCATTTTTTGAATATTTTCATATTCATTCTCATGTGTCGACATGGATACCAATGAAGTGCCACACTTATGTCAACCTTTACATGTGTTGACCTTTCTGTGTTGATTTTTTCTTGTGGCGATTTGCGTCACCCCCCCACCCCACCCCAACCCCCACTCCCGCGATTCACGGCACACACACACACACCTCCCCCGCGATTCTCGGCACCCCACCCCGTGACCCCCCCTCCCGTGATTCACGGCACACCCCCGCGACCCCCCCTCCCATGATTCGCCGCAACCCCCGCCCCGTAACCCACCCTCCCGCGATTCGCGGCACCCACCCCCGCGACCCCCCCTCCCGCAATTCGCGGCACCCCCCCCGCGATTCGCGGCAGCTTCAGAATTAAATTGCACATGGAAAACACTGACATGGCTATGGTCGACAATGAAAATGGTTGACATGAGTTTTTGAAGTTTTTTTTTCATTTTTTGAATGTTTTCATATTCATATTCTCATGTGTCGACATGGACACCAATGAAGTGCCACACTTTGTCAACATTTACATGTGTTGACCTTTCTGTGTTGATTTTTTCTTGTGGCGATTCGCGTCACACCCCCCCTGAACCCCCACTCCCGCGATTCACGGCACACACACACCCCCGCGATTCTCGGCACCCCACCCCGTGACCCCCCCTCCCGTGATTCACGGCACACCCCCCGCGACCCCCCCTACCATGATTCGCCGCAACCCCCGCAACCCCCCTCCCGCGATTCTCTGCAATCCCTCCCCTCCCGCGATTCGCAGCATCCACCCCCCCACAACCCCCCCTCCTGCAATTCGCGGCATCCCCCGCAACCCCCCTCTCCCGCGATTCGCGGACACCTAAGTTGCAATACAAGGCATCTTTCATACAATTCTAACCATATTTCTCATATACAAACGTTCACAAATTAAGGGGGCGCAGCCCCTTACGACGGTGTGAAGAGCGCCCGTAGGGCGCGATGAATCACCTAGTATATATATATATATATATATATATTAGTAATCATTTTATATGATTTAACTGTATTTGTTTATATGATATACTGTACTATGAAAATCATTTGAGCTGATAGCAGTTCAAAAGACAAAACTGAGCGGCTTTCAGCTCAAAGTCACCCAGTGTGTATGGGCCTTCAGAATTTGTGCCTTAATGAAGATTACTGTTTCCGAGCCTTTTTCCGCTAATCTTGCTAGTCATTGATAATTTCCTGCACCTCCCCCTGTGTCTCTCCAGCTTCATTCCCCAGTCCCCATGTGTCCCTCCAGCCTCACAATCCCTCTTCATCCACCTCCAGGCCACTTTTGCTCCAGCCTCCTTGTGTCTTTCCAACCCCCAGTGTCTCTCCAACTGCAGCCTCCTTTTCTCCAACTGCAGCCTTTTGTCTCCCCAGCTACAGCCTCCTTGTGTCTCTCCAGCTACAGCCTCCTTGTGTCTCTCCAGCTACAGCCTCCTTGTATCTCTCCAGCTACAGCCTCATTGTATCTCTCCAGCTACAGCCTCCTTGTGTCTCTCCAGCTACAGCCACCTTGTGTCTCTCCAGCTACAGCCTCATTGTATCTCTCCAGCTACAGCCTCACTGTATCTCACCAGCTACAGCCTCATTGTATCTCTCCAGCTACAGCCTCATTGTATCTCTCCAGCTACAGCCTTGCTGTATCTCACAGCTACAGCCTCATAGTATCTCTCCAGCTAAAGCCCCCTTGTGTTTCTCCAACATATTTGTGTCTCTTGAGCATCCCAGTGTCTTTCCAGCCATTTTCTGTCTCCTCAGCTCTAGCCTCCCTCTGTCTCCTCAGCTCTAGCCTCCCTCTGTCTCACCAGCTCTAGCCTCCCTCTGTCTCACCAGCTCTAGCCTCCCTCTGTCTCACCAGCTCCCTTGTGCATCTCCAGCTACAGCCTGATTGTGTTTCTTCAACAGATCTGTGTCTCCAGCTCCCCAATGTCTTCCCAGATGTATTCTGGCTCTCTAGCCCCAGCCTCAATCTTCCCAGTGTCTCTTTAGCCCCTTGTTTATGTATGTGTGTGTATATACAGTATTTATTTGAGTTGTTTGCATTCTCCTCACAAATGAGAGAGAGAGAGAGAGGGAGAGAGAGAGAGAGAGAGAGAGAGAGAGAGGTAGTTGAGGCCAAATGACTGATCTGTATTAAATTTGATGGAGAGAGGGAGCTGAGAAGGCACAGATTGGAGGTAGGAGCAGACATGAACTGGGGTAGCCGTCATTTTGACGGGCTTTTAACTAGTAAGAAAATAATTTGATAATTTATGGCTAATCTATTGGCAGAGCATTGTTGGCTGGTCACTTCTTGGACATTCAAAATGCCTTTTAGCAGAATTATACACCAGATAATATAATATATGCCTGCCCTTTCTGGGCATAACAGCTGCACGGCAGTAGTTTCTATGTGAAGCTGGATACCGCCCTGCTTGCATCTAATAGAAGCTTTGGATCAATAGCAACACTGATTGTCTGTCTGAGAAGATGAAGGCTGTCTGTATTAATGGCAATTCATTGATGCAGAGCTGCAGAATGTTCAAATCCTTTAATTATAATGGCTGCTAAGCCAACATTCATATTTAGATTAATAGCAAGTACTTATGTGCGTGAGTAACAACAAAACTTTGCTGCGTCATATTAAGTAAGTACCCACAAACACTGTTAGTAATGCAACAAAGGCAACGCACACTTTAACAAGATTCAAAACAAACCAAAAAAATTCAAATATACATATATTTTTAAAATAAATAAATAATAATGCCCGAACATAAGAATAAGGCAACTGGCAACCTAAGCTACAAAGAAGTAGAGATGCTGATGCTGGAAAATGAACAACATATCCAGGGCCGGTGCTAGGGTGTCCGGCGCCCTCCTGCAAACCATAAATTTTGTGCCCTTTCACATTGCCATTGCAACAAGCTGCAGCCCGATTGTGGGAGCGTATGCAACTTGCGATCCTATGGAGGATCTCGGGTGCATGTACATGTATGCATACACCATCTCAGTGCTGTTTCCGCAAAATGTTGCAGGCACTAAAGGTGCCCAAACACAGTGGGAATCCATACCTCCCAACTTTTAGATGCGCCGTGCCGGGACAGGGTGCGCGCCGAGGTTTTTCGGGGGAGGGGGGGGGGGTGGTGGCCTACCGGGAAGGGCGCATGGTCTATAATCGCCGTGTTGCCGCGAGGCCACGCCCCCGTTTTTCGCCGCTGTGGGGCGTGCCCAGCAGCTCTATGAGCTGCTGGCCAGCCCCCAGCCCCATGCGCACAGCGTCTATTCACGGACCACAGGGGGGGGGGACTCCCGACTGCCCCCCCCCCTCCACGGGACACTGCCGGTGGCGGGAGGGATGCAGGAATGTCATAAAATATCGGGACGTTCCCGCGATAAGCGGGACAGTTGGGAGGTATGGGAATCGCATACGTTATGGGCTAGTTCGCATCGCACGGCATGCATGCAATGTATGTGCGATGCGATCTGAAAGCAGTACAAAAAGTATATGCAGCACATACTTTTTGTACTGTGCGCATCGCATTGATGCCCGCAGGAGCGCACATTGCATCGCACGCTGCTATTGCAGCGTGTATGACCACCTTTAGGCACATAACCCAGCCCATTATTTAAAAAGTGTCTAAATTAATATTAAAAAAATTGTTATAAACATGTAGACTCACTGTTCTTTTGCTGCTTAACTCTTGTGCAGTCCCTCCTACTCTATCTGTGTAGGCAGGACGCTGAGGAGGAAGCCATTACACCCCACTTGTGACTGAAGGGGAAAGGAGGGGAGAGAAGGAGGTCATGGAAAAGAGGAGAGGAGATAGAGGGGGCAGAGTGTTCAGGACTGGCAGTGGCACTGGAACAGCACACTGAGAAGAGGGAAGGAAGGGCGTCGCTGCTGCCTGTTCGTCATTTGTTTGACAGCTGACAGACGCAGGAAGCAATGGGTAGGGGGCGGATCCGGACATGACTTGTCATCCTGGCATTCACAGACAGCGCTTCATGCCTCAGCGCAAGTGTCTGTGAGCAAGAGGGGGCAGGTCACAGGAGGAGGACAGTGTGTCCACATTGCAGGGAGCAGCTCTTTATACTGCCACCCGCCCGCTGTCAGACAGGCACTGTGGGTGGCATGCAGGCTGTGTGCACTCGCGGTGCAGGGAGCAGCTCTTTATACTGCTGCCCGCCCGATGTCAGACAGGCGCTGCACGCGGCGCACAGGAGGCAGTGGCAGTGAGGGATGAGGCAGCTTTAGCAGAGGAGGGAGACGGCACCTTTTCAGCATGGCGCCTCCCTGCTTTGCAGGAGCTGCTGAGTGGATAGCGCCGGCCCTGAACATATCACAGATGGGGCTAAACCAAAAACCTAGGAGAAGATAACAGAAGAGGTAAATGCAGTGCCCCCAGCTGCCACAGGATCACTTACTTAATGGAATTATCATTGCTTAATATGTAAACCAGCTTAAAAACACTGTTACTTAGAATTATATGTAAGACATGCAAGAAATGCTGACAGTAGATATAAACAAGATTTAAAAGGGCATATTTATATTATTCTTACTAAATTCATATTTACTGTTCTATTTTTATTAATTATTTTTATTATTTTTTTTATTTTATATATATATTTTTTTTTAAGTGTGTATTTACACCCTTTTCACATTATTTTATTTTAACTGAAATTCGTTAAAGGGCTTTTGGGGAAAATTTTGCGATAAAGTACTCCAAAAGCTTCAATTCACATTTTTCTAGTAAACAGATTGCATTTCCAATAATTGTAATGGGAAATGTGATCTGGACGAATCTACTAAAAAAGAAAAAAGTAAAAAATACCAGAGGTAGCTCTGTGATAATAAAGTCATCCTGAGATAGCGTTATCCACAGCCCCTTCCAGTTCCCAACACCATTCTCCACTCTGATAGGCAGAGCAGAATTGGGATGGTTTCTGTGATCAGTCATGTGTGTCTAATAAGCTCTAAATAAAGATTTTTAAATTGTATTCATTAAATTCACCTGCAGGCCCCCTCTTGTTGAGCTCCTCTGTGCCTTTGGTCATCTTATCGCTGGCTTTCTGCATTGTGACCCTGACATTTACAGTAGTTTCATGGGGTCAGAGAGCTGGAAGCCAGCGATCAGATGACCGGAGCCAGAGGAGGTCACTGTTTGTCATCGGTCACTGGACGAGTGCAGGTGTGTGGGTACACGGTGGTGTCTGTATCGGTGTTGTCAGTGGCAGAACATGCTAAGCTCACAGTTTTTGTGACAAACACCTGAGAGTTCTCCAGAGCAGATTTGCAGGAACAGAGCTCTACCCTACATTCGATAATGGATACATCCCTGTTTGGTTTTAATTATTGCATTGCTGATTGGAGAAATTTTATCACATGGCATCCGCATCTGAGATGCTGATAAATGTACCCCTACTGTATATGTTGCATGCTAAAACATTTTAAAACAGCTGCAAAGAATAACAAAGGGTTTTATATACAGTATATTAAACATTTTCTTTCATCCATCTTCAGTCCTTGGAGAGCTGTAGAGGGAGACAAACAACACAACAGAGGGTAGAACTCAAGCATCTGCTAGATACACACATACTTATATTCTTCAAAACACTGTAATGTTTTTTTTTTCTTCCTCTCTTTGTGATCTTCTCTTCCAAAGGTGGTTTCCTAAAGAGGAAACCAAACAATGGGCCGTTTCCGCAAAACTGCAACTGCTTTCTCTTGTATGCTGACAGCCGCCCAACACAGGGCAAAGCTGCACAGCATGCCGAGTCCTTCCCCACAATGCACTGCAAAGTAATTGCAAACGCATTGCAGAAATAGAATGCAGTGATCAGTGGCGTAACTATAAATTTTGCTCCCCCTTTGAAAAAAGTTTGTGCCCCCCCCCCAAGACAGAGCAGGAAAGAGAGAGAGGAGTGAAGGTGAGAGAGGTGCGTGAGTGTGTGAGTGGCACTGGATTTCCACATCAGCATCATGGGTCCCCGCTGTCTCTGTCTAATCAGTACTGCCAGCCCCAGGTCTCATAGAGCCAGCCGCAGCACACTTCCATTTTTCATGCCGGGGCTGGTCAACGTGACGTTGAGCCCCCGGCATTGTCAGTGAAGTGAGAGGGAGAAGAGCAGCAGAGGCCGGATTAGACAGACAGGCTCCTCCCCCTTCATGGTCCCAACCATAGGCACTGGTGGCGGGGGGGAAAGGAGCTACGGGGCGGCAGGGGCAGGGGAAGAAATTAGGTACACAATGGCTGCCTGGGTTATGTGGCTTGGGGGTGCCGACGCTGGCACCCCCAAGCCGCCGCAGGGGCTGCAACATCATAAATATGCCACTGGCAGTCATATAAAGATGTTAACTTCCTGCCTGCACAGCCTAGCTGCAAAGGCAGGCACAGGGCTGGCATGCTTTATGTGATGCAGCCACCCTGAAAACGTAGCATACATAGGGCCTAATTCAGACCTGATTGCTGGGCACCGCTTGCAAAATTAGCTGCGGCATGGAATAGATACAAATCCATTTGCAAACCACTCCCCATCCATTGATTTGTGTATGCAGTCTGACATTCCCAGAAAACAGCCAATTTCTACCCCCATAGGTCAGCTTTCTGTCAATCAAATGGTATATGGCCAGCGATAAAAAAATATTGCAGAATTTTATCGCAGGATGGCATGGCTAATGCGTACTCTGAGCTATTCGCATGCACAGTCTATCGATAATCGCCAGGCCAGATCTAAATTAAGCCCATGGCAGCATTGTCTAGACTGAGCACATCCAATGTTGCCCCCTCCATCACTCAGATAGCTTTTGCATTTCTCTTGGATGCGACTGCAATTTGAGAATTCAGACATTCACGCGTCACAGATTTTCGCCCAACTGCTGGGAATTTACCCAGTGTGTAGTCTTGTGACACAATAAATTCCAATAAACAGATGCAATTATCAGTTTCAAGTGGCCAACTAAAGTACCATTCTCACTTTAAGAGTTTATATTAAAAGACATATAAAGGTATCTTTAAAGGGTTGTAAATACTCATAGATTATTATCGAGTAAGGTACTTCCAGTTCAAAGCATATAAAGGTACTAGTAAACCCGCTCAAAACAAAAGCTTCGAAAGCTAGTCTGCTACCTTCTGTGTTTGTGCATATGTGAGAAAGAGATGTAGTTTCACTCTCTGCCAGCAGATGGCAGTGTTTCGGAGACTCACGGACACTAGACAAATATATATGGATGATCTTTATATAAATGGTGTCCTTTATTCATATGCGTAGGAGGAGTCTGTTATCTGGGTTATTTTGTTATTTCACTGCATGAGATCTCCACAAAATCAACAGTTAATATAATTGTAGAACACTCTCCATAATGATACGTGTATTAGCATCATAGTTGGTGCAATGTCTACACCTCTTTTGTGTTTATAATATATCCACTGAACTGCTTGTTTGTTTGAGTTATATGGTGTGATTTTGGGCCTTATTCAGACCTTTTAGCATGGCTGCAATTTTTGCAGATGGAAAAACCATGCTGCACTGCAGATGGGGCAGATGTAACATGTGCAGAGAGAGTTAGATTTGGGTGGATGTGTTCAAACTAAAGCCTAAAGTGTAAAGGTGCGTACACAATGGTCAATATATCATCCATTCGATTAAATGGCCAATATATTAATGCATCATTGAGCCAGTGTTTAGGAACTAAAGATAAATTGGCGCATCATGCTGTGTACGGGCCATCCTCCGACCGCCCGTACAGCCAAGCCGGGAGCCGCCAGTAATTGATAGCTTAGTGGGTGGGCACATGCAGTGAGGCATGGGCCTAGGGGCGGCACATATTAAGGGCGGCAGCCAGGCTGCCTAGTCTGGACGAGTGGCGTTTAATAGTCAGGGAACATCGGGCAGTCACACAGACCGGCAGCCCGCAGCCCCAGCACCCGATTCTCCGCCGCCACTGCCGGCGCTCACATTGAACGTGATGAGGGGTGCAGCGCAGCGCTGCTGCTGAGACACGGCAGACTCTGGAGCCGTTAATCAGCCTGTGCTTTTAAGCACAGGCTGGCGGTGGCACATGTGGACATCATGGAGGATCACTACAGCCGGAGAATCGGGTGATGGGGCTGCGGGCTGCCAGTCTGTGTGACTGCCTGATGCTCCCTGACTATTGAACGCCACCCGTCCAGACAAGTCCCAGTGCCTCCGCAGCCCAGTGCCTTCGCAGCATCAGTATATGTACTGTAAGTTCCACTGATAATTTGTGGCAAAAAGTGCACTTAGACAGTGCAGTGCAATGCTGTGTGTGGGACCCAGCATACCCTGTGGCTCAGCTGCCGTCACCGTGTGGCACTTATAGGCTGTGAGGAGCCCTTGCGTCCCTGGCCCCTGCTGCTGCCAAGGGCTCAGGCTGCCCTAGCAAAGCCCGGCCTGGCTCCAGCCCTGTGATTGTGGGCCCACCCTCTTGAGTCCTGTGGCTCTGAGAAATTGCCCCCCTGGCCCCTGCTGCCCTAGCAGGTCCCTCCTACTTGGCCTGTTCTCCACAGGGAAGGCTGAGTGACACTGACACCACACAGGTGTCACTGGCTACCTGTCACAGAGACCCCAGACAAAGCATGAAACCCCTGGAATCAAGCATGAAACCCATAGCAACGAGCATGCAAGTAAGTGGCACTTATGTGGCATAATATGTAATAGGCAGTATGACGTGTGTTATTCTATAATGGGCATTACGGTTTTGGTATAACATGTAATGGGCATTACGGTGTTTGGTATAATGTGCAGTATTGTGTTTGGGATAGTGTGTAATGGGCATTACGATGTTTGGTATAGTGTGTAATGGGCATTACAGGGTTTGGTATAACGAGTAATGGGCATTACAGGGTTTGGTATAATGTGTAATGGGCATTACAGGGTTTGGTATAATGTTAATGGGCATTACGTGGTTTGGTATAGCGTGTATTGGGCATTACAGTGTTTGGTATAACATGTAATGGGCATTATGATGTTTGGTATAGCGTGTAATGGGAATTACGACATGTGGTGTAATAGGTATGGCGTGTGGCATAATGTGTAATGGGCATTATGGCATGCGGTATAATATGTAATGGGTGTGTGATGACATCAAGTACATGGTAAAAATAGTGTTGTTTTAATTCAGCATGGTGACTCCTGGAGACTGCTGTCACCATGTTGAATTAGTACAACACTATTTTACCAACATGTCAGTCAGTCTCCGAGTGCTGCTGATTTAGGTTTCTATTTGTATATTATCAGGCAGGGTCCGGTTTTAGCTCTACTCTAGGCATATTTTATTATTACAGTATACTGGCAATTGCATAGTTAGGACTTAATAATGAATATGTTAAAATGGGGGGAGGGGATCGGCCAAAAATGTTGTGCCTAGGGGCGGCCTGTCCAGTAAATTCGCCCCTGGGCACATGCAAATGTGCCTGACCATATGCGATATCAGTCCTGACGGATTGGGCAGTGATATGGAGAACATGCTGCCCAATCCATTTGTAGATATATCTGTTAGTGTGTATCCAGCTTAAGAATAAAGCATCCAAGGAAATTGGATGACCCGAAAAGAACTAGCGAAATATTGGGAAATATGTGAAAAAATTCAGTTTTTCGCACTGATGATTTTTCGGTGGTAATTGAATAAATATATTTAATGTATTTTATTGAAATGACAATGAACTTTAAATAAATAAAAAGGTTTTATATATTGCCCGATTTAGTTATAAATACATATTCAAACTTCAAAAAGTCAAAAATAACTATTAAGATAATGTACACGTGTGCCAGTATCCCAAAAGATGTCTTTTAGTGCTATAAGTGTCTTTGATGCGGAGAAATCTTTTTTTCTTATACCATCTTGAACTTTAATTATGTTTTTGTTTAAGAGTCACCTTAGAATAGTGAAATATAAATTCTTCGGAAAATGTGTTCAATACAATCGTTTTTCTAACTTGACCAATAACCCTGCTGTGTTATAAATGTATCTTTGCTTGCTTTGATAAGGCAAGGCAATTTGATTAACTCATCTTGATCAAATCAACTGATACATGTAATTTACCAAGTATAAGTTCAAAGTATTACTCCCTCAATCAAGACAAAGGTTTGTGTATTTTGAATAGCTTACATTTACTAATGATTATTGTGTTTATTGGCCTGTAAATGTGTATGATACAGCTCATGTATAAAGGAGCAGTGTGTGGATTTGCTACTTTAGATAATAGTTACCTGTCACTACACTGCCTCCAATGCATTGAGGGCTCTTCAAGCAGAAGAATTTCCACTTGTCAAACATTTCCACTTCAGTTCTTTTTAAACGAGCTGAACAAATCATAAAGTGGAGGTTGATGGGCTTTAAAACAATAAACATCATATGAGATAAAAAAAAAAAAGTACAGTACCATGACTTTTATAGTAGCCCCAGTTCATATAGCCAAAAGTGAGTGGTATATTCAAAGTTATTGGTATTAGTAGCATATTTGTGCTATTAGTGATGCTAAAGAAGTATTACCCTATTTGTACACAATATAATAATGTGCAAAGGTAATCCAGAAAATAAAGATATTTTGGCTGTAAACGGAAAAAAAAAAAGGGCTCGAGATTGCATCATGCAGAGAAGTCTTGATTGGGACATCCATAATATTGGGATTTGGGAGGTATGGTGTTTATACTCTCTGCTTTTCAATATATATATATATATATATATATATATATATATATATATATATATATATATATATATATATATATATATATATATTACAGTATATATTTGCATGCAAGGTAAATACTGGCTGCTTTGCTTTTATTCTGCAATTTGGCTTTGTGATATGCCCGTCTCACATCTAAATGTCTCTGCACATGTAAGACCGCTCCACTGTGTCAATGACAATGGGGATTATTCAGACCTGATTACTGCTCTGCTAAATCGCAGAGCCCTGCGATCAGATATATACGTCGCCCAGCCAGAGTGAAACCCTGCCCCATGCAGGCCTGCATATTGTTTGGCGGGGATTGCAAAAATGATCTGGATCGGTGATTAGCTACAAATCCATTCGCAAACTGCTCACCATCAAATGGACTTACTCAGCGGGTGAGATGGAAACAGGCTGATCGTCACACACCTTCCCCTCAAACTCCTGGGTAAGCCTGTGTTTTCCCTGACACTCCCAGAAAACAGCCGGTTACCAATCCCAAATGTCGGCTTCAAGTCAATCAACTTGCGTACAGCCAGAGCTAAAAAAAATGAGCAGGATTTTATTGCACGGCTGCCTCGTGCAAGCACGGTACAAGCAGTACGCATGTGTGGTCCGATAAATGCCCGGCCTGGCAATTGCCAGCCGTGCGTTCAGGTCTGAATAACCCCTAATAGGACAAAGTCAATGCTAGATTCAGTAGTAACGCAGAAATGTATTTTGTAGATTAAATAATTAGCATCATAATCAGAATATATTACAGAGAATATATCGTATAGACAGTATTTATTTTATGTAAAAGGTAGGTTGGAATAGACAGAGGTAGGGATAGCTACTTTCAGCATACCTTCCAACTGTCCCGATTACAGCATGAGAATCCCACAAATTGGAGACTGCGCTGTCCCTCCCACCAGAGGTGTAGGGAGGGAGGAGCCACCAGAGCTCATGCTCCGGGCGCCGATTGGTTGAATGGCGCCGCCGGCCCACCCCCCCTCCGCAAATGATCCCTGCAATCATACTGTTACTAATAACGGTGGGCAGCGTACGTGGCGGCTGCCCTGCCTGGCGCCTGCCTCCTGCCCTAATCACCCGGCGATCCGTCCGGGCGGCTTGCCTTACTCACTCCAGTCTTCTGTAATCACTAAATTGCTGCTGCTGCTGCTCGGTCCGGCTTCCGGGCAGCGCAGCACAGCAGGACACTCCAGACTTCTCCCGGAGTCACCTGCCTCTACTATTATTCAAGGTGAAGGTGAATTTCTTTTTTTTCTTACAAATAATTAATGATGTTAGATAGTAATAAACTTGGGGTTTGGGGGATTCGTGGGGCCCAGGGTCGTGGGGGGGGGGGGTCGTGGGGGAGGGTGAATCTCTGGCTTCTGCTGCCGCCCTGCTGTGCTGTATATAGCTTTATCTATTATATATATTTATTTACAGTTGTCAGCATCTTATATAGCGCAGCAGATTCCGTTACAATGTCTTATATAGCGCAGCAGATTCCGTTACAGTGTCTTATATAGCGCAGCAGATTCCGTTACAGTGTCTTATATAGCGCAGCGGATTCCGTTACAGCGTCTTATATAGTGCAGCATATTCTGTTACAGCGTCTTATATAGCGCAGCAGATTCCGTTACAATGTCTTATATAGCGCAGCAGATTCCGTTACAGTGTCTTATATAGCGCAGCAGATTCCGTTACAGTGTCTTATATAGCGCAGCGGATTCCGTTACAGCGTCTTATATAGCGCAGCATATTCTGTTACAGCGTCTTATATAGCGCAGCAGATTCCGTTACAGTGTCTTATATAACGCAGCAGATTCCGTTACAGTGTCTTATATAGCACAGCAGATTCCGATACAGTGTCTTATATAGCGCAGCAGATTCCGTTACAGTGTCTTATATAGCGCAGCAGATTCCGTTACAGTTTCTTATATAGCGCAGCAGATTCCGTTACAACACCTTATATAGCGCAGCAGATTCCGTTCGTGTCTTATATATTTGAAATGTAACATGCCAACAGATGTTAGCCACGCCCCAATTCATTAGCGGGGGTGGCAAAATATGCCCTTGTTCCGGGCACACGGGTGTCAGTGTCCTGCGGATGGTTTGGAGGGGACAGTTGAGATCATCGCTGCCCTGTTCTGCAGAAGAGATGTTGTGTGCAGCTGCTCAAGTGCTGGGCATGCCACCACGATTTTCAAAAATGGAGGTGGCGGTGCTAGGCCACGCCCCATGTGCCTGAGGTCAAGTCCATCTGGCGTGTAGCTTTGCCCCTTTCTTGGGACAGATCCCGCTTTTCATGGCACAAAAGTTGGGAGGTATGCTTTCCGGTAAATCTTGGGCAGAGGTCTGTGCTGCCAGATTTACAATGACCAGTGACAATATGAGCCTAGGTGACATTGCAGATTAAGGGCCAGAGGTACTAAGCTTCAAAAGTGATGAAACGGAGAGTGATAAATCACCAGCCAATCAGCTCTTTTTTTTTTTTTTTAATTCAATACTTTTTATTAACATTTTGCTTTTCTTGTACATACATATTACCTGTCATGTCACAGGCTGTGTCTGAAAAATGTCAGGTAGGAGCTGATTGGTTGGTGATTTATCACTCTCCATTTTCTCACTTTCGACACTTAGTGCATCTTGCCCTCAGGGAGACCCCAAGCTGAATGAATTTGCTATATATTTCCATTTTTACAGATAATCTGAATGTTTGTTTACAACCTTATAATGTGCTATGTAAGCAATCTGTTCTATTCTAATGTGACACATTGAAAAACGTGCCTAATACAACGCACAGTGAGAACTAATACACGACCTATTGCATTTACATTAAATTCCCGTACACTACACCAAGCTAGTGTGAAACATGCACCTCATATTGTGCTCTGTGCATTAATGTCTTAGGGAATGATGTGCGGATGGGATTACTACTAAAGCTCTCTCACAGATCCATGTGAGCATCATTACCCAAGCTCCGGGGCCTCAATGCTTGCTTAACACACTGTATTTACGATGCCTTCGTTTCCTGACATGCTGTAATGGGTATAATTGAAGTCAGTTGGCTCCAACAGGCTGCATGAGATATGTCTTTGTGCTGATGTCTGGGTCAGTGGACAACACAAAAAAAACGACAGCGCTCAGTGGCATTTCAAATGTTTGTGTGCGCGTCTTTAGCTAATCATATCCCCAGGGTGCGGCATGACCAGAATTCTGAATCGCTAAATCAATAAAGGCCTTGTCTATACAACCAATCTCTGTCCGAATTTAATGTGTAATTAAGGTGTGATCAGCAAAAGTCACTAAGAAGCATTTCCAACACCCACTCCTCTCCCTCTCTTATGCCCTCTGTGTTTTTCTTTCCAGGATGTCATCACTCTTGTTCAACAAACTCAGCCGAACAAGGCTCTGTCCATTAGCAAAATATGTAAAAAAAGAAATAAATTGAATTGCACAAACATACATATATATGAAAACATTAACATTTCAAGACAGATGCAATATGCGCTTGCAGTTTGATGTATAAGGGCCATTAGAAATCCATACCAATATAATGAGCTTTTAGTTCATACGCCATTTACGTTCATTTTTATTTTTTATTTACACCCCAACTGCAGAGGAAGATGGTAACGTTTTCCAATGTACATTGCTTCCCCCAGCATACTGAGAGACACCGGAAATCAGATTTATATACTAGGTGGTATATATATATATATATATATATATATATATATATATATACTGTTTATACAGTTGTGCTCATAAGTTTACATACTTTAGCAGAATTTTTGATGGTCATTTGTCAGAGAATATGAATATTAATTCACAAACTTTTATTTCACTCATGGTTAGTGGTTGGGTGAAGCCATTTATTGTCAAACAATTATGTTTACTCTTTTTAAATCATACCAGATGATTGGAAATGTATCTCAATTTTACTCAAGTATATAAAATAACATAAAATTACAATAGTACAATAAAACAATACAAAAAATAATTGGGAGGGGAAGTAAAAGTAAATTGGAATGAATGGTTAAAAACAATGGCCGCGCCTCAGTGGATTAGTTTGAAGGGGATGATGGAAAGTTATCACTTATGGGAACAAGGTAAGTGCACGTTACCAAATGGTGAATTCAGATCCTTTCTGGATGAAACAAAGATGGTGTCCTCACGATGATTACGGCTAGGTTGGTTGCCGCTGGAGGAAAAGATGTATTGCCGCTCACTTGAATACTCTGTCCTCCTATTGGGGTGAATGATTGTAACTTGAGTCACCGGAGGAATCCTTGGAGCGGTGCACCCAATTTGGTGTCACTGAATGGTAGTTGGAATCAGGCTTCCGTGCACAGTTTGAAACTCACTGATACAGGTGATAGATGCATCCATAGTGGTCACCTGGAGATGCTGTGCACGGTGTCCGCCGATATAGATGAAGGGGTGTCAATGATGGAAAGGGCAATGACTGCAACAAGTGGGTAATCCACACACACACTATCCAGAGGCAGGGTACTGGCACCTAATGCGTTTCACTGCGTCCTGCAGCTTTATCAAAGGGATGAAGCTAATAGATCATACTCGCAAACCAAGGTTGAACCCAATGGACGCAATCAAACTGATGGTGATGACTGCCATATTTTTCCTTGGACTGACTCAAGAAGCACTCAGAACATAGCCTAATGTCACATAATATTTGTTGTGTATTTTCAGTTACATGGTGTCATTTGTACAATTGTGGTAATGTTAGTTCCTCTTTATGCCCTGGTAGTTTGTCACTTTATCTCTGTACATGTTGGTTAAAAAATTATTATAGAAACTATCTTTCTAGCTCTGCAGGGATTACCCCTCTCTCCCCTTTTGCAATTGTGAGCCTATAATTACATTTTTTGGGAAATTCAGGCTGCAAAACCTGGCCCTAAATGTTCATAGACTGTACAAAGAAGAGCAACTAAAATGGTGCATGGCCTACACCACAAAACGTACCAGGAAAGACTAAAAGATCTTAATATGTATACTTTAGAGCAGAGAAGGGAAAGGGGGGACATGATAGAAACTTTCACATATATCAAGGGCTTTAACAAGGTACAGGTGGGAGACATTCTTCACAGGAAGAGGAGCAACAGAACACAAGGACATGCACTGACACTAGAGGGAGGAAGATTCAGGGGAAATGTGAGGAAGAATTACTTCACAGAAAGAGTAGTAGATAAGTAGAATAGCCTACCATCAGAGGTGGTAGACGCAAATACAGTAGTACAATTTAAACATGCTTGGGATAAGCATATTGATATCCTTAAAAAAAAATAAGGATCAAATATGGTTTGAGGTAACATGTTTAAAAAAAGGGGCAGACTAGATGGGCCAAGTGGTTCTTATCTGCCGTCAAATTCTATGTTTCTATGACTGGGTGATTTATACAGATGGAAGATCCAATGATATGCTGCATAGAACAGGTTTGAAAGAAGGTGCTTTTGGATACAGTCATTCTCTGTTTGCTGGAAGGTGACAGTCAAATGCAGTATGTCATGCGAATAATTAAGAACTGCAGGTTTCCTTCCATGTATCCTGGAGGTCAGAGATGATGATATAACAGAAAGAGCTCTTGATGGAAATTTGGATTGGTGCTAGATACAACAAAAGCTGTGGTTCTTTCCTAGACTCACGAACATGGTTATTGTCTGCAAATTCTGCACTAGAGAATAAGAGTTATTGAGGAGTTGGATGAGAATCTTTATATTTTGCACAATCAGTACAGTGTGAGATAAATGGCCTGCTTTTGAATTGCACACAAGTAGGAAAGAGGCCACATCTTTAGAATGTTCAGCAAACATTGCTGTCATATGCAACTTAAAGCAACTGAATCTGAACCATTCGCTTCTCAATGATGGCTGATTCGGTGGCAATGGTGTCAAAACAAGGTAATCACACTTGAAAATTGTACTATGGGTGTGTAGTGGGCCTATAACCAGAGTTGCAACCCCAGTTCTGTGACATTTTTCTATAAATCATATAAAATTATATCTAATTATTCTGCTGCAGTAAAGTTCCTTACGTCGATGGGCAGTTCCTCTCTCTAGCTACAGTAAAGATCTCTGGTACAGTATATCTGCTTCTTTTCTTCTCAGCTGCTGTGGGCGGCTCTGGTACAATGGACTGGCACCTATAGATATCCTGACCCAGTTCTCCTCACCTGATCCCTTGGTGCTATTTCTATTGACTTCCTGATATTGGTTCTAGCTATTGTTCTGACCTGATTGTGTCCATTCCATGGTACCGGATTTCCTGTCTTATTCTGACCCGCTTCAGTCAACTATTCTCTATTATATCTCATTGCAATCAGTCTACTACCTGACTTCATATCAACCAAGCCATACAAAGGAACTTATTTAGTGGGCTGCAACCTGCATATTGGGTGCAGCGAAGGCCAAACTCCTTTGCAGGGTTTCCTGGTGAAGACCACAAATATCTTAGACAAGCGGTTCTCAAACTATTTTTCTCTGGCACCTCATCGGACAATAAAACTTATTACAGGACCCCCAGCAAGTTACCATAGAATGATTGCCGCACATATGTGGTCAACAGACAGCACATGCATGGCAGCATTGTGGAGGCACAAAATGATGCAAAGAGTCTGAAGTTACAGACATTCAACAGATCTTTCAGACTCCTTGGATCACTGCCTGAGAGATCAGTGAAGTCTTCAGTCTGACAGTCAGCAATAAAGAGAGATAGTCGGGACCCACTTTGGGGTCAGGACCCTCAGTTTGAGAACTGCTGTGTTGTTCTTTGTCTATGTAAATTCTAATTATACAATCAGCATCCATACTATCCAGTCATGAGTTGTGACAATTCGGTGAGGATCTATGATTTGATAGCTATTTCTGCATTGCACAATTCTGTGTTCATACTCAACTTTTGCTTCACCATACCTCGGTAATTGCATTGCACAATGTATTTGAAAACATTGAATTTACTGTCTATTATTAGATCTGTAATGAAAATGGTTTCCATTCAATCTGGGTATGGTACAGTATAGTTTGGTTTAAGTTAGTTTTAAAAATAGACAAATTTCAGTATTGCTTCTCCAGATTCATTTAAGTTTTGTTGTTTCCTGGGGACACAAATAAAACTGAAGAAAACAGTGAAAAATTTAGACACAGAACAATTGCATCTTCTGAGTTACATAGAAACATAGAATTTAACGGCAGATAAAAACCATTCGGCCCATCTAGTCTGCCCTTGTTTTAACAAGATTGTTACCCTTAAACCCCATTTTCATCCTTATTTTTATGTAAGGATATCCTTATGTCTAGCCCATGCAAGTTTAAATTGTTCTACTGTCTTAGCCTCTATCACCTTTGCCACCTCTGATGGAGGCTATTCCACTTGTCCACTACCCTTTCTGTGAAGTTATGTTATCTCTGATTTCCTCTAAACTTCCCTCCGCCCAGTGTCAGTGCACATCCCCATGTTCTAATACTTCTCTTCCTGTGAAGAATGTTTCCTCCTATACCTTGATAAACCCCGTGATATATGTGACAGTCTCTATCATGTCCCATCTTTCCCTTCTCTGCTCCAAACAATACATACAGTATTGAGATATTTTAGTCTTACTGGGTAAGTTTTGTGATGTAGGCCATGCACCATTTTAGTTACCCTTCTTGTACCATCTCTAATGTATTTATATCATTCTCTAGGTATGGCCTCCAGAACTGGACAATTTACAAAAGATATAAAACATTGGGGTAAAACAAATGGTTGATTATTTAGGTAGACTAGAGGAATGGCAATTACAGTTTAATGCCAAATAATGTAAAATCATGCACTTGGGTCTCATATATTCAAAGTCTAAATATAGTGCCATTTATACTATATTTAGACTTTGAATATTTGAGACCCAATTGCACGATTTTACATTATTTGGCATTAAACTGTAATTGCCATTCCTCTAGTCTACCTAAATAATCAACCATTTGTTTTACCCCTCACAATGTTTCTAACCTGTTGCATACCTTTTGTGTCATTTATAAAAAGTCGTACTTTCCCTTCAACACCATTTGCAATGTCAGCAATAAAGATATTAAAAAGCACTGGTCCAAGAACAGATTTCGTACATGTTACCTAAAGTAAACAAAATGCAGGGCCGGCGCCACCACTAGGCAAATCTAGGCATTTGCCTAGGGCGCCGGCCACTGGAGGGCGGCATTTCGCCCCCCCCCCGTGCCGCGGGGGTACCTGTCCTGCGGCTGTGTATATAAAGCTTGCGGCGGCGGCGGCAGCGGGGGGTCCCTGCAGCCAAGAAATAACGAGCGCTATCCGCCTGGCTAAGCGGAAGCGCTTCTGTTGTGGAAACACTGGCCGCACGCTGATTGGCTGAGATTCAGCCAATCAGCGTGCGCCGCGTAGCCAGGCGGATAGCGCTCGTTATTTCTTGACTGCAGGGACCCCCCGCAAGCTTTATTTACACAGCCGCAGGACAGGTACACCCCCCCCGGCACCGGGGCGCCCCCACCCCGACTCGCCTGGGGCGCTCCGGTACCTTGCACCGGCCCTGCAAAAATGTATTTAAAAAGCAAGCTCCTCAGCTTATGTTGGAATATCGCAACCTGTCAACTCATCAATGCTTTTTTCGAAAGTCTGTCCCAGGAACTAAATACGTGGACTTCATTGTTCCAAACATTTTGAGAAACATTAATAAACTGGGTGGCATTAAGATCTGGGATCAACTACTGTTAGGAAATTCACTGTAAGAATGAGCATCTTGGGCAACTAGTTCAATTAGACAACACTTAGTCCAAGTAGATAGAGTTTAACCAAGGTCAGATGTTCACCAGGATCCACTGGAACATCCAGAAGCTTGCATTCTTTCAGGTAACAAAGGTGATGAAGTTATGTTTAGATAGGACACCAACTGAAATGTTTATGTGATGTGTTTAGGTGATATGTCAGCTGGTACAAAAGCCTCATTTATTAACCCTTTGTGTGACATCTCTGGGAGGTAAAGGTTACCGGTCATCCTGATGAATAGAAATTTTTGTTTGGCAATTTTCACACCTACTGTACTTTGACAAATTCACTTGACGCTGAAAGGGTTAATAGAACTTGAAGGCTATTACATGTACCCCTTAGCCTTAATGTAATTACCTTCACCCTAATAGTGTACTTTTATTATTTGAAAAATAGGACTATCTGCAATGCTCTCGATAAAAATCGTATATATGCATTATTTCAATGCTGCCTATGTGATTCAACCTTCTAAATATATGTTACAGATGTTATTGTTAGAAATGACAACAGATCCCGACAGATAGTCAATAGATTTAAAGTGGCAATTAGTTTAAAGGTAAAACCAACCTGGCTTTTCCTTTAAACTAATTGTTGCTTTAAATCTGGTGACAGTCTTACCGGATTTGCAGCCGCTCATGCACATCGCCTCTTCTGCCGTGATAGATATGTCTGAGAGCATAAAGGGCCTGCTTTTACAGCTGGTAGAGGGAGTAAGAAGGCAGTTCATGGTTTTACAGAGGAGGATATGGCAGGGGAAGAAATAAGTATTATTATTATTATTATTATTAAGGAAATAAAAATTCTTATGATAAGATTTGTGAGCCGTACTAAACCTAATAGCCTGGCTCAAGTTTCAAGATCATAAAAGGTTAAGGAAAATGAGACCTCAAATGAAAATTAAGTGTCCTTGTAAGTGTAAAATTCTGTTAAAACCTATGGTTATATTGGGTGTAATTTATTCAGTCGAAAATGTCTACATGCATGAAGGTTGACAGTGACAAAAAAAATGGTTTAGGTCAACAGTGAACAAGAAGTAACAACACTGTATAAAGAAGAGGGAAAAAAAGGCCCCTGAATGGAACATAACCGAAGTTGCGCGGTGGAACGCATGCGTGGCGAAGGCGGAAGTGAACTACAAATTGCAGTTTCCTGCTCAATAAAGAGAACTCTAAATATAGGAGCTACTGTAGTGGAACCATTTATTCAATACTGAAGTAGTCTGAGGACTTCAAATGCGTTTTTGGTTTCGTTGGACTAGACTTCCACTTCCACGACACCAGCGCTATATAGCAGCACCAGCACTTTGCGATAAATAAGCTCGGAGCTTCTCTGTGGTACAAATATCCTGTGGTGGTGCGGTGCTATCACAGCCCGGGACCTTTGTGCTAAGCCCACCATAGCAACATCCCAGGAAGAGATACACTCTTGTGATATTGGACGCCAAGACTTTCTTGTTGGATGCCATTTATCTGTTTGTAACCATCTTCTTGTTATTGGCCTTCTTTTTATTGTTGTTTTATTGTTTGTAACGGATTCTGCACTTCTTGAATGTATTCATGTTTTTAATACTATTTTCCTAGGAGAGTTGATGTCTCTATCCTTTTACGCATAAGGGCAATGGATGTTTTTTTACCGTATTCGGCATGAAAAGCCGGCGGTCGGGATCCTGGCGTTCAAAATCCTGACGCCGGAATCCTGAAGGCCGAAATCCCGACAAGGGGGGGACGTGGATTGCCCCCCCTTGCGGGCTCGCTGCGCTCGCCACGCAGCGGGCCCGGTGCCTCGCTATGCTCGGCACACTAATTTATTCTCCCTCCGAGGGTGGACACCCACGGTAGGAGAAAGTGTCGGGATTTCGGCGTTCGGGATTCCGGCGTCGGGATCTTGAACGCCAGGATCCCAACCGCCGGGATTTAAACTGCATCCCTTTTTAACCTATGGGCTGCAGGGCTGCAGCCCCCCCCCCCCCCCCGGTAAAATTTGCCACTATGCTCTGCCTAAGTGAAGCCAGATGCAGGCTGAGAGAGATTGCAATGGCTTCACTGTGATTGGCAGTTACTTCTTATTGAAGGCCGACCTGCCTGTCAGCCAAGGCAGTCCCATTGGGCGGTGATCTGGGACCAAGATTTGACCTCTATGGGCTGCTGCCGAAGCTGCCCATAGAAGCTGGTCACATGTGCATGTGCAGTACAGTGGTCAGTACTGCGTATGCGCTGGTCCTGGCACCTGTCCTCATTGTACAGGTACCAGGACCGCAGCTACTGCATCGGTGAAAACTAGAAGTCAAGGGGCGACACCAGGAGGAGATGCAGGGGGGGGGGGGGGTTTGTCCCGGCAATGTGAACAGGAGCAGCCCCCCCCCCCACACACACACTGTAAGGTAGGAGCGGCCACTGCATAAGGGGCAGAGTGTATCAATATTCATTAAATCCATTCATCACTCATTTTGTTACATTCTACTAAGAAGACATATAAACAATATGATTAGGATGCAAACAAAAGACACATTTGTAACTAATTACTGTACAGTACTTGGCTTATTAATTAGAGACTAGATAGCAGATAGACCAATATAGTCTCTGTTGTTAATTTCTACAACATATTTTGGTTTCTACAGAAGTGGAATGCAGATGATTATAGAAGAAGGGAATTTGAGAATTAGTTGAAAATCCTAATAATTGCACTACCAAACATAATAGACTTTTTCAAATCCCTAATATGGATTGACAACCATCCACTAGGAAGAATCTGCATTTTAATTCTGGATGCCAGCACTTAAGCCCTTAAGCCCCATACACATTGGGTGATGAAATTAGCTTTATCACTCAGTATATCTCCCAGAATGTATGCACCCACCAGCTGCCGATGAGCTCTCCCGTAAGTCATTAATGACCCGCTCCGTCTTCTGTCTTACATCCTCAAAATCTACTAAATCCAAAGGTCACTTCTGTGTCGTCATGCTTCTCGACCTCTGTAGTATTTGACACAGTCAATCATCCACTTTGCCGCTCTTTTTACTTGCTTGTTCTTTATGAGAGTGTTTCTTTTTTGTTTTCTTACAATCTCTCTAAATGATCCTTCTTCTTCCTTCAGGTCCATAGAATGGACCTCATAGGAGAAGTACAGTATGAGAGGAAGGGTTTAGGTGGTATTACATGGAAGATGCAGCTGGAGGAACGGAAATTTCCCACAATACAATCTGGTTGGCCCCCAGAACCTGGTAGAGTGGGAGGAGATGACTCTGCAGGAGAGTTCAGCCTGACAGTTGGTGTCATAGTGTCACCACCAGGTTCTATGAAGAGCAGGTGTTTTGAAAAATACATTTATTACAGATAGATCTGGTATTTCTGATAGCACAGAAGTATTAAAGAGAGTGGTGTTGGGCCATGTGGATAAGATTGGCACTTTTTTTTAGAAAACGCAACCCTGTGCACCACTCTGCTGCACGCTAAATCATGTGTGGGGGAGTGGTGGGTGAACTGGGAGAGGTTGCATCCATAACTACATAAAGAGATTAATACTGCTGGTGGGGATTAATTCCTTATACCACTAGGGGGTGGGGGGAGGGGGATTGGGAGTGTTGAAGCTGGAGATTGCTAAATGCACATACTGTACTTTTTCATGGAGGCTTCAATCCTTACCAAAATTTCCATTGTCTGTTATTCTGCATGGTTCTGTCTTTTCCTGTTTCTAGCTTTAAATCTATTAGTCTTGTGGGGCCTACACACGGGGCAATTTCCCAGCATTTTCTAAGCAATCTAACTATTCTCCCTGTAGAGCACTGGCCTTGACAGATCGCTCAGGACAGAGCACTGACACATTGCTGTGTGCTGAGCAGCAAATATCTACGTGTGTGGGTCACATAAGATACATGAAATCTATCATAACATTATGGTTGCAATATAAATGGTACCTTGAGAAAATGTGGCATTCAATGTTCCAGACAAATGCTGACATTATATTATTCACTTGTTTAATAGATATAAAAATATCCTTGTTATTCAAAGATAAAATGTATGTAGTATTACACATGCAGATGTGTCCTTATACACATAGGGGCAAATTTATATTGGTGTGGTATGCCAAGTCGACAGTCACGATTCTGACGGTCAGTATACTGATATCGGAAACCCAAATTCTAGTACTCTGACAGGGATTAGGCGATTGCAACATAGCCGCAGGTTCTATTCTCCCTCTATAAGGGGGTGAGGGGTGGGAGGTTGTGGCCTCCCTGAAACAGCCCTTCTAGTTCTGCCATACCATGGCATGATTCGTTAGCGCTAAATGTCGTTTTCTGTACTTTTTACATTACAAGCATCTTATTGCAGAATAGTGCAAATGTGAAGCACAAGCTGCCTCTGCTGGCTGAAATGATATGTGGCATGCCTATATTCTGTGTGTTACTATGGGGAGTATTCAATCCCCCGCCACTATGCTCGTTGGGGGAAATAGCGGTGGGGCCCTATTCAATGTTGTTTTCCCCAGCAGCATTGAACAAGGATCTCGTCAGAACGGGCTGACTTTACAAGCAGTTGGGCCTGTTCTGCTGAGAATGGCTGGGAACTGTCGAGCTCCCAGCTGCAGCTCGATGATTTACATCTGCATCTCATGGCCGCGCTCCCTTTTCGGGGCTCGGCGGGTGGGACATTGAATCCCGCCTGCCAAGCTGACGTTGCGCTGGCCAGACAGACGTGACACCAGATTGAATATCCCCCAAAGGCTGTACTGTATATAGTATGCATTAAAAAAAATGCTACAGTACAATGGTTTTCTGTAAAACACTGTAACGTAGCATTTCCTATACAGATTATCTTGCAGTTACACACAGAATATAGGCATGCTGCATATCACTTTAATCAGAATCCGATTTAGCCTCTTATTCACACCAAATAAAATGCATTGCATTGAAAATGTCACAAGAAAAGACACTCTGATTTGTGTGTAAAAATCAGAAACAAATGGGTGGAGTCTCAGGGCATATAGCGGGCATCTGAAAATTAATTATAGGTGACCTTTTGAGAACAAAGGCTGGAGCAATCATTCAATGGTTTCTCGTCCTTGCGGCCTCATGCGAGCGCATGTGTTAGCGAACACATCTTCTTGCATGCTAGTGCAGGGATCTGTTTGGCAGGGGGGCGTATGTTCGGCAGTGTAGCGAATATACACAGCATAGCGAGCAAGTCCGAATCAGGCCCAAAGTGTGTAAGGGCCACTTATATTTAATGAACCAGCAAAGGGTCCTTGGAGTTGTCCCTGGTTCTAAAAAATATGGGGATAGAAACAAGTAGGGGTCCTTTTATATTTAGAACCAGTACCCAGATCCTCCAGCAAAGGGGGTGGGGGTAATGCTACAACCATGGGAAATACTTCACAGGGTCACACTGTCCAAAACAATAATCTGGATGTCAGCGTATACTGAACACTACCACCTTGACCACCAGGATGGTGACCACAGTGCTAGGCTCCTTGTCTCTGAGGAGGTGTCATTTTGGTATCGCGCCTCTGAGGGTGACAGCTGAGTGTGATCCGCACCCCAAACACCACCCCAGTGATTCTCTGACCCATGTATCCAAATCACATGGTTGAATCACCAAAATGCGCCACCTTAATAACTCACATCTTGGATAAAAGAGAATTAGTGACTTAAATACATACATCAATTACCATAACTGTTGTGAGTCTGTTTTTAGAGTTTATAAATGGATTGAATAAAACTAACTTTAAAAAAAATAAATAATGGCACACAATAGTGATAGACAGACTGTGAAGAGATGAGTAATCAGTGGGTGATGCATAACGCAGGGTTCCTCTATTCCAGCTGGAGAGTATAGTACTTGTTTTAATTGACAGACACATTTTACAAGATCCACAGGTGGTTGTAATTATTTCACTTGCCATTGTGCGAGGAGACTCAGAAAACATGCACTGTTAAGGGGTCGTGAGGACTGAGATGAGAAACACTTCATTAGTGAGAGGGAAAGATAACCTGTTGCTTGGATCAAATCCCACAAAATTAATAGCATATATTATAAATGTAAAACAAACTGTATGGAAAATAATAAGCGAGAAACCATAGCGCTCTCTCTTTATTAAGTTTTTATGCAGTTGCTGATTCATTAAGCTTCCTTTTGGTAATAGATTTCCTATAGTATAGCTGTGTACACACAGGGGTGATAGGGGCTGAAATCGCTGGAAATATGGTCGCTGGCAACCATATTGCCAGTGTTGGGAGTGTGCCCCGGCGATAAATCGCCGGGTGCGCGCTCCCGTTTTCAGCCCCGTTCTGATCACTGGTCGCAGGAGCTTATTACCTCTGCGGCACCGCCGGCAGAGGTTCCTTTTCATCAGCGACCATCTCTGGTCGCTGATAAAAAGGAGAAACTGAGCAATATATCTCCCCCGTGTGTACGGGGCTTTACTCTCTCTTTCCCACTGAGGCCCTTATTCAGATCTGGTTGCAGTACAAATTTGTTTGGAAAATGGGCAAAACCATATGCACTGCAGGTGGGGCAGATGTAACATGTGCAGAGAGAGTTACATTTGGGTGGGGTGTGTTGAAACTGAAATCTAAATTGCAGTGTAAAAAAATAATGCAGCCAGTATTTACCCTGCACAGAAACAAAATAACTCACACAAATCTAACTCTCTCTGCACATGTTACATCTGCCCCACCTGCAGTGCACATGGTTTTGCGCTTTTTCCAAACAAATTTGTACTGCGATCAGATCTGAATAAAGGCCTGAATGTGGAAAATGTACACCTGCTTTAACAAATTAACATGAATGTTCAGTAATCAGATGCATAGATTAACGATTGTCACATTAAATGAGTTACAATGTTTATTTTTGCTTTGGAAACATCTTTTTGTCCAATCTAGGTACTGTAGAATAAATGTACCGGTGATTAAATTAACCAAATGTAATGAAAAAGATTTGGATTTAAGGTCCCATGAGCTAATCTTCTGCCATGGCCTCATTAGCTAAATTAAAATACTACTTAAGGCCCATACACACTGGGTGATTTTGAGCTGAAAGCAGCTGTTTTGTAATTTGAGCTGCTTTCGGCAGTCTGTACAGCCTAGCGATGAGCGGAGAGCGCTAATGCGTACTCCCGCATCATCGCTAGCCGCCGACTACAAGTCACAGTAATCCACATTTTTTAATCCACTGCCCAGACCAGCCTGAATGGACCTAACCTGCAGTTGCACTCTCAGGACCGCAAACTGCTGCTTCTATCCAGGTCCGGCGCTAGCCGCTCAGCAGCTCCAGTGCAGGGAGGCGCCATGCTGAAGATGCGCTCTCAGTCCCTGCACTGCCACTCTGCTACTGCCGGGCCCAGATCTGCCTGTGATGCACAGGCAGTGGCATGGGTAGCACAAAACACAGCAACAATACTGCCTCTGCCTCTAGCGTGGCTGTGGCTGTGCTTTGCACACATGCCTGGAGCAGCAGCCAGCTACAGTGTGGGCCGGGGTAAGTGAAATCTATCTATCTATCTATCTATCTATCTATCTATCTATCTATAGATAGAGAGAGAGAGAGAGAGAGAGAGAGAGAGAGAGAGAGATAGTTTTGTACGGTGGCACTCAAAATAAACACAAACCAGGCTCCTTAGATGCCAATGTTTCTGAGCCACACAGGCTCCTTTATCAAGGTGCAGGAGATATGTAATAATATGTAATGGGCATTTTGGCAGTATATATATTGGTCATTATGGCGTGTGGTATAATATGTAATGGGCAATATGGCGTATGGCATAATATGTAGGCATAACGGTGTTTGGTATAATGTGTAATGGGCATTACGAAGTGTGCCATAATGTATAATGGACAATAGGATGTACATTTTTGACCGCCGCCTTCGGCGCGCACTATCCCTGGTTTGGTTTTGTGTGTGGGGAATGGAGTGTGGGGAGCAGGGACACCAATTTCTTTTCTGACAAAGGGCACCAAAATGTCTAGATATGGTTTTGCAGCTACTGGGCACATTATTTGTATGAGGCACTACTACTACTACTGGCCTATACATACTTTTATTCAGTATGTGCCTTTGGCAAGCGCTGTCTCTTTGTAAAGTATTGGAGGGCGCAAATTTATAGTTTGCAGTGGAGCACCAGACACTCTAGCACTGGCCCTGTTTCTATCCACGCCTCACTGCCCATTTGGATTACAAACAGGGACTCTGAATTTCCATCTTTATATGGGACTGTAATTCCAGCAACCTGTCAAGGACCCTGAGCTCTGTGTCCATAAAGGGAGATAGTAATTGTAACACCCTGAGATGGTCATAATACTCCAGGCATATATCGGTCCAGACAGTGAGATGATATAGCTATGATTTTTAAAATTTATATTCATTTACATTATTATTTTATTGATTTTCGCATGCAACTTAATTTTAGATTATTATATTTTATTGTTATATTTTATCCATTGGGACCCCACGTGTTTTAAAAAAAAAAAACTACTCAATGGGCTCAGGGCTAATATTTGGGGAAATCTGCACCCCCCCTTACTTGTCTAGAAAATCACACACATTTCCATTACTAAGAGGCTGTCAAATGTTCGGGTGGGGGGTACAACACACACCTGCTCAATGGCTCGGGACTGGCATTTTGGGAACCAGGACCTGCTCAATGGGCTGGTTATGCTTTACTAAAAAATCACACATTCACCCTACTAAAAAACGCACTTGTCTAAAAAAACATACATTTCTGTTTCAGTATTTAAATTAGTACCCATAGACAGAAGCAACTGTCAAATGTTTGTCCTGGTGTTCTGCTTCAGAATAAGAGAGGAGTCCTATAAATGACAGAACAACTGATTGACAGCTATCAATTCAATTTACCAAAAACTTTTGAGTTCTGCAACATAGTTTTAACAACTCAGGGAACGCAAAAAAAATTATTTGCCGATATGCATAAATATGTGTAGTTCATGAGCTCTGGAAGTAATTATTCTATTTTTAAATGAGACACAAAGATAACTAGGAATTGTGGTTAAAAACAAATCAATAATGAAATAGGTGCCCTCATACAGTACTTTAATTAAATCATCTATGTTTAAGGTTTTAGAATTTACTACAATATTGTACGCTGGGTTATTGCAGATCTGCAAAAAGCTTAATCAATAGTTAGTATGGTGTTTAAATTACTCTCCCCTTTTTATCGCAGCTGTTCCAAAGCTAAAAAACAGAGACAAAGATGAAGCACGCTGTGAGAAAGCGTTTCTAAGTCTTTAAGGAACGTGATTTATGAAGTTGACTAACAGAGAAAAAACCATACGTAGAACTTTACATAGTTCAAATAGGAGCTGTATAGGTCTCCTCTGCTGCGAGTGTGTGGGATAAGGGGGTGTAAACCACACCTAGCACCCATAGACATTGTAGGCCACCTACAGAAGCTATATATTACCCCTTTCATGTCACACAATTAATCCAGGTCCGACCCGGATTGTTGCCAGGTCGACCCGGGCCGATATGCGGTGTGAAAGGGCCTTTTCAAAATACCCTGGTCCAGTAGCCAGGCATTCCGACCCAGGTTAAAAGAAGGGTTAATCCTAAACCGGACCCGGGTTGCTATGCAGTGTGAATGGGTAACATGGGTCAAGTGTTCCAGGTCCTGTTCACACTATAGAGAGGAGACAGCATCACCTCCAATGGCTAACTCCTCCCCCTCATGACACACTGTCCTCTTTCTGATGTCAGCGACCTGATTGGCGGATTGCTTCTGGGATGGACCCGTGTGTAAATTTGTGATGTAAATGATGCTGATGGACTGTAGCTTATGCTTGCATAAAAGATTAATCAATGCACATACTGTATAAGTAATAATGAATGGCTCATTCTTTGATTAATAACATTTGATATCAGTACAGTATATTGGGCCTCATTCAGGTGTTCTGCATTTGGCTGCTGAGGATCTGAGAACTTAGGCCACCACTGCTGGTGGTCTTTTGTAAAGCGTTGCCCACAGTGGCTCAGATTCAACACTGTCCGAAGAATGTCTGAAGTCGCATCATTAAATCCTCTGACTGTATGTTGCAACTGAGACTCCGAGGTTGAAAAAACCAATAACCGCCTTTATTCAAACTGCGTCCAGATCCACACTGCAACTGAACTCACAATACCATTGCAGCCCAAGCTCAACGCGGCTCAGGCGTTATGAGTAGAGATGTGGGTAGACCCCGTGTTGATGTTTTGGTACTAAATAATTGCCATGTTTTGGTTTTGCAAAACCACCCTTGTGTTTTGGTTTTTAATTTGGTTCTGGATTTCTCTAACAAAAAACCCACCAAAAACACAACACAATAGATAATACCATCTAAAAACATTTAAGGAAGACCCAACTCAGGAATCATCTACTGAGATCCACAAAAGTGATCTGAGCTGGTATACTACTTGGATTCACTTAGATTCTCAAAGCTCTGCTGTGTTTGATTTTCAGACAAACAGGTCATCTCTAATGATGAGTGTGTGTGTTCTGTTTCATGGAACTTGTAGTTGGAAATATCAATCCATTCATAGTATCATTCCCCAACACTAAGCATATGGCTGATTCTACACAATTTCTTTCTTTAGCACTTGCCCAATATCTTGCCCAATATCTTGAAAACTGAGATTTGTCTATATCTGACAATATAATATTATGACAATCACTCCTACCATTTAAGCTTGCTGCCTAGGTGTCATCCTTGACTCTGAACTTTCCTTTGTTCTCCACATTCATCGAAATCCTGCCACATGCACCTAAAAAAATAGTCAAAATTTTCCCTTACCTTACACAAGACACTGCTAAAACTCTATGCTCTCATCATCTCATGCATTGATTATTGCAGGGGTTCTCAAACTATTTGCTCTGGGACCCCGCCAGACAATAAATATTATTACAGGACCCCAGCAAGTTACCACAGAATGGCCGCCACATGTGTGGTCAGTGAAATAAAGTGACCGCTATTGTGACAGGGAAGCAGTGGGTAATGAGGGGATGGAAAAGGGGGTAGGGGGATAGAAGAGGGAAGCAGTGGGTGTTTACTTAATGAGTTATCCCCTGTCCCCCCTAAACAAACACATTAGTCTGATGGCCAGCAACATGGAGTCGTGACCCCATGCTGAGGTGTTTGGGACCCACTTTGGGGTCAGGACCCACAGTTTGAGAATTGCTGGATTATTGCAATAGTCTCCTTATTGGCCTTCCCCAAAACAGACTACCATGAATGCAGCTACAAGGCTAATCTTCCTAGTCAGATGTTCATCGTCTGCAAAGCTACTGTACTCTGCCAGTCACTTCATTGGTTACCTGTATTTTACCGTATTCAATACAAAATACTTTCACTTACTAAGGCCATAAACCAAACTACACCAACTTACATCTCTTCTCATATCTCAAAATATCTTCCAATCTGACCTCTTTGCTCTTCACAACATCTACGTCTCTCATCCACACTCATTACTCGCTTCTTCAGGCTGCACCCACTCTGTGGAATGCTCTCCCATGCACAATAAGACTCTCCCCCAGTCTCCAAACCTACAAGCATTCCCTGAAAACTCACCTCTTCAGGCAAGCTTATCAAATTCCAAAATCAGCCACTTACTCTTCATAAACCGTTCCTATCCAATCACATCCCCACTGTACAGGTCAAACACATCCTCTCTCTTTCTTTTTCACTTGTTTTAAAGTTGGATCTGTTTTGTCGAAATCAGCCTTCAATAGGCAGCGGGATTGAATACCACCCATGATCTGAGGAGGATTTCATTAAATGACAAGAGCCTGTACTTTTGTTAAACCACTATTTTATTACTTATTTGCAGGGAATCCACAGTAATGGTAATGATGGTTGCCTAGGAAATGAGATGGCTCCCTCTGTCCATGTGATAAAGTATATTATATCAACGTGTCCCTTAAAACACATTTGCTGTGGCTACAATGATGGTAGGAATTATATTGTAGGTTACGTAGGAAATAAGAAAGTTCCTATCTACAGTACATTATTTCATTACAAAATACTTAAAAGCCATACATGTAAGTTGAATGAGGCCATCATAGAAAACTGCAGATCTATTAATTTAATGGTCAGCTCTCTAAGTTCTGTCATGTAATACATGTAATAAAACTCGTTTTTTTTTTATTTGTATTTGTGTCTTAAAAGCAATAAAAGATTAAAAAGGGGAAAAAAAAAACTTGTTTAACACATCTCCAAACTGTCCCAATTTTCATGGGACAGTCTTGATTCTTAGTGACTGTCCTGCTTTCCCACCTGCAGGCAGCAGTGTCCCCCAATGGGGGACAGTTGAGAGACTCTCTTAGCAGAGCATCTATTTGCTGGAAGAAAAGGACAAAACGCATGCCAGAATCTCACAGAGCGCTGGCCACACCCCCACAGCATCAAAAGCAGGGTGTGGCCTCACAAGAAGTGGCACGTCCCCTAACCATGATACCACGCGCCTTGATTTTTGTCCCTCTTCGACGAAGATAAACGTCAAGCGGTATGCGGTTAGTATACAATGGGGCAAATGTATTAAGCTTAACAAGAGATAAATGCAAGGGTGATAAGGAGAGATAAACGTCCAGCCAATCAGCTCCTTACTATCTTCAAACACAGCCTGTAACATGGCAGTTAGGAGGTGATTGGCTGGACATTTATCTCTCTTTATCACCCTTGCATTTATCTCTTGTTAAAGCTTAATACATCTGCCCCAGTGTGAGCTAAATGTTTTGTATGTCTTTAGTTTAAACAAAATTATGAATCACTATATCATGGATAAGATATATACTGGTTCAAGTGTCTCTAAAGAAAAGAGCATAATATGAAAACCTGGGGAGGAAATACTGTAGATGCCTTGTACATAGTTTGGACGTGGGTAGCACTTATCCTTATCTTCATAGCCCAGGGGATAATAGATTAATGCAGCCCTGGTACTTATTATGGACTTACAGTACTTGCACTAGATTAGTGAATTCTCATCATTCTGCAGCTTGGAAAGACATTTATCATGATAGGAAGAGAGTTTTCCTGGTAAAAATATAGTTAAATTACAATCTTTAAGGGACAAAATAAAGCATCTTAATTAAGGGAGAACAACACAGAATATAGCAGCATAAGGTACAGTGTTACACAGGTTCCTGGTGCCTTAAGGTGTGTGATAGTAACAGTCCGGGAACTGGCAATCATGTACCTAGAAGAGACTCCTCTTGTAAAATCATACTTCCAAAACAAGTAGGTGGCACTTGTACAGAAATAATACTGTATAAATATCTAACCCTTTGAGTGCCAACATCTTTGTGATAGAGGTCCAAAATATCCACTAAAAATGCCAGCGTCGCTCACATTTGTTATATAAATGCAAATAAGAAATGTTGTGGTGAAAAAGATAATAATTCCAATAAACATCCCAACATCTCATGTGTACCTTAAGCATGTCATAACATATGTGAACTTAACATAACTAAACCTGAAATAAAGACTCGGAGACATAGGTTTGGCAAAAATTGTTAACTGATTTATTTGTAGCAACTTTTAAGCTTATTTGTTTGTTTGAATTAATTTGATTTAATTTAATTAATTAATTATTGGTGGCCAAGAAAGAACGGCCACAAATGTAACTCCACCCCAATTCTGACGTAACTGGCCTAACTCAAAAATACAGGCGGTATCCAACTCTACCCACACATTGACTACCCACCCAGCCGGGTGGGGACGCTGTCCCAGACATGGGTGATACAACGAAAAGGCCTAAGCCAATGAGAGGTGAGTGCACCGCAAACAAGCCATAAAAACGCCCACAAAACCTGTGGTGTGAGCTAATTGATTAAATCTGCCGTTCTTTCCCGCCAAAGCGGGGGATTTAACTAAAATACCCCCGCCCCGCCACCATCTAGACAACTAAATCTAACACACCTAGCAGACCCTCCAGAAACAGAAACAAACCCTCACCCGCCAGGTGAACCCCATCCGGCCTAAATAGGTGCTGACGCCCAAATCTTATCTTGGCATGAGGAACTACAGCCCCCCCATTCTCCAGCCCCCAACGAGCAACGGCCGCATTAAGCTTTTTCAGAGCTTCGTCAATCGCCCTGGGGTCCCTAGCACCCCTCTAAGTAAGCCTAGGAATCACATAGGACCAAACAATGGTGCAAGACGGCCAAGCTGATTTAATGGCAGCAAGATCATCTAAGATCAGGTGCCGCAGCTCTAATTGGGACATTTTCCCGAGGTCATTGCCACCCAGATGTATAGCCAAAACTTCAGGCAACCCGAAGCGGCGGACATTCTCCATCAGGAATGCCCGCAGGTCCTTCCAAGACATACCCCGGACACCTAACCACCCGGGAGCAGGCACAGGCTGGACCTTCACCTGCAGAGACTGACCTAGCTGCCCAGTATACAAAGGAATGGCCGACTACCCAGACCCTTTGCCTATCGGTTCCCAGACCTGAGGAAGATATAAAAAGAGGGGATTAGATTGAATTCTTGGTGAGGCAATTTAACATATTAGGAGGATCTGCCAAAAGAAAAAGAAAATTCTGTATATATACATAATTGAGGCACAATAATTAAGGTGCCATAAGACATGCTCCAATCACAATTGAAGCCATACTGGGAGACAATGGGAAAGAGACAAACAAGGGAGGTAGGGGTATTGGAAGGTAAGGAATGACGGGTGTACTCGGCCGGAGGAAAACGACTGGACCTGCTGAGGGACTATAATTAACTATAACCAAATTAGAGGGCCAGATTCAGTCCGTCAGGTCAGGCAAAAAGCGAAAAAACTCCAGACGCTGGCCTAATGGCAGAGCGTAGATAGCCCCCGAGTAGGATGGACATAGGGCAGGGGAACAGAATGAGCATTCAGGCACAGGCAGGCATAACATACAAGCATAGGCATGACATACGAGCACAAGCACCTTTCAGGGCAGGAGGTGAGGTCTAATATACTTCCTATAGCTCGCAGAGCGCCACCTGCCTAACGACTTGATGTTATTAACTGGCCAGCCAGCAGCTGCGGCCGAGGTAGCAGCCCCAATCCGAAAGGAATGAGTACCAAACTCCCTCGGTGAAAGGCCCAATCGTTCAAGGCAGCGCTTCAGCATCCATCGAAACTGATAAACCGTCAATGGAGACCCATTATAATGCAACAGCCAGGAGCCATCCAAGGCAGGCCTGACCTCCGCATACAGGGATGCTAAAGCCACCGGGCAAATGGAGACCGGAACAACCGGTGACATTGAAGACCACCTGCCTCTAGCTGACTGGTCAGTTTTAGACCGCCTAATCCTGAACCACAATGCCCTCGCATCTAATCGAATATCTGACACTAAAAGCACTGCCTCGCGGGATTTACCTGGGGCAACTAACTCAGAAATCCTAAAAGCTCCATGAAACGCCATGGAAAAGGCTAATCTAAACAAAAGAGACTCAAAAGCGGAGTCCGCGCAAAGACCCACTGCATCCAATAAAGACAGGAGCAGAGTTGTATCTATGGGCCTACGACAATCAGGGCTAACTGGAAACAAGCGCGCCCAGCCCTTCATAGCTTTAACCACCAGGAAACACTTCGTGCAGTCGGGCAAACCTTTGAGTCTAGCAAAAAAGGCTATCCCAGCCAAATAGCGCGCAGCCACTGCCCTGGATCTACCCGTGCAATACAATGACCACAAAAAAGACAGCAAAAGACGCTGCCCACGCCTACCTGACTGAGCTGCCCCTCCCGCGAAAGCTTCCCATTCTGTCCAGGCCGCCCGATAGTTCCTAAGGGTGGCAGGGGCCAATGAGGATTCGGCTAACCCCTCCAGTCCGACCCAATCACCTGCCAAACATAAGAGGGGCAGGGCACCCCGACATCATCAGCCTGAGGAACAAGCTCCCGAAAACATTGCCATTGGAAATGGGAGAGGGAATCGGCGACCTCATTCTCAACGCCAGGGACGTGGCGAGCCCTAAACAGGATATTATGCCGCAAGCACTGCAGTGAAAGCTGTGCCAAGAGACGTAAGACTAACAGGGACCTGGCCTTCTGATGGTTAATCGCATGCACAGCACTAAAGTTGTCGCACCAGAACAATAAACTCCTATTCGCCAAGCGTGAGCCCCAGATTTCCATTGAGACCATAATAGGAAAAAGCTCCAGCAACAACAGGTCCTTAGTGAGACCCCTTTCAAACCAGTCACCCGGCCACTTCTCAGCGCACCAGTGACTGGCCAAAAAGCAGCCAAAACCCACCGAACCTGAAGCATCCGTGAACAGCTGCAGCTCACTGTTAGCCACTGCGGGAGCCAGCCAGATGCGCACCCCATTGAACTCCTCAAAAAAGGAAGCCCACACAGCCAGGTCACGCCTAGTCTCGGCGGACAGGTGAATGAGGTGGTGAGGCTTGCTAACCCTGGCAGTGGCCCTCTCAAACTTCCTGCAAAACAACCTCCCCATGGGGATAACCTTGCAAGCGAAGTTCAGCTGTCCCAAGACTGATTGAGCCTGTCGCAGGATGATCTTATTCCTGGACCTACACAGCTCGACCGCCTCACGCAACTTAGCAACTTTGTCGGCCGGCAAGCTGCAAAGACCTTCTACCGTGTCAATCTGGATCCCCAGAAAAGACAAGCAGGTAACCGGGCCCTCAGTCTTGTCATCGGCAATAGGCACCCCGAATTGGTGGAAAAGGGTCTGCAAGGAGGACAGCAGGTGAGCACAACGGTCAGAGTTGGCCGGACCAACACATAAAAAGTCGTCGAGGTAGTGAGCGAGCCCGCTCTCCCCCGAGGACTGCTCCACGCACCAATGTAAAAAGGTACTGAACTGCTCAAAAAACGCACAGGATACTGAACACCCCATCGGCAAGCACTTGTCGATGAAATATTCGTCCCCTATGCGGAAGCCCATGTACCTAAAAGCATCGGGATGCAGCGGGAGCAAACGGAAAGCCGACTCCACATCCACCTTAGCCATGAGAGCCCCCCGTCCAAACGACCGCACCATCGCCAAAGCATCATCAAATGACTGATAAGTCACCGAGCAACACTCGGCAGGAATGGCGTCATTAACAGAGAGCCCCGTGGGGTAAGAGAGATGTTGGATGAGTGAGAATTTCCCAGGGACCTTCTTCGGCACCACCCCCACCGGCGATATGACCAAGTTCGCCAAAGGGGGCGTGGCAAAAGGACCAACCATGCGTCCAAGCTGTACCTCCTTCATCACCTTCTCCCACAACACGGAGGGCAGCGCTCTAGCAGATTGAAAATTCCTGAACGCGCCCCCTTGCACCTCCCCCACTACCGGAAGGCGAAAACCCACGCTAAAACCATCCCGCAGGAAAGCGTCCGCTTCCCTGTCTGGGTACGAGCGGAGCCATTCGGCCATGGGCTCCACCCGCACCGGCGTAGCTGCACTATCGGGAGCCCCCACCCCCGGCAGGCTTGGGGGCAGTGCCAGCGCCCGCCCCTCTGGAGGGGCGGGGCCCTCGAAAGCAGGTGGCCGCAGGGTGGTTCCCCGAGCAATTGATGCACAGGTGTTTATACTTGCACCGGGAACCCAACTGACAGGTGGAATTATTGAAGGCAAAGCACTTGCCCTTAGCGGCCCCCAGGGGAGCTGGCTTGCCCGCTCCAGGGAAGCGGCGGGAGGCGGCAGACTCCGCCGGCCGCTGTTGCGGGAGGGAAGCTGACGTGGAGGGAGGAGCGGCTGCCGCTGCCTCTACTGGGTCTAAATGCACGTGAGCCACCTCCATCCAAACCTCAACGTCCTTACAGCCCAGGTCTAGGATATGCAGGCAATCCTGCTTACGCCTGAACTGCTCGTCGTACGTGTGCCAAGCATAACCCCCGTACTTTCGCTGCATTTCATGTATCATGTGAATGTAGCGTATTACGTTAATGTGTTCATCCGGCCGATCCTCCAGATAGCAGGCCGCGAAAACACAAAAACCTGCCAGCCAATTGTCGTACGACCTATAGGAATCAGAGCCTATGCCGCCCTTATCCTTGGCTGCTTTAAAGGCCTTCTTGGTGTCCTCGGTCAGACTGAACACATCCACGTAATCCCCCTTCTCGATCTTACCCCTACAACTCTCCCTCAGCCCCCTCAAAACTGCGGTATAGTCGCAGTGTACCACCCCGGGCTGATTCCATCTCTTCCTCTCCCTCCGGGACAGAGAGGCAACCTTCCTACGCTTAACATGGCGAGCGCGTTTTCCAGCCTTCCTCCTAGCATATTTGGCCGCCCTCTTGCGAGCCTTCGCAGCGCTACCTACATCAGACCCCCCAGCGGATGAGGAGGAGGAAGTGGAAGAGTGGCTATCTCGGGAGCCCCCTGAAGAGGAACTCCCCCTATCGGACCCTGAACCGTACTCCGAAGAGTCCTCACCTGCCGACTCCGGCTGAGCATCGTCCTCGTCTAGGACATCTGGATCATCCGAACCTGAGCCGGACCCGTACTGCTCCCCCGCAGGCAACTCACCATCGTCATACTCTGGTGATGGAGAAGCCGCAGCCCTGCGCCTCCCACTATGAGGCCGTCTTCGCCCCGCAGCGGAATTCAGAGGTGTAGCAGACCTGCCTACAGCAGACCCCCTTTCCCTCCTTGCTCGCCGCCGCCGAGAGCAACCAGGCCTGGAAACCGTGAGGGCTCCGGAGGACCTACGCCGTGCAGAACCGTGTCCCCCAGTACGCGCAGGCCGGCCACCCGTCAGGGGTGCCAGGGCACCCGCCATTGAGGACAAAGCTGCCGAGAGTGCGGATGGATCAAAGGCCGGAGCAGGAGACCTCACCCTGGAACCCGCCCTGGACCCCGAAGAGGATCCAGTGCGGCCCCTGTGGCGCCGGGCCCCATGCCTCCCACCATCGTCCCTAGCCGCCCCCAGGTAGCCCCAGCTCCCGATGGACTCAGTCGCCCGGGCATAAGTGGGCACATAACCAGACCTGCGGCTGGGAGAAACTCCACCACTGCGCTGCCGTCCCCTATACACCTCCCGCGGGGACCCTGACCTACTGACTGGCTGGTTCTCCTCTATCCCCCTGCGCGTCGTCCGCATGTGCCCGACTACGCCCTGACTCTCTGTCAGAGCCGGAACTGACATGCTGCTGTGATGGGGACGGGGCCTGCGCTGCAGCCTGAGGCTGAGCGCCACCCCGCGCAGCTCTCCGGACACCCGCCGCCACCGTCCTGGACCCCCTCGCACCTCTCCCGGCCCTGCCGTCCCTGGATGACGCACCCCTGCCACGCGTCACACCCGCGCCTCTCCCAGCAGCCGGCCGTGCGGCGGATCGACCCGCCGACACAGGCGGAGAACCTGCGCCAGCTCTAGTGGACCCCCGGGCACGGCGGCGTGGAGCAGCGGGTGAGTGCAGGCGGACAGGGGAAGACAGCCCAGGGAGCGCGTCAGACGCCTCTAGGCCACCGTCCTCCGCGAAGCGCGCGGGTGGACGGGCAGACCGTCTGGGCCGCGGTGAGGGGGCACTAGCTGACATACCTGGCACAGTAGCGGGGTACAGGGCGCGCTGGGTGCAGAATCACTCCACAAAGCAAGAGCTCAAACACTGCGACTTTCCACACTGAATTCTGCAGGAAGAAGAGGAAGCCTCCTCCCCTTCCTGCTATTATCAATCAGTCACCACTGCCAGACCTATGTCTTTATTGGCTCTCCGAGTCACATGCCTCTCAGTGTGACACGCAGATGTGGATGTTTAATTCACTCCATGTCAAGTGTTGGCATTTCGTTACTCTAACATTACTGGTTATTATGATGAATAAAAATGTTTTTCTTGGCAATTTTCACACCTATTTTGACAAATTCACTTGGCACTTAAAGGGTTAATAAAGTTGATTAAATCTACACACCTGGCGTGACCACGGATAGCAGGGAGTAGGTCGTAGGACGCTGTGCTCTCCCGCTCCGTGATCCTGAGCATATTACGAGCAATGCTTCACCTACCCCGCTGATTCCGTCCTCCCAGATCCGCTGCTACTGAGGTGGGCGCCGCTGTTGCCTGAGGAGTCGGGACTTGAGGCTCGGGTGAGGAGAGCGCGGTCAGGCTGTGACGCAGCCAGAAGCCGGAAACTGGGTCGGAAGTAGCACCATTGCTCCACGCCGGAGTCTCAGCAGCGTCGCGATCCAGCAAGACGCCGGGAGGCATAATACCGCGCTATCACACCGCTACTGATCCAAAATAAGAAGGCAGCGGAAGGTACAATAGCGCCGCTGATAATATCCTGGAAGTATAGAAGGGGTGGCTGAGCATTCGCTGCATACACGCTGAAGGAACGTGAGGAGAGGCATTGGAGGACAGAACAGCAGCCAAAGCAGCGTGATAGTGCTGGGGGAAGCTGCACTCTCCCATCAAGGGGAGCAGGAGTGGGCTGGATATCCCTCTGCAAACTTGGCTAATAGAACCCACCGTGTGACACCTAGAGTGGAAACTCGAAATTGGACTGGCCCTGAAGGAGGGTAACTAGCAAACTGAGGTTCCCAGCGAAAGTGTGAGTAAACCCCCAGTAAAAGTCTATACATTTTGGGACTGTGTTTATTGTGACTGTTTGGGCTGCTGGACTTGCCTGGGGAACGCATCTATGATTTCTGGGCCAGGCTATGAATAATATTTTTTTTGGTGGCTAGGAGCAGAGATTTTGCCACATCTGTATAGGCATCCTCAAAAAGACTGGCACACCAGTGCTGTATGTGAGAGGAAAAGAGACTTGCTAAAACCTAATAGTCCAGGCATTTAAAAAACTAGAAATCCTCCCTATTGGGAGAAGAAAAAGAGAAGCAAATATGGTAAAAGGCCAAAATACAGCAGCCAACCGGCTTGCTAAATTCGCCAGGCAACCAGAAACCCCAAGCTCCTCACCTAAAGGTGCCAAAGGAGGAGTCACCTCTCCAGTTACCCCACCTGAAAGTGATAAACAGCTAGAACAACCAAGCCTGTCTATACAAAATGTTCTAGACGCATTAGCTGCTACTGAGGGTAGGCTGGCTGGCAAAATAGAAAAAGTACAAGGGGATTTGGACATAATCCGCCAGTCAGTGAGTAAAGTGCAAGATCGAGTGAAGGAGCTAGAGACCCGAACCTCATCTCTGGAAGACTCAGTTACTCCCATGGCAGGGAGAATGGAAGACATGACCCAACAGATTAAATTAATCCTTACAAAAATTACTGATATGGAGGGGCGCCTACGTAGGAGCAACCTACGGTTCGTAGGGTTACCAGAAAAGGTAGAAGGAGACACTCCGGAACTCTTTATAGAAAAGTGGCTAGTTGAAGTGTATGGACGGGAGGCCTTTTCACAATTCTTTTCTGTGGAGCGGGCCCATAGAGTCCCTATGAAGGCCCCCCCACCAGGCTCCAAGGACCGCACCTTTATAATTAAACTTCTCAATTACATAGACAGAGATGTAATCCTCAAACTGGGGAGAACAAAGGGTCCCTTGATGTGGAATCAGAAAAGGGTCGCAGTATTCCCAGACTATGCAACTGGGGTGCAACGAGAAAGAGCTCAATTTTTCCAGATCAAAAAACGATTAAGGGAATTAGAGCTGCAATACTCAATGATGTACCCGGCGAAACTTAAAGTGATACACCAAGGCAATTCTAAATTCTTCATGACACCAAGTGATGCGGCCGAATGGTTGGATGGGAACTTCCCAACAAATAGGATGATGGCCCCCCGAGAATAAGAGGCCCCACCTAAATTGATAAAAAGCACAACATGAATCGCAGAGAACTTTATAGACCGCATAAGAACTATGCAGAAGAAACTATGAAGGAAATATACATATATTCTAATTTCATACAATTTAATGGACATTGAATCCGGAACAATTAGGGTTTTTTTTTATTTTTTTTTCTCCTTGTCCTTTTGTGGGGGTAACCCTTCATGGTCTACTGATATATATATTTCCTAGTTTACACAATTCAGTTGACCCTGAATGCTGTTGGTAGTTTCCTTCTGGCTAAAATTTAGTTATTCACTTATGGGGATGCCAAAAGCATGTTTATCATAACAAAATAGGCCTGTTTGGCCCCCCTCTTATTTTTTTTTTAATAAATTTTTTTTTTTTTTTTTTTCCTTTTTTTTTTTTTTTTTTTCTCTAAGGTCTATCGGAAGTTGAATGTCTGTTTGTGCTTGGATAAAATGTATTTACCATTTATGGAACATTAATGGAATTAACGGGTAGCTTATGACCCCAGAGGGGATAAATGGTAAATCACCAGAAGTAGTAGTAAGCAGCGGTAACAGGGGGGCGGATTTGGGGGGAGGGGGGGAGTAATTAAAAATAAATTAAATAAGGAGTGGGAGAGCACCACCTGGCTAGTGGTCATCGAATTACAGTCCCGCAAAAAAAAGAGACGTGTTTATGTAGTATTGTTGTTTTTCGTTTTTCTTTTCTGTATGTACTGTCTAAGGAAGGGGAGGGAGGGAGGGAACAGGATAAGGCAAGTTAAGGGGGGGGGTGGACTTGCAGGGAGGGGGAGGGGGGTACAGGGAGGAAGGGAGGGAGGGAAAAGGATTAGGCTGCTAATATTCCAAAAAGAATCATGGGAAAAGGAAAAGAGTCGAATCAAAAACCTGTAAGCTATAATCTATTCACCTGGAACGTAAGGGGAATGAACAATAAAGTGAAACGATCCCTGGTAATGAACCATGTTAGGAAACAAGCTGCAGACATAATATGCCTGCAAGAGACCCACCTGGAGGGGGGGAGAGTCTTGGCACTCAAAAAACCCTGGATAGGGTGGGCATTTCACTCAACTCATACCTCCACCTCCAGAGGGGTCTCAATACTGGTTCGAAAAGGAGTCCCCTTTACGGCCGAGAATATTGTATCTGATCAGCGGGGGAGATATGTTTTTCTTAAATGCCGGTTAGGATCCTCGACCCTCGTAATAATGGCAGTTTATGTGCCACCGCCATTCTCTTATGACGTCTTGAGGGCAGCAGCAGAATTTTCTGCACTTCACCCTGGAATCCCTGTCATAATGATGGGGGATTTTAATAATACCCTGGACCCGATGATCGACAGGAAAAGTGGGGGAGGTATAATCAGTTCAGCACGTAAAACAGGGCTCTCTGACATGATTAAGGAGATGGGGCTGAGAGATGTTTGGAGGGAAAAATTTCCAGATAGACAACAATTCTCCTGTTTTTCTAGCTCCTATAGTACCTTTTCAAGGATTGATCTAGCCCTTGTGTCAGAAGAGTTGATCCCTAATATACAAGAAGTTGAATACTTGACCAGGGGAATATCAGATCATTCCCCGATCCTGCTTAAAATAGATATAGGAGAAAAAAGGGGTTACTCATTTTGGAAATTAAACACCTTCTGGCTGACCCAGACTCAGTTCGGGGGGGGACTAGAGAGCGGGTGGAAAGAGTTTCTGGAAAAAAATACAGGATCGGCCCCGACAGAAGTAATCTGGGATGCCTTTAAAGCAAACATCAGGGGTACCCTAATAAGGGAAATAGCCGGACTTAAGGCATCATTCAGAGCCAAGGAGCGGGAACTAGAAAAAAAAAGTCAAGATCTGGAAACTGATTACCTCCAGAATTCCAGCGAGGAAAATAGGCAAAGATGGAAGGAGGCCCAGGAAGCATGGGTGCAATGCCTGACAGAGAAAGAAAAGTACCGAGACTTATATGCTGGACATGTGAGGTACCTAGAGGGCGATAGGCCAGGAAGTTTTCTGGCAGGCATTGCAAGACATGATAGAACTACTAATGTAGTAACAGAAATTAAGACAGGGGAGGGGAATAGTGTACACCAGACACCAGAGGTAGTCGAGGAATTCCGACAGTTCTACTATCAACTATATCAGTCCCGTCAGAAACATACAGTGGTGGAAATACGGAATTATCTAGCTAGTATAAAACGACCAACTCTATCACTAAATTCAAGGGAACTACTCGATGCCCCGATTAATTTGGGAGAGATACAGGAGGCAATCGCATCCATCCCGGCAGGCAAGGCCCCCGGGATGGATGGGATACCACAGGAAATATATAAAAAATATAGTAATTTTTTTCCCCCAAGATTTTTGACCTTATTTAATGATATTTACGCCCACAAGAAAATGCCAGCGTCGATGTCAGAAGCACTGATAACGGTAATTTTGAAGAAGGAAAAAGACCCTGGGGAGGTCGAATCCTATAGACCTATCTCCCTACTCACTAACGATGTTAAAATTCTTTCGAAGGTGCTATCAAAAAGATTGAACCAAGTACTGGGTGAGGTAATACATAGCGATCAAGCGGGATTCATGCCGGGCAGATCCACAACTACTAATCTAAGGCGGTTGTTTCTGCATCTACAGGCCCATCGGGAGGGGATGCAGGATGCGGCCGTAATCTCACTCGATGCGGCCAAAGCTTTCGATACAATTGAGTGGAGCTACCTCTGGGAAACTCTGGAATGGATAGGGGCGGGCCCAGTCTTCATTAACTGGATAAAATTATTATATCAGTCCCCAACCGCCAGAGTTTCAGTAAACAACTATATCTCCCCCCAATTTAAAATAAGCAGAGGCACACGGCAGGGATGCCCGCTGTCCCCCGGTCTCTTTGCCATTGCCATAGAGCCCTTGGCTTGCCTGATGAGAGAAAGCCCAGACATTCGCGGGCTTACAATTGGCGAGAAAGAGGACCGGGTCGCCTTGTATGCCGATGATATCCTCCTCTTTGTACAGAACCAGGCGGAGTTAATACCGGCTGTGGTAGGGATGGTAGAGAGATTCGGGGGATACTCGGGCCTCAGAATAAACTGGGCAAAATCATGCATCCTCCCCCTACAGAGCCAGCATTCACCGGCGAGTATGGCAGTGACGTCTCTGAGTAGGGTCCAGGAATTTAAGTACTTAGGCATACGGGTGACCAGGGACACTTCGGATTTCGAGAAGTTAAATATTATACCCCAAATAGAATACATTAAATCTAAAATAGAACCTTGGGGACGGCTCCCACTCACAGTAACTGGTAGGGTAAACCTTGTAAAAATGATTGTGCAGCCAAAAATACTGTATGTACTCCAGAACTCACCGATATATTTACCACGGCGAATTTTCAGACAGATAGAAGGACTCATCTCGTCACTGATCTGGTCTAATAAAAGACCTAGGATAAAGTTAAAAACTTTGATGAGGCCGAAGGGAGAGGGAGGTCTGGCGCTGCCAGATTTTTGGCTGTACTATCTCACAGCTCAATTGGCCCATTTAAAATGGCTAATCCAGGAAGGGGTAAGGGAAGACAGTTTTATAGAGATAATTAAGACTCTATCTCATGGACATACACCTTTACAGATGCTCCTTAGTGGAAATAGGAAACGCAGCTGGCCACCTATAATTCAGCAGATGGCCCTAGTATGGAAACAGGTGGAAAGCATACTGGGAACTCAGGGAATAGACCCCAAAACACCTATTATCAAAGCAAGAGCCCTTATAGAATTGAATAAGTTACAGATAAGGAAGACCTGGAATGAGAAAGGAATAAAAACCCTTGGCCAATTGTACCTTAATCGGGAATTCAGATCATTTCAGTCATTAAAACTTGAGTTTTCCCTCCCAAATAAATATTTGTTCAGCTATATACAGCTGAGACATGCCTGCAACGCTCAATTTACTCAGGATGGACCCAGAATAGAGTTGTCATTAACTAAAAAATTGTTAACGAAATGTCCAAATAAACATGAAGTATCCTTTCTATACAAGTCCTTGAGCCAGGAAATCCAAAATGACAACCTAGCGGAATTAAAAACTGCATGGGAGACAGACATTGGACCCATTTCAGCTGAACAATGGCAGGAGGCCCTTGAAAATGTTTGTCTAGCAACAAACCAAATTAGCAGGCAACAGTCTCAGCTGTACATAGTCCATAGAACATATATGACAGCCGAACTGCTATATAGGATAGGAGGTAGGGAAGATGCGATATGTCCAAAATGCATGATTAGTCCAGGAACATTCATGCATCTACTATGGGAATGCCCTAAAATAGCAGAATTCTGGGAATTAGTTATTAAAGAACTGGAGGATAGGGGGATCCCTAAGGAAAGTTGTACACCAACTGCTTGCTTGCTGGCAATAATTGATAGAGGACTTATGGATAGATATCTTAGACAGCTCACTATAATCGCTTTGACGCTAGCAAAGATATGTATAGCCAGGAAATGGCTTGCCAAAGAAAGTCCCGAGATAGAGGTCTGGAAAGCCCTGATGGACGCTACCATGTCCCATGAAAAATTCACTTACCTGGCAAGAGGATCCGTAGCAACATATCATAAGATATGGAGCAACTGGAAGGTGTAAGAGGGATTCATTTACAATACATAACCCACTATTTTAATAGGGTGAAAGGAGGGTAGCTTTTAAAAAAATAAAAATAAAATACTATATATAGAAACAGGGGAATGCGAGGTAGCCTAATCCGAGGGCGGGGGGGAGGGGTTTAATTATTATTTTGTAACATAAAATAGATATAAAGGGTTGCAGGAGATCGAAGTATAGATAATATTCTAAGTTTGGAATTTCTTGAAGCTAGAACTTGATAGGGGCCCATTAATGGACCATAATCACTGTAATGGATGATAATGGAGGGTAGAGGAATGCCGGTAAAAAAAAAAAAAGGGAAAAAAAAAAAAAAGAAATGTGAATCGCACGGTGTGCTACACGGTTGCCGACCAAGGAGGGAATAAAGGTACACAAATAATCCAATGATAAATTAACACACGAGGAAGATATAAGAAGGTAACACCCAAAGAAGCACATTTATATATGCACACCACAACAAATTATTAATTAAAAGAATTAATACACTAACAAGTTATAATTTAAACTTGTTTACTTATTTAACAATTGTAATATAGTAGAGGGAGAAATAGACACAATACAAGACACCAACACTAATATATATAAACTAAAGTAAAGCACAAGGGATTGTAGTATAGAGAAGTTATAACAATCACAGAGGACGGATAACGGTGTAGCACACCAGGCGATAATGATAAGGATAGGATGGCTTGGTTAAGATCTGTCTACATGATAATGTATAAAATGTACTCCACAGCACTTGATAGTTCAAGCTCTATGTACTTCAAAAAAAAAAAAAAAAAAAAAGATGCTTTCTGCAACACCCCATCTACGTTATGAATGTATGTTTATATATGTTTTAAGGGAAAAAAAAAATATACAATAAAATAAAGTTGAAATAAAAAAAAAAAATCTACACACCTGCAGAAATTACTCCTAGGAGTAAATTGACAATTGCATAAACAAAATAGTCAATAATAGTAAAAAAATGGGGGTAATCAGAGTAAAAATAACATAGCTAAAATATCTTTAAAGTATGATGTCTGTTATTTCTTTATTTAATATTATAAAAAATATAACCGCTGTAGAGAGTCTCCCAATGTCATAAATCTGGAGATATGTAATGGACCAAACTCCACAATTGCAATAATAAAATACTATAATAAGTATGTAAATTCATAGCTGGTATTAAGATTTGAAGTTTTGGATTAGTAATTAGTGTATTGAAGCAAGTGTTATTCCTCAAGCAGATAATTGCAGAACATATTGTAGAAATACTGATAAAGTGATAAATGGGTAGTATATATCAGTCCACGTTCCTGGACTGAGTATATCAAAAACCCTATGATTTTTTGGTACTTGTGAGTTATCCGGGCGTCCGATTTTTAAATCGGGTCGGATCGGGACATCGCATCGCATCGCATGCGACCATCGGATGCGATGCGATGCGATGACCCGATTTTTCCATAGGAATCAATGTTAAAATGGACTGAGTCCATTTTAACATGGAATTCAATGGGAAAAAGGGTCCTTTTCATACCCCTACTATCCAAGTGGGCATGGAGTTGGATATAAACCTGTGGCGAGCGTAGCGAGCCACCGAGCCCGAAGCGTGGCGAGCGTAGCGAGCCCCGCGAGGGGACACGGAATACCGTCCCCTCGCGGGGCTCGCTTCGCTCGCCACGCTTCGGGCTCGGTGGCTCGCTACGCTCGCCACAGGTTTATATCCAACTCCATGCCCACTTGGATAGTAGGGGTATGAAAAGGACCCCTTTTTCCATAGGAATCATTTTAACATTGATTCCTATGGAAAAATCGGGTCATCGCATCCGATGGTCGCATGCGATGCGATGCGATGCGATATCGCATCGCATCGCATCTGATTGTATGCCTTAACTTAAGGCATACAATCAAAAAATCGGACGCCCGGATAACTCACAAGTACCGATTTTTTTTTATAAAAGTCAGATTAGGGTTCCTGGTGTGTGGATGTGAGAGAGAAGGGCAGGCTCCAACCACAATGCCCATTTCTGGTGATTAGTCCTTCAGCATGAGAACAGGCTAATTAGTGCCTGTTAGGGAAAAGTGGATCTAAATTGCACACCCTCAGTAATGAATATTGCCATCTGCTGAGAATAAAATGGATTACACAGAGAGAGAGGGTGCAAATGCACTATGCGATCATTACATTATAATATATAATAAGAGATTGTTGGTATATCATTGGCCAGTGATATTGGCCAGCCCACCAATCGTCCAGGTCACCTCTTGTCGAGTGCCTGTATCTGTAAGAGGATAATTAAAGCTGTGTCAGGGCATGGCTTGGGATTCCACTACCTGGGGAAAAAGTCTGCAGACCTTTTATGAGACAATGGTATACTATATACAGGTTGAGTATTAGTTATCCAAATATCCATTATCCAATTAATTTTTTTGACAAAAGCACTACTTGGGACATCTGTAACAGCACTAGTGAGTACATGATATGTAAGTGGCACTACTGGGGACATCTGTAACAGCACTAATGAGTACATGATATGTAACTGGCACTACTGGAGACATCTGTAACAGCACTAGTGAGTACATGATATGTAACTGGCACTACTGGGGACATCTGTAACAGCACTAGTGAGTACATGATATGTAACTGGCACTACTGGAGACATCTGTAACAGCACTAGTGAGTACATGATATGTAACTGGCACTACTGGGGACATCTGTAACAGCACTAATGAGTACATGATATGTAATTGGCACTACTGGGGGACATCTGTAACAGCACTAGTGAGTACATGATATGTAACTGGCACTACTGGGGACATCTGTAACAGCACTAGTGAGTACATGATATGTAACTGGCACTACTGGGGACATCTGTAACAGCACTACTGAGTACATGATATGTAACTGGCACTACTGGGGACATCTGTAACAGCACTACTGAGGACATGATATGTAACTGGCACTACTGGGGACATCTGTAACAGCACTAGTGAGTACATGATATGTAACTGGCACTACTGGGGACATCTGTAACAACACTAGTGAGTACATGATATGTAACTGGCACTACTGGGGACATCTGTAACAGCACTAGTGAGTACATGATATGTAACTGGCACTACTGGGGACATCTGTAACAGCACTAGTGAGTACATGATATGTAACTGGCACTACTGGGGACATCTGTAACCGCACTAGTGAGTACATGATATGTAACTGGCACTACTGGGGACATCTGTAACCGCACTAGTGAGTACATGATATGTAACTGGCACTACTGGAGACATCTGTAACAGCACTAGTGAGTACATGATATGTAACTGGCACTACTGGGGACATCTGTAACCGCACTAGTGAGTACATGATATGTAACTGGCACTACTGGGGACATCTGTAACCGCACTAGTGAGTACATGATATGTAACTGGCACTACTGGGGACATCTGTAACAGCACTAGTGAGTACATGATATGTAACTGGCACTACTGGGGACATCTGTAACAGCACTAGTGAGTACATGATATGTAACTGGCACTACTGGGGACATCTGTAACAGCACTAGTGAGTACATGATATGTAACTGGCACTACTGGGGACATCTGTAACAGCACTAGTGAGTACATGATATGTAACTGGCACTACTGGTGACATCTGTAACAGCACTAGTAAGGACATGATATGTAACTGGCACTACTGGGGACATCTGTAACAGCACTACTGGGGACATGATATGTAACAGCACTACTGGGGACAACTATAACAGCACTAGTAAGGACATGATATGTAACTGGCACTACTGGGGACATCTGTAACAGCACTAGTAAGGACATGATATGTAACTGGCACTACTGGGGACATCTGTAACAGCACTACTGAGGACATGATATGTAAATGTCACTACTGGGGACATCTGTAACAGCACTAGTGAGTACATGATATGTAACTGGCACTACTGGGGACATCTGTAACAGCACTAGTGAATACTTGATATGTAACTGGCACTACTGGGGACATCTGTAACAGCACTAGTGAGTACATGATATGTAACTGGCACTAAATATGTGCAAGTAAATAATTGGGTGCCATTAAAATTCAGTATCTAAGATTGTACACAAACTTTGTTTCATATTTTGAAACTTTGTTTGGTACTCTTTACCTAGCACGGCGCCCACGATGTCCATCGCGGTCATCGGGGGTAAAAAATCGCGGGCATCGCGGCCATCGCATGCACTAAAAAAACGGGTACGACGCGATGCCCGCGATTTCCCATAGGGATCAATGTTAAAAGTGTGATTGGACGAGATTTTACTGTTCAATGCCTCAATGCCCGCGATTTTTCCATAAGAAACAATGTTAAATGGGCCACAGAGCCCTAATAGTCCCCCTGAAGTCTGAAATGGCCCCCACAATTGTTAACGCCACCCCACGATCAACGTGAACCCGAAGCGTGGCGAGCGCAGCGAGCCCGCGAGGGGCGGCGGTACGCGTCCTCCGACCTTTTCATACCCCCACTATCCACGTCGGCGTGGAGTTGAGAATAGAATAGTGTGGCGAGCGCAGCGAGCCCCGCGGATACCTGTGAAGCCCGCGAAGGGACGCGTTTACCTGTGAAGGTATCCGCGTGCGCTCGCCTCGCTGCGCTCGCCACACTATTCTATTCTCAACTCCACGCCGACGTGGATAGTGGGGGTATGAAAAGGTCGGAGGACGCGTACCGCCGCCCCTCCCTGGCTCGCTGCGCTCGCCACGCTTCGGGTTCACGTTGATCGTGGGTTGGCGTTAACAATTGTGGGGGCCATTTCAGACTTCAGGGGGACTATTTGGGCTCTGTGGCCCATTTAACATTGTTTCCTATGGAATAATCGCGGGCATTGAGGCATTGAACAGTAAAATCGCGTCCAATCACACTTTTAACATTGTTCGCTATGGGAAATCGCGGGCATAGCGGCCATCGCGTCGCACCCGTTTTTTAGTGCATTTGATGGCCACGATGCCCGCGATGGGCGCCGTGCTAGGTAAAGAGTACCCTTTGTTTTAAGCACAAATAAAATATATGTGTGTATTTCATGTGTTTGATGTGCTAATACAACATAAATGCAAGATATCTCAAGATACATCATTGAAATATAAAAATAATCTAAATTACGGAATAATCCATTATCCAAAGTTCTTCCGGTCCCGAGCATTTTGGATAAGGGATACTCAATCTTTATGTTGTTCATATACCTTTGTTTGTGCTAGGTGCATTAGGTCCTATGCAGCCACACCTTTAGGCAGTGAAGACAGGTCCGGCAACAGATATCTTGGGAGGTGGTACAATGATATCTCAGGGGCTCCCCAAGACACACACACGCACACATACATGTGCGTGCATATACAGTATATCGCAAGTTGCGAATGTCTTCCACAATAAAATGTCTTGCACAATATATTCCGAATAGCTCTGTACTCGGATCAGAACAGGAGCTGGACTCCTTTCCTCTGCTTTGAGTGGAGATTTCAGTAAGGTAAAATACATTTCCAGTTCCGCTCGATCTTCACCTGTCTAATGAACGGCATTTTGTTGTATTTTAAAAATATCGTTTCTCTTATGAAATATAAATAGATGTGGAATGATGATAAACTATTCTATCCTCTGTGTGGTGTCGCTCTATGAGGACTGGGAACACATTAAAAGCTTAATTTTGCCAATGAAGCATATGCACTTTTATACCGAGGCTGTACTTGTAAACAAAATAAACCATGCGTGAGTTACAAGGAGTGAGGAAACATTGACCTTGGACTGTCCTAAAACTGCCAGTTTATGGGGTACACCCATCTTCAAGGAGATTGTATGCTAAATCTGGACCACACTACCAGAGGCAGCAAATATAAACCGTTCCAGTTGGAAGTGTCATAGTAGAGTAGTCATGGTAGCCAAAGGTTGAGTTGGGTTCTCTTGTTACGGTTTAAGGCACTGGGTGATTTGATATTGATGGAACAGTTTGTATTGCTAGAACTGCACTACGCTGATTCCTAGCCATCTTTTCTATGCCACCATACATTTTTTTGCTTTAATTTCAAATAATTAACTGACCTTTTAAACTGCCAATTTATGTCATGTCCATATATTTATTCTTAATTAAGTGTATTTATAGATGACACACACACACAAGCTGTTAGTTCTGTAGTATAATGACCTCCAATGTCATGTGCTTGAAATTTCACTAGTTGCAATGGTCAATTAGTTTAACAATCCATGTGATTTAAAAATAGCCCACAACCTTTAATATGTGTTTCTGGATTTCATTACAGATCACTCAAAAGGTAAAACATTTTTTTATAAAAATACTGTCACCACTATTTTTCACATGATCAGCTTTACTATGGAATGTAGCATATTAACAGTAGTATATGCAGTATGTTCTGTGGCTATGTTGTGTGTTTTATGTACCTATTATATGGTTACTGTATATAACATTATAAATCAGTTAATGATAATTACAGATGTGTCCTCATAAGCCAGTTAAACCCCTTTCATATTGCATGTTGTAAAGGTATATTGCAGTTTCAATACCATTTTTGAACCTTCAGATTAAACCCGTTTCACCCATAGAAAGCCATACAATGCCATTTTAAATGTTTTTTTCCTGCTTGTGGGCGGGGATCATGTGTGGTTATCATTTGTAGCAAATACCGTTTCTGAGTTGTTCAGGCTGCAGGTAAAATGGCTCAGAAATGTATAGGATCCTGCTTTTAACACGTTTCAAAATACCGGTATTCTGTAACCGGTAAATTGACAATGGAGCTTTCACACTGCAGCTGTTCCCGTTTTAAAATGGTAAAAAAAAACGGCAATATACCGTGTCAAAGCTGCAATGTGAAGCTGGTTTTAGTCATGAGGAGCCGCATGAGAGACTGTGCTGAGGATAAGACAGCCTGGAAGAAGGGTAGCGGCTAGTTCCCCTTCCCTGAAAGGACCCTATGACATCATCATACCATGTGACACTGAGCGTCACGGTGCTGTGTAGTGTAGATCGGGGTCAAAGATTACCTTAAAATACTGGCCGGAGGGCTTGCTCCTTCACTATCCATGCCACCACTGGTTGCCTTTGGTAACCAGGTGGCGAGCAAAGCGAAGTGGAGCCCCCTCTCCTCCCCAGGTCCCTACAGCGAAGGAAGAAGGGCTGGCTTCTGTCCTCTGTGTGCTGCCCTCTGTGACTGCCATTCATATCAATAGGCATATACCTCATACTTTGTTCTGGGGACAACAACAGACATCTGCTTGGCCCATCTTCTTCTATGCCTGGCACGCCCCCTACAGTTTCCTTCCACTGGCGGCGCTGGGTGAAGTAAGAAGTTGGACACTGACGGAATATGCTTCTGTTGTTGACACACGGGGCCGGATATATCAAGCTTCAAAAAGTGATAAAATGGTGAGTGATAAACAATCAGCCAATCAACTCCTACCTCTCATGTTACAGGCCTGGATTAAAAAAATGACAGGTAGGAGCGGATTGGCTGGTTGTTTATCTCCACTGTATCATTTTTTGAAGCCTGATACATCTGGCCCATGGTCCACGGAGAGGAGCTTGCTGAGCGGAGACTGGACCAGGAGCAGGACCCATGCGAATGCCAGAAAGAGAACAGACTCACAGTGCTGCAGTAAGTATATATATAGCTTATTACAGCAGTGCTATAAGTAGGGCACAGAGTAACTACTCACGGAGAGTGGACTATGTCATTCCAGAGTAGCTTACAGATTGCACTGTAATAATGGGCCAATGACGTGGGCACCAGGGCCGGAAGCTGCCAGCCCTCTTCCCTCAGAATGTGAACGCACATCTAAGGTTGCTCTGAGCGAATTTGCATCCGAGCGAATCAGCTAGAATAACTCCCATAATGGGGTGTGTGCTGAGAGGGGCTGTTTGGCGTGACTGCAACAAAAAATATAGGAGGACACATCTGAAAGAAAACTGTAAAACGTAAAGATCTATCTAAAGTACAGAACACAGAATGGAATGTTAAATCCTGCAAGATATTTAGATGCCTTGTGGATAGTTTGGGTGTGGGGTAGCGCTAATCCTTATCTTAACAGCCCAGGGGAAAATAGATTAATGCAGCCCTGAAATTATGGATTCACTCACACTAGATTAGTGAATTCCCATCGCCCCGCAGCTTGGAGAGGCATTTATCACAGGAGAGAGTTATTTTCTGCAAAAATTTAGTTCAGTTAAAAAAAAACCCCAAGCATGCTAATTACGGGACAACAGTTAATGCAAAATAAAGTATCTTAAAGTGCAGGGTTACATTCAACCATTCGTTTCCAAGAGCTGAAACATCACTCACTCACTCTTTCATCACATGGCGACATTAAGTGACACAGGGAAATGTCATTATAGTGTGACTATATTATTCAGATTGCTTCGGCTTCAGATTTAGGTTTTGGGCCTGATTCTCTACAGCTCGCTAAGCAGCGGTCGTCGCTGTTTAGCGAGGGGCTTAATGTCTCCCAGCAGGAAATCAAATGCCCCAAAAGCACGTGAATCACCCTCGGAAGCATGCTAAGGGATGTGCACACTGACAAATCTATTTGCATGCGAGCGTACGGGGGAAAAAATAATTTGATGTTGCTGACCGTCAAATGATTTTTTTCCCCGTTCGCAAATAAAAGTCAGTCTAAACTGACATTTATTTGGCTCGGAAATGTCAGAGAACAGGGTGGGCGCTGATGTCATGTGGCGTCAGCCGCCCGCACAGTGCAGGCTTCGACCTGCCTGCATTCGCATGGGGATGTCCACGTATGGTTGGTTTGTGGGCACACCCAGAAAACACTGGGCATCCCCATGGGCCAGCCCCCTGTCCTCCCCCTGCCCACCCCCTCTTTCTGAACTCTTTTAGTTTGCACAGCGGACCTACACCTGCCTATAATCAGCCATACGCATGCGCAGAGCAGCACCTTTGGTCCCTGGAGCGAATACGCCGGGGACTGATCAAACATGAATCAGACCCTTTATTTCAGGGATCTGGAGTTTCAGGCCTAGGCACACCCATCATTTCTGCACCGGTCGCCACGTGCGCATCTTATTGTGACTGTCAGGATACGTGGTCATTTGTGTTCCCGGTTGTGATCGTGGTGGTCCAGTGGAGGGCACTCTATGCAGGAACTTGGGTTTCTTGGGTAACTGGGATACATACACAGGACTGCACGGTGATCTGGACACAAGGGCACAGCTGCGACAGGGTATTGACTAATACCAGGAGCACAGGTGCAGGGTCTAACCCACAGCTGGTCTTTGCCAGGGAACCCGCAAGGGGTTTTGGTCCTTCTTGCAAGAGATGAGAAGGCCATGCCCCTCTGTCCTGGTCCCTTGATCTCAACTGTGTGCGACTGAAAGTCTTTACTCACTGGAAATGAGTATAGCTGGTGGGTGATACTGGTTATAGACAGTCTGGAAACTGAGGGCGCGGCCTGGGAGCTGGTAGTAGAGTCGGTCTGGATACTGGTACACTGGGAACTAGAGGTGTTGGCAATTCATATGAAACTGGGCACTGTGAACACAGCTAGGTGGGGAGTTTATGTGACTCTGATTAGAGGTATGGAGTCTAACCCCACCTGTGGTGTTCATCAGGGACCCCCACAAGGGAATATGGACTTTGCTGCACTAGTGGGCAGGTCACGGCCCTCTGTCATAGTCCCTTACCCACTGTGCCACTACTAAGGAATGTGTACTGAGACAGTGATGGTTCGGGAACTGATGGAGTGCAGTATCAGACTGGGGACCAATGGTGTGCAGTATCGGGAACTGCCTGGGAGCTGAGGATCTGAGTTGGTCTGGAAGCCGATGGTTTGTATCAGCCTGGGAGCTGAGGGTCTGGGTCAATCTGGAAGCCAGTGGTTTCTGGGAGCTGTGGATGGTGCTGGGAACCAATGGTGTGCAATATCAGACTGTGAACCGATGGTGTGCAGGATCGGACTGGTAAATGATGGTGCTGGGAGCCGGGAACAACGACCTAAGATGTCCACGGTGTCGACCTGGGAGCCGTTGACTGTGTTGACCTGGGAACCGAGGACTGTCGGTCTGGGAACTGATGGTCCTGTGCTGCACTCTGGACACTGACTGTACTTTGGATCCTGGAAATGATATAACAGCAGCTATAGCAGGTGGAATCAACCAGGCAAGGTAGCAGCAGCAGCAGGATGAGGTTCACTGAAGCAAGTAACCTGGAGCCTTGCAATCAGTCTCTGGGAAACTCTCAGGAGAAGGGCAAGCTGTCCAAGGCTCTGAGCTGTTCTAAAGTGACTCCTTATATCCCCCAAGGTAGCTGGGGATTAGCTGCTGACCACAGCAGAAATTAGTTTAGCACCAGGAAGTGGAACTACTGGGATATACCTGGATCATGTGATCTGTGCTGGAGTCAGAGTATCAGAAATCTTCACAGATGTTTAATCAGCAAGGAATGCAAAGCTGCTGCAGCAGCAGCAGCATGGACACAAACAAGCCTGGAAACACTGGGAAACTAGAAAACAAACATGAACCACGTGAGGTTCATGATAGTTCTATACAATTCTTTAATGATGCCCAGGGCTCTATTAATGTTTGCAGGGGCCACTGGGCTACTACTGTAACTTGTGGGGAGCACTACCATTAAAACTGTAAATATGATAAGTTTGTGATGAAATTAACCCCATGAGTGGTGGGTTTTGCTGGGGCGGGACAACAGGACAAACGTGCCAGGGCAGATTTGTCCTGCCCCAGCAAAACCCACCACAGAAAGTTGGAAGCCCCCTTACCTCCGCTCCGGTGTTAGTAAGCCGGAGCTTCCCCACTCTGATGATGCAGCTATTTGGGGTGGGGGCTTATGTGTGGATTCCCTTGGGTGGCTGCCCCCTGCTGTCTTGTTGTTATTCAGGCAAAGATACCTGTATAGTAATTTTAATGAAAAAGAAAATATTTACTTTTCTTTCATGTCTTCATGACTCTGAATTATGGACTTCCACAGATATGGACAGACCAACCAGCACCTAGAAGACCTTTTGACCTTGTCTGGTGGATCCCTATTACTAAGTTTGAATCTGAGACGCAGGACTCATTACGGACCCACCAGACAAGGTCACTTAGACGCTGGTTGGTGGGCTAAGATTTATTGACCATAAATATAACAAGAACCCCGATATTGCTCAAGTTTGCATCAGCATTGTATCATATATATATTATTTCTAATAATAGGTGGTTTTTGGTGACATTTTTTTTCTCCCTTAATACTCAACCAACCAAAATCAATAAATGATGTACCATTTAAAGATTAAGTTCTCCGATTCTGATGATTTGTTCATTTGGAATTTCACATTGTATTGTTTGTTTAAAAATCAAAGTAAAAAATTTACTTTTGACCCATTCACATTTTTCCACGGCCACCTAGTTTTTCTTTATTTATAGAAGTGAAATTTTCAGCATGATGCCACCACCTCTTCATGAGTGTGCATGATTAGGGTGTTCAGTCCAAAATCTATTTCCCCCATATGTTTCACTTTGTCCAACTACTCCCCTCTGTTTGTCTGCACTGTAGTTCTTTAGCTAAGACGGCCATCTCGCTCCATAAATGTGTCCATCAAAACTGAAAACTAAGAACACTTGCTTCCAGTGTACAATGGGCTCAAAATTATATCTGCTAAAAGGGTTATCAGTTTGACCTCCATAAAAGAACTTCAGTGTGCATGCCAAGAAAGGCTCATACAAAATACTCATTCATACAGCGGAAAAATGAAATATGCTATTTCTGAATCATTTCTAGAAAATCTGTCCATACTATATAGAATGTCACACTTTTCTTTGAATCCCTTAGATGAAAATGTATAAAGAGAAAACAAAAACAGAAAAGGTTTCTCTTTGAGGTAGCTTAAGCAACCAATTTCATTTATTTGGTATCTGTCACGACTAGGAGTTTGTGGATTCAGTCGTGACCTTGGTGGTCTGGTGGCAAACTGTCACAGCGGGCGATGTTTGAGGGTCCGTCTCAGGCTGCAGTCTCGTTATGGACTGCACTGAGGGTTCTCGAAGCTTGGCAGGTAGAATGTAGGACCTACGCATTATACCTCCGACAGTGAGTTTTGACGGAATTCCTTGGCGAGGGCGCGGAGTCTAAAGGCCCCCTTACATTATGCGATTTGGGCACGATTTTGCCGGATTCCGATGAATCGGGCCGTGAAATCGTCCCAAATCGCATATGGAGACATCCCCTCCGACCCGATGCGCGGCCCCGTGCGCATCGGATCGGATACGGGAGGTCGGACGGGCTGCACATAAGATTTGTTAAATCTTATGTGCTGCCCGGAGCTGTGCTCCCCCGCAACAGGGGACCTACCAGAGCAGAAGGAGCCGGGCAGCATCAGCGGGAGCAGGGGGGGGGGGGGGGGCGGCGCAGAGTACCAGGGAGCCGGTCAGGAGAAGACGCTGCAGCAGCACTTCCAAAAAAAAAAAAAGCCCATACAAACGCATAGGAAGCCATTGATTGGCTGAGACCTCTCTCAGCCAATCAGCGATTGGCTGAGACCTCTCTCAGCCAATCGCTGATTGGCTGAGAGAGGTCTCAGCCAATCAATGGCTTACTATGCATTTGTATGGGGTTTTTCCTTTTTTGGAAGTGCTCTGCTGCTCGTGCCACTCGCGCTGCTGCTGCATCGTCTTCTCCTGCCAGGCTCCCTGATACTCTGCGCCGCCAACCCCCCCCTGCTTCCTGCCCAGCGGCTTCTTGCGCGGCTCCCTGCGCCCCCTCCACCCCCGCCCGCTCTCTGGAAGCGGGCATATCCCCGCTGCTGTCCCCCGCTCCCATTGACCCTGCAGCACCCCGGGAGTGGCATATGATAAATCGCATGCGATCTATCACATGCAAAACTTGGCACATGAAGTGCCATCGCATATGATCCCTCCCGGGGAGCTGCTGGGACAATCGAGTCCGACTTGTCGTTATGACAAGTCGGACAAATGTAAGGGGGCCTTAACTGCCTGGTGGCATAGGCGAATCTAGGGGATGCACAGGAGGGATGGGGCTTTCCAACGAGCCCAGCCACGTGTCTCTAGCCCCCTGGGAACCGGAAATACTGCCAGGCAAAGCTGGAACGTTTTCCCTATAGGATAACATGGGGCCCGCTAATTCCGACCCCCACCCAGTTCAACGGCTGCCAGTTCCCCGTTTGGCATCACTGAAGCTCGAGGTTGATCTCAGTCGAACCCAAATCGCTGGGCCTTCAATCTGATACCAGGCTGGATCCATATGGGTTAATTGGTTCCAGGGATATTGAGGTTAAACCGTTTTTTTTTTTTATTTCTTAAATGTAATTTCATGACTGTTTATGTTCTTTGAGGGCAGATTTCTCTGGAACCAAACATCCCAGTTTCACGGGACTAAAATCATTCGAAGCCAACTCAAAAATGCTTCAATATGATACTGGTCTAATGTAAATGGGTCAGTTGGTTCTGAAGATATAGCTGGTTGGTTAAAGGGGGGTAGGGAGAGGGGAGTGGTTGTCTCTCCCCCTCACACCAGAAAATGCAGGGACTAGGCTAGTGTATAAGGGGTCAGCCTGGGAATGTCCCTGCATGATCCCGGGACCATATTCCCAGGTAAATCCCTGCATTTTCTTTTGTGAAAGGGGTATTATTTCAAACAGCCGTGACCTGCAGTGCTCTAAATACAGCCGGTCAGCCCCCTGCTCTCTGCCCAGCTGTCAATGACTGTCACCCCTGCAGCTTCCACTCCAATTCTTCTCCCCGATTCCACCTCAGCCCGCCCCCCCTTTAATCATGTGATGCCGGCGCCCGGCATGCTCTCCCCCAACATCACGCACAACAACAGCGTGCACACTATTTCAAATGTCCACTCGGCTAGAGGGGACACCGGGAGGGGAGTGGGAGCGTGCTCTGCGCTGCACTCTGCTCCTCTCCCCATAGATGCAGCTGCACCACTCTCCATCTCTCCCTGCAGCAGCAGCGAAGGCTCATATAAAAATTTACAGTAAGTGGCACTTTTGGGGGCATTGCTTAAGGGATGCTACAAGTGGCGGTATGTGGGGGCATTACGCATAATGTGTGGCTTAATGTGTAAGGGGCATTACAGTGTGCAGCATCATGTGGAAGGGGCATTGTGTGTGCAGCATCATGTGTAAGGGGCATTATGTGTGCAGCATCATGTGTAGGACATTATGTGTGCAGCATCATGTGTAATGGGTACTATGGTGCGCGGCATCATGTGTAATGGGTACTACGGTGTGCGGCATCATGTGTAATGGGTACTACAGTGTGCAGCATCATGTGGAAGGGGCATTGTGTGTGCAGCATCATGTGTAAGGGGCATTATGTGTGCAGCATCATGTGTAATGGGTACTATGGTGTGCGGCATCATGTGTAATGGGTACTATGGTGTGCGGCATTATGTGTAATGGGTACTATGGTGCCATCAAGCAAGAACCCCCTAGCAATGAGCAGGTAAGCAGCACTTATGTGGCAAATATGTAATGGGCATTACGGTTTGTTATATAGTATGTAATGGGCATCATGATGTGTGGCACAATGTGTAATGGGCATTATGGTGTGTGGCCTTATCTGTAATTGGCATTACGGCGTGTGGCTTTATGTGTAATGGATATTACGGAGTTTGCTAAAATGTGTAATGGGCATTACTGTGTATGGTCTAAAGTGTAATACCACACCCCTTTTTGTGATGCCACGCCTCCTCCCCACGAGACCGCGCCCCCTTTTTGCTGCGCGGCTACGACGCGCAAAGGTCCCCTTACTATTATGTCTAGATCTGGGATCACCCATTACCATAATTCTAGATTCGCCTATGAGTGGCGGTCTTCGCCAAGGACCCCCGCAAGGGAGTTTGGACTTCGCTGCATCTGGATAGCAGGTCGCGCCCACTCAGAAGCACTCACTGGTGGCCTGAGACTGACTGTGATTGGAGGTAGGTCGAGACACAGGAACTGGAGGTACAGATGGGGCAGGTCCAATCTTTGCAGGGGATGGCGACGCCAGCCGACATCCCCCGCCAGCGCCATCTCTATAGCGAGAAGGGCGACGGCGCTTCCAGCGCTTCCCCCGGGTGACCGCCGGCTTGTCGGCGGTCACCCAGGGTCCCCGCCGCCTGCCCGCACCCCCCCCCCCCTAACCCTGTCCGTCGTCCTGAAGCAGAGACGGACAGGGTTCCCGTCGCCCCGACGACGGAGATTGAGACGCGCATGCGCGTGAGACGCACACGCGTCTCAGTCAGATGGTTAGCCAGGCTGCTGGCGGATCGCCAGCGCTGACGTTCTGGCGATTCGCCAGCAAAGAAGAAGCCTGCTCCATCTGTAGTGTAATAGAGAACTGAAATAGCCGACCAGGTGACAGGGTAACAGAGCTAATTTTTATTTTTTATTTTATGCTATACGAAGAAGAAATGGGCGTTAGATGCCCCATTTGTGAATAATTTAATTTTTATATAGTTTATAGCGGATCCCTAAACATGCATTAGGTCTACATGGTCAAAAGGTCGCCCCAAGTAAAAAGTTGACATGGAAAAAGGTCAACATTAGTTTTTCATGCTTTTTTTAACCGAATTGTTCATACTTTACAATCCAAGTGGATATAGAGCTAGATTGTAATAGTGTGCCAAGCGCAGAGAGCCATGCGAGGGAACGTAGTACATGGTAGTATATAGTAGTATAGGGTGTGCATGTTGACCTATCTCGACAAAGACACCCAAAAAAAGAAAAAAAAATGTTTTTTCCAGTCAGCTTTTTTCATGTCGACCTTTTTTGTGTCGACCTTTTGACCATGTTGACCTTATGCATGTCAACCTATTTCATATGTCAACCTTGTTACTGTTGACCAAAAGGCAGGGCCGGCGCCACCACTAGGGAGCTCTAGGCATTTGCCTAGGGCGCCGCCCCTCACCCCCAGCATGATGATGGAGGGTAGCGAACTGTGTAAAAAACTTGCGGCGCCGGCGTCCCTGCAGTGCTGGAGCGGGCAGGGGTGTCCGTGCCGCGGGGGTACCTGCGGCGGTGTCATTGTGTATAAAGCTGGCGGCGGCCGGCGGGGTCCCTGCAGTGAATAGAAAATAACTAGCGCTTCCCGCGCCGCCGCGTGCATAGCGCTAGTTATTTTCAGGGACCCCGCCGGCCGCCACCAGCTTTATACATAATGACAGCGCCGCAGGTACCCGCGCAGCACGGACACCCCTGCCCGCTCCAGCACTGCAGGGACGCCGGCGCCGCAAGTTTTTACACAGGTACCACACCCCCTCCCCGGCACCGGGGCGCCCCCACCCCGACTCGCCAGGGGCGCTCCGGTGCCTTGCACCGGCCCTGCCAATAGGGGTTGACCTTTTGACTGTCAAACTTTTTACTGTACATCTAATGACCCGTACCCACAATAACTACTCAGGGTCATACCGGTTACTGAGTGCCCCCATGTGTGTGTAGGCAAGTATAGGGGAGAAAGGGCACGATCAACCAATACCCATCTAAGGAAAACTGTTTATTTTCCATAGCACTAGGTGATGTATGTGGCAGAAGCTGCTAAGTTGGCCACATCATGAAGGATGGGGTCACCTCTCGTTTTATATGTGAGTGACCTCACATTTACAGGTGTAATTATGGTCTTGATGGGGAACATAGGGGCAGATGTACTAAGACTGGTAAAGTCATAAAGTGGGGATAAAGTGCAAAGTGATAATGCACCAGCCAATCAGCTGTGTTAAAAAATTATAGTTAGGAGTTGATTGGCTGGTGCATTATCACCTTCCACTTTATCACTTTACCAGGCTTGATACATCTGCCCCATATATCTGCTAGTGCCGGTGCATGGCACTGGAGCGCCCCAGGTGGGGGGCTCCGGTGCGCTCACCCGCTCCATGGGAGGGGGGGGGTTGCGGCAGCCGCTTCGCATGGGAAGGGGGATGCGGCCGCCGCCACTGCTTTGCTGGGGGGGATCAAGTTGGCGGCGGGAGATGCGGCACGGGAGGGTGGGTGTTTGAGATGCGGCAAAGGCTGCAGCACTGGGTAGGCTCCAGGAGGGTCTGTGCGGGCGCTACCCCCGCCGCAGAGGGATGCAGACAATGACAAGCACGGGGGGGGGATGCTCCATGGGGGGCGAGGGGGCGGCTCACTTACCTGCTCACAGCTTACCTGCTGCTCGTCTTCTCAGCCGTGGTGGCGCCGGCCCTGCCTCCTGCCCATATAAAGAACCTGTCTGTTTTCCATAGTGCAGAGTGACATTTTCTGGTGATCACAGCGGGCTACATCACTTAAAAGTGTGGACTCCCTACTACTAAATTTGGATGCCCAATCAGTTGCAGCTGTCATATTAAGGATGATAGTGCCCTCATATACTAAAAACATAACATTGCCTGGTGATCACTACTCCTCCACAGCGGAGGCATTAAATCTAATTTCCAACCATAGTTTTACAGATTGTAAATAATATTTTTCCTACAGTGTTTGCAGAACATTTAGTGCAATTATAGATAAGTGAGCAGGTTTTACAGTGATTACAGGAAAAAAGAAAAAGCTTTTATACTGTACCCATAAACTACTTTCTGGGTGTCACCGTTACCTTCTAGGAAAGTAAGCAAATAATGGATTTATCAACTTAGCTCTATTGAATGTAATATTTTGGATCTCGAAAAGAATTTTGGGCTAGTTCAACATGTTTCCAATTTATACTGAAAGTCATTATGTTATGCCAGCAAAAGTCCCAGTTCTTGTGCAATTCATCCTACTTTAGTCTCATAAATTATGAAAAACATATTTTAAATTTTAAATTAGAGCTAAGTTGTTAACGTAGCCATTACTGTCAATTACTTAATATACATTTAGGTGTTTAGTCATCATATTAATAAAAATTCCCTGGGCCTAATTTAAACTGGATGGCAGGACATATTTGTTCTCAAAACAGACAAAACCATGCTGCACTGCAGGTGGGGCAGATGTAACATGAGCAGAGAGAGTTAGATTTGGTAGGGTTAAACCACTATTACACTGAACATCAAATTACCGGGTGAAGCAGTTCTACCTGGTAATTTGTTCAGTGTAAAAGGGTCAACCCGTGTCTTTGAAGAAATACCTGTGTAATTCAGCAAATTACCGGGTTGACAACCCGGTAATTTGCTGCTCGATGTAAAAGTAGTTCAGACTGCACCCGGCAAAATTACCCGGAACCAGGGGCGTAACGAGATATTCCTAGGCCCCATAGCAAAAGTTTTTAAGGGCCCCCTATTTGGCAACTGATGGTGATACATGTATGTAAAACATATTACTTAGACAGTAAAGATGGGCCCCCTTCAGCTCTGGGCCCCATAGCAGCTGCACCCCTTGCACCTATGGTAGTTATGTCGGGTAATTGCTGGGTCGCAGATCTAAAAGGGGTATTATAATGTTTCTGTGCAGGGTAAATACTTGCGGCTTTATTTTTTACACTGCAATTTAGATTTCAATTTGAACACATCAAACCCAAAAATTGATAACACACAAATTATTTCTTTCAAAGTAAATCTATAAACTCAGACACTCTAGTCAATTCTAAATCTCACAAGCTGTCCATGAGGATTAGACACATTCTTACATATCCTTTTGAGATGGTAAAATGTTGCAACCTAGGAGTGACAGTCAAGAACAATCGGTATTCCTTTTTTTTTAGGTTTGTGGTTCAATAAATCTACAGTAAACAGATACACAGTCAATAGACTGACAGGGTCAAAATATCAACATTGTGAATGTAGACAGTACAAAAGGTTTACAAGGTCAAAAGGTCAATATGAAAGGGGTCGTCACAAGCTTTTTGTGTCATTTTGTACCTTTCACCAAATCTGAGGAATAATGGTCGCGACGTCTACCATTGTGGCTCACTTCACTCAGTATACCTCAGGAAGGTTACTGTTTCCAATCTTAGTCCATGAGGATTTTAAATGATGAAAATGATGAAAACACAGGAAAACTTTTCTTGCCATATGTGTGTGTCAGCCAATGAAATGTTGGCCTTTTGAACCTGTTGACCTTAACCCTTTGAGTGCCAACGTCGCTGTGAGAGATGTGCAAAATATCCGCTAAAAATGCCAGAGTCAAAGTCGAGGAATATGAATTACAGATGGAGCCGGGCTCCCTCTTGCTGGCGAATCGCCAGACTGTCTCCGCTGGCGATCCGCCAGCAGCGAGGCGCTCCATCTGACTGAGATGCGCGTGCGTCTCACACGCATGTGCGTCTCAGTTTCTGGGCGGCGGGGCGACCGGAACCCTGTCCGTCTCCGCTTCAGAGAGACGGACAGGGTTAGGGGGGGTGCGGGGAGGCGGTGGAGACCCCCCCAAGCCAGCGGGGACCCGGGGGAAGCGGTGGGGACCCGGGGGAAGCACCGTCGGAAGGGGACGTGCGCGCATCTCATGCGCGCGCGTCCCCTTTCGCATATCAGATGGCAGCTGGCGGGGGATGGTGGCTGATGATTCTGCCGCCATCCCCTGCAAAGACCAGCCCAGCTCCATCTGTACTTTAGTTATTGCCGGCAAAGGATCTAAACTCGTTTCATTGAAGTTTTGTTAAGCATTGCGCCAAATAAAGGAACAGTCACTGTGAGCGAGGCCGGTATTTTTAGCAGATATTTTGCAGATCTCTGACAGCAACTTTGGCACTCAAATGGTTAAGCATTGTCTACTTTTCACCTGTCCACCTTTTGAGCCTACTGACCTTTTGCATGTTGAACATTTGGGGTTGACCCATTGACGATCTTTCTTTTTACGTCATTAGGATCTACAGTCTGTTTCTTACAAACGACTGTACCTAGAAGCTATATGTACATACTAGTTGCCTGCTGTAGATCTGAAACACGAGTATGAAACCATTAGCAATTACAAATGCAAACAGCTTTTATGTACAGGGATAGACTCTTACATCCTAAGTGCTTGATTCATAGGCAGCACTTGAATGCTATAAAACAAACTTGTCACCTGGTTATTAGAATATTATGTTCCTGTTGCCTATATCTAGCAGAACTGTTTAACCTCAATGCTGTTCTGTGTTTTCTGGTAAAAAAAAGGTAATCAAGAAGGTCTAGACCAGGGGTGGGCAATAAGCGGCCCTCCAGCTGTTGATTAACTACACATCCCAGCATGCCTTGCATTAGTTTTGCAATTTGGTCATGCTGAAACTGATGCAAGGCATGCTGGAATATGTAGTTCATCAACAGCTGGAAGGTCACTTATTGCCCATCCCTGGTCTAGACTTATATTAACAGTAGGTTTCTTATTATTATGAGTCTGGACCTTCTCAAGTACCTGCTTTTCCAGCACCTATTCCAATAAATGCCAAGAAGTAAATATGGATATTTATATGTGTAGATGACTAGACATATCTGCTTGTTGAAGAATCTCTCTTCATCATCAATGCACATTTAAACCAACTCTAAACCTGGTACATGAGATCAGTCTACAACCAGACAGCTGTAGGCTTACTGTATGTTCAACTCTACATTCTCCATTATTCTGAAAAAACAGCACAAAAAGCAGCGCTACCAATTAAAGATGAGTGAATCAGATATCAAAAAAAGTAACAACAATTTATTAAAAACAATAATAAAAATATACATATATAGCAGCATTAATTATCCCATAGCATATGTATCACAAATGGGCACAAATAGAGTATGTGCACATGGACATTGGAAATAGGCAATAAAAAGTGACCAGATCTCACGTGTCGGAATTAAACCCCGTCCGGGGTGGAGGATTACAGTCCCGCACTGTCCACACTATGTAGTCCCATACGAATTGGCGGAGTCCAGAGTAACGGCGATTTGTATTCCTGTGGGCTCACCGAGGGAGTGGCTGTTGTTATGTGAGCCTACCTTCAACCTCGTGGCCGGATATCCAGGTAACGTCCAAGATGGTGATGAATTAAGCCGTGGACTTCCAGATGTTATTAGGGAAAGATGGTCAGCTTTGTCAAAGCTGACGTTTGGACAGCGAAACGCGTTGGCCCCCCCTTGATACCAAGATCTCAATCTATACTTTGGAGGTTCCTGCTCAATCACCTGACCACCATCTTTCCCTAATAACATCTGGAAGTCCACAGCTTAATTCATCACCATCTTGGACGTTACCTGTATATCCGGCCACGAGGTTGAAGGTAGGCTCACATAACAACAGCCACTCCCTCGGTGAGCCCACAGGGATACAAATCGCCGTTACTCTGGACTCCGCCAATTCGTATGGGACTACATAGTGTGGACAGTGCGGGACTGTAATCCTCCACCCCGGACGGGGTTTAATTCCGACACGTGAGATCTGGTCACTTTTTATTGCCTATTTCCAATGTCCATGTGCACATACTCTATTTGTGCCCATTTGTGATACATATGCTATGGGATAATTAATGCTGCTATATATGTATATTTTTATTATTGTTTTTAATAAATTGTTGTTACTTTTTTTGATATCTGATTCACTCATCTTTAATTGGTAGCGCTGCTTTTTGTGCTGTTTTTTTCTTTATATATTTTGGGGACTGACCCTCCTCATACAAGCAGCTGCTTCAGATTGAGGTCACATCACTTTAAGCGCTCCTATGAGTATACACACTAGTGTCTACTCAAATTCTTTTGTACACAATTCTCCATTATTCTGCCTACATGCCTATTACAATCCCCCAGAACACAGACTACATGCAAATACTGCCCAGTTATACCCACTTACTGTATCTGCGCATGGAAATGCAAGTAAAACTCAGAATCACCCATAACTGCTCATAAGATTTAATCATCCAAGTTGCTCATAAGACCCAACATTGTCCTTTGTTTCTAATAATACCCCAAATCACCTCTAGTTCCTCTTAAGACTCAAAATAGCCAGTAATTGCTTAAGCTCGGCATAACTTGCGCATTGCACAAGGTTGGACCGCAAAACGGAGTAGTATCCAACTTTGGCATTCATACTTTTTAATGGCAGAGTTCAAAAATTGTTATGATCCAAAAACATTACGGATATTTTTGAACTATGCTCTTTGCAATATACCGTGCATAAATCATCGTCTAATGAGGCTACTCTTTATTCTGATTTTCAATGCTTAATTTATTAAGCTGCAAGCTTAATGAAGCAGATATTCAAAGTACCGGCCATCTTACTAAGAGACCTCTGACGGGAAAAAATAATAAAATCCCGGAAGTCCTGATATTTCTTTCCATCTGCATCAAGAGTTACAATCTATCAAACCTAGGGGGGGGGGTTTTAACACAATTGCGCTGCTGGATATAGTAAATTATGAACTCCAAGTCAAGTGTGGGTATGACCAGAAAGGAATGAGACTGGACACGCTTGTAGAAATTATTATTTTATAAATGTAAAAGAAAATTTTTTCAACCACATATACATGTACAATAACACTAAAATATATAAAAAAGCATATTTAAGAATAAATCTTGAATAATGAGGTGTCTCCAAGGTGGGGTAAATTCCCAATGATAGGGTTTAACTCAGTTCCAAGGAAATGGAAAAAAAGCGTAATATTAAGCAGTCATGAATTTATAGATGCCAGATTAGCATGTAGACAAACATGCACTAGATGGTAGGCAGTTCTTATTTGTAAAATAGGAGAATTTATCTCACCCAGATGATTGTAGGTAGCGGGGAGCCAAATAGGTGTTTGTTTAGCTCAACCCAGGTATCCCTCCAGGAGGCAGGGACAAGCAGCTGAAGAACGCTGTATGTAGAGCGGCTGTGATGATTGCGCTCAGTAGCGCTCCGTGGTGTTAGTAGCCTGCGTCCCCTTGTAAGGTGAACCGGGGGACCGAACACGGTCACGGCTTGTGTAGCGGGTGCTCGTCGGAGCTGTTTGGGGCGGCAGATGAGTTGGCGATCAGCCGATGGCCGCGTGAGACGCTGGCTTTGAATTCAGCGGCAAACGCTGGGAGTCAACTGTGCGGCTGGAGACTGAGTCGGAGGTGGAGCCTTGGAGACACGTCAGGTGAAGTTGTATTGCGTCAACGCGTTTCGTACCCTCACAGGACGGGAACTTTTTCAAGACAAGTACTGACCCACTGTGTGGGAGCTTTATTTAAAGGGCTGATTCAATCAGAAACAATCAATGAATTAACTATGTAACTTAAAAAACTTTAAAACCAAGCGCGTCCAGAATGATACAATGTAATATTATCTACATCACAATAATCTCCGTTAAGGGAGTAACTAGCAAGTATCACTTGTCATCAAGAGAATCTTCTTTTAGCATATACAAGAGTTAATTAGCTATTTTAAACAAGAGAGCAATTGTAAAGCACATTGGTGAGAAATCACCTGATTATTCTAAGTAGCAAGGAGAGAGAAGTCTAAATACATATTTGTAGATCTAGATTGTTGAATACATTGAGAGTATAGTTATAATTTTCTTTATCTTGAAAGATACACTATATGACCTAATCTAAATATAGGAACAAATAATCAGCACACATATAGAACAGAAAAATAATAAAAAATGGAAAATAAAAATAAAAATAATAATAATAATAAAAATAATAATAATATTAAGCGAATAAACATCTATATATGTACTGGTGTACACAAAAAGACAATATTTTTCCCGATACTTTAAGTATAGCGGTAGACTATACATCGCACAAATCTTATTCAAGAGTCATTTTACATTTATCCATATCATATCAATATAGCATAGAAACATATCATTTATATCAAAACAATATTATATATCTAGATGTAGAATTGAGGTAATGGACCTGTATATATAATTCATCCGGTTAACCAGATTTTTTAGAGAAATAGGTCTACATAGGAAGCCTAAAAAATAAATTACACATTAGTCGACATTACCCTGTCGACATATGTCGTCATGGAGATTTGTGTCTATTAAAGCTCAAAAAAAAGGAAAAATATTAAAAATAAAAAATAAATTAACAATTTAAATTCCACATATATTTATATTGAGTTTTATTTAATTTTATTTTATTGTATTTTATTTTATAAGTAAAAAAAAAAATATATATATAACAATATAAAAAATATATATAAAAAAATTTTTTATATATATATTTATGTTCCTTATTCCAATGATTTGGGGAGAAAAAATGTGTCTGTGTGGGGTGGGGTAAGGGAGAACTGCAAACCAGGGACATCACACAATTTGTGCGTATCTCTAGTAGAACTCCTGTCACCCAACCCCACACAGATTAATTCAGTGAATATAGCACTATGGATAATGCATGCAACTCTTCTAATGTCATTCAATCAATGCAAGAAAAATCAAGGGCCTCATTCAAGCCTTGTGGGCTTAATGTTTCTAATTTAAAAATCCAAGCTGTCTCTGCCAGGCAGAGCTTTTTAAATCGGTCACCCCCCCTTTTGGTGTTCATGATATGTTCAATCCCCATTATTGTGAGACCTTTAGGGTCCCCATCATGTTTTTGGCAGAAATGACGGGGAACACTGTGATTTTGTATTCTTTTTTGTATATTATTTTTGTGTTCTCTGAATCTACTTTTAATACTTCTGGTAGTGCGACCCACATATTGCAACTTACATGGACACTCCAGGATATACACACAATAGCTAGTTTCACAATTAATAAATTGTTTACATTGAAAAGTTTTTTTGTTTGTAAATGATGTAATATTATTAATTCCATTTAATATGTATTTACATGTGAGGCAAATATTTTTGTTACATCTAAAACTACCTGGGGGTTTAGGTGGGAGCCATGTGGGTTTTGATATAGTAGTGATTGCAGGGAGAAGAGAAGGCGAAATGAGATCTTTCAGATTTCTGTTGCGTCTAAATGTAATTTTAGGTTTGATATGAAGATCTTGTAATATTTTATCGTGATTTATTATTTCAAAGTTTTTTTGAACAATCTTTTTAATCTGGTTGGATTTTGAGTTAAATTTTGAGATAAATGATATAGTCTCTCCAGAATTAAATATTGTTATCTTTTCTTTAGGTTTAGATTTTAATAAACTATCTCTGTTGATCTTAGTAACTGTATCCATTGCATCCAGAAGTAAGTCTCTTGGATAACCCCTTCTTTTGAAATTTTCAAGCATGTTTTGTGACTGAAGTAAAAATTCTTCATCCTTAGTACAATTTCTGCGTAACCTTAATAGCTGGTTTTTAGGTATATTATGAATCCAGGGTCTATGATGGCCACTGGTGTAGTGAAGATAATTACTAGTACCAACTGGTTTTACATAATTAGCTGATATCAAGATGCCCCTATCTACTGAGAATGCAATATCCAGGAAATTAACCGCTGTGTAACTGAAAGTATGGGTGAAGGTTAAATTAAAGGTGTTTGAGTTAAGGTGATTAACAAATTCTTGTGCCAAAACGTGTCCCCCTCTCCAAATAATAAACAAGTCGTCTATGAAACGGCCATAGAGGACCAGATTCTCTCTATATGGGCCACCCCATATAAGTTGTTCCTCTAGGCGGCCCATATAGAGGTTAGCAAAACTGGGTGCAAATCTGGTCCCCATGGCCGTCCCAAGGCGCTGTAAATAATAGTGATCATTAAAGAAAAAATAATTATGTGTAAGAATAAAAAGGATAGATTCCAAAATAAATTTCCTCCTTTCTGGTGATAAAGTGGTGTCGTGATTGAGATAGTGTTGAACAGCCGTCACCCCTAAATTGTGTGGAATATTAGTGTAAAGTGCCTGGACGTCAAGGGTAAGGAAAGCCCACCCTTCCGTCCAGGACAACTCGTGTGTTTTATTGAGGATGTGAGTGGTATCTTTAATGTGTGAAGGAAGTGCAGTAACGTGTTTTTGAAGGTGGGAGTCTACAAAATGTGATAAATTAGACGTGAGGGAACCCATACCAGAAATTATCGGTCGCCCAGGAGGTGAAGTGAGGTGTTTGTGGATTTTGGGAAGAAAGTAAAAAGTGGGTGTGACCGGGTGATGTGAGTAAAGAAATTGAGATTCTTCCCTGGATATTGCATTCTCAGTTTCCGCCTCAAATAAAACACGTTACTGCACTTCCTTCACACATTAAAGATACCACTCACATCCTCAATAAAACACACGAGTTGTCCTGGACGGAAGGGTGGGCTTTCCTTACCCTTGACGTCCAGGCACTTTACACTAATATTCCACACAATTTAGGGGTGACGGCTGTTCAACACTATCTCAATCACGACACCACTTTATCACCAGAAAGGAGGAAATTTATTTTGGAATCTATCCTTTTTATTCTTACACATAATTATTTTTTCTTTAATGATCACTATTATTTACAGCGCCTTGGGACGGCCATGGGGACCAGATTTGCACCCAGTTTTGCTAACCTCTATATGGGCCGCCTAGAGGAACAACTTATATGGGGTGGCCCATATAGAGAGAATCTGGTCCTCTATGGCCGTTTCATAGACGACTTGTTTATTATTTGGAGAGGGGGACACGTTTTGGCACAAGAATTTGTTAATCACCTTAACTCAAACACCTTTAATTTAACCTTCACCCATACTTTCAGTTACACAGCGGTTAATTTCCTGGATATTGCATTCTCAGTAGATAGGGGCATCTTGATATCAGCTAATTATGTAAAACCAGTTGGTACTAGTAATTATCTTCACTACACCAGTGGCCATCATAGACCCTGGATTCATAATATACCTAAAAACCAGCTATTAAGGTTACGCAGAAATTGTACTAAGGATGAAGAATTTTTACTTCAGTCACAAAACATGCTTGAAAATTTCAAAAGAAGGGGTTATCCAAGAGACTTACTTCTGGATGCAATGGATACAGTTACTAAGATCAACAGAGATAGTTTATTAAAATCTAAACCTAAAGAAAAGATAACAATATTTAATTCTGGAGAGACTATATCATTTATCTCAAAATTTAACTCAAAATCCAACCAGATTAAAAAGATTGTTCAAAAAAACTTTGAAATAATAAATCACGATAAAATATTACAAGATCTTCATATCAAACCTAAAATTACATTTAGACGCAACAGAAATCTGAAAGATCTCATTTCGCCTTCTCTTCTCCCTGCAATCACTACTATATCAAAACCCACATGGCTCCCACCTAAACCCCCAGGTAGTTTTAGATGTAACAAAAATATTTGCCTCACATGTAAATACATATTAAATGGAATTAATAATATTACATCATTTACAAACAAAAAAACTTTTCAATGTAAACAATTTATTAATTGTGAAACTAGCTATTGTGTGTATATCCTGGAGTGTCCATGTAAGTTGCAATATGTGGGTCGCACTACCAGAAGTATTAAAAGTAGATTCAGAGAACACAAAAATAATATACAAAAAAGAATACAAAATCACAGTGTTCCCCGTCATTTCTGCCAAAAACATGATGGGGACCCTAAAGGTCTCACAATAATGGGGATTGAACATATCATGAACACCAAAAGGGGGGGTGACCGATTTAAAAAGCTCTGCCTGGCAGAGACAGCTTGGATTTTTAAATTAGAAACATTAAGCCCACAAGGCTTGAATGAGGCCCTTGATTTTTCTTGCATTGATTGAATGACATTAGAAGAGTTGCATGCATTATCCATAGTGCTATATTCACTGAATTAATCTGTGTGGGGTTGGGTGACAGGAGTTCTACTAGAGATACGCACAAATTGTGTGATGTCCCTGGTTTGCAGTTCTCCCTTACCCCACCCCACACAGACACATTTTTTCTCCCCAAATCATTGGAATAAGGAACATAAATATATATATAAAAAATTTTTTTATATATATTTTTTATATTGTTATATATATATTTTTTTTTTTACTTATAAAATAAAATACAATAAAATAAAATTAAATAAAACTCAATATAAATATATGTGGAATTTAAATTGTTAATTTATTTTTTATTTTTAATATTTTTCCTTTTTTTTGAGCTTTAATAGACACAAATCTCCATGACGACATATGTCGACAGGGTAATGTCGACTAATGTGTAATTTATTTTTTAGGCTTCCTATGTAGACCTATTTCTCTAAAAAATCTGGTTAACCGGATGAATTATATATACAGGTCCATTACCTCAATTCTACATCTAGATATATAATATTGTTTTGATATAAATGATATGTTTCTATGCTATATTGATATGATATGGATAAATGTAAAATGACTCTTGAATAAGATTTGTGCGATGTATAGTCTACCGCTATACTTAAAGTATCGGGAAAAATATTGTCTTTTTGTGTACACCAGTACATATATAGATGTTTATTCGCTTAATATTATTATTATTTTTATTATTATTATTATTTTTATTTTTATTTTCCATTTTTTATTATTTTTCTGTTCTATATGTGTGCTGATTATTTGTTCCTATATTTAGATTAGGTCATATAGTGTATCTTTCAAGATAAAGAAAATTATAACTATACTCTCAATGTATTCAACAATCTAGATCTACAAATATGTATTTAGACTTCTCTCTCCTTGCTACTTAGAATAATCAGGTGATTTCTCACCAATGTGCTTTACAATTGCTCTCTTGTTTAAAATAGCTAATTAACTCTTGTATATGCTAAAAGAAGATTCTCTTGATGACAAGTGATACTTGCTAGTTACTCCCTTAACGGAGATTATTGTGATGTAGATAATATTACATTGTATCATTCTGGACGCGCTTGGTTTTAAAGTTTTTTAAGTTACATAGTTAATTCATTGATTGTTTCTGATTGAATCAGCCCTTTAAATAAAGCTCCCACACAGTGGGTCAGTACTTGTCTTGAAAAAGTTCCCGTCCTGTGTGGGTACGTAACGCGTTAACGCAATACAACTTCACCTGACGTGTCTCCAAGGCTCCACCTCCGACTCAGTCTCCAGCCGCACAGTTGACTCCCAGCGTTTGCCGCTGAATTCAAAGCCAGCGTCTCACGCGGCCATCGGCTGATCGCCAACTCATCTGCCGCCCCAAACAGCTCCGACGAGCACCCGCTACACAAGCCGTGACCGTGTTCGGTCCCCCGGTTCACCTTACAAGGGGACGCAGGCTACTAACACCACGGAGCGCTACTGAGCGCAATCATCACAGCCGCTCTACATACAGCGTTCTTCAGCTGCTTGTCCCTGCCTCCTGGAGGGATACCTGGGTTGAGCTAAACAAACACCTATTTGGCTCCCCGCTACCTACAATCATCTGGGTGAGATAAATTCTCCTATTTTACAAATAAGAACTGCCTACCATCTAGTGCATGTTTGTCTACATGCTAATCTGGCATCTATAAATTCATGACTGCTTAATATTACGCTTTTTTTCCATTTCCTTGGAACTGAGTTAAACCCTATCATTGGGAATTTACCCCACCTTGGAGACACCTCATTATTCAAGATTTATTCTTAAATATGCTTTTTTATATATTTTAGTGTTATTGTACATGTATATGTGGTTGAAAAAATTTTCTTTTACATTTATAAAATAATAATTTCTACAAGCGTGTCCAGTCTCATTCCTTTCTGGTCATACCCACACTTGACTTGGAGTTCATAATTTACTATATCCAGCAGCGCAATTGTGTTAAAACCCCCCCCCCTAAGTTTTTTCTATCTATGAGCCTAGCGAGCTCATTTAACACGTGCAGCAGCTGGTTTTTTGTGTAATAGGTGTATAAAATATAGCACCATTGTCATATTTATTATTATTTTTATTGGAGCGCCAGGTAAGTGAATTAGTGGATACCCTTTGGTACCCCTCCTAATTCACAACCCGTGTCTTTTTGCCAATCTATCAAACCTGGCAAAGATCTGCCCACTTGTCTTTACTATAGGACATTTTCATTACACTCATAGGTATTGACAACCTGGTTACATTCCCTCTAGTCAAGCTTAATAGCCTTATGCCAGATGGGTTCCATCCTCCACCCCCCTGGCAACCATTAGACAAAACCTGGTGTTCTGTAACTCTGCTGCATGATAATTTATACACATAACACCCTTTATATGACTCTTACAATGGAAGCTAATACGGTATTTTATAACTCTTCTGCTTTTCCTGTTGTACACACTGCAAGAATACTGTCCCGATGCAACAATGTGCAAGCCAATATGGCGGTCTATTATACTCTTTCCACAGTTATTATATTGAGTGTCGTCACCCACGAACCAGACATTTCAAAGGTGCCTGTATCCTCATTCATTATTTTGCATTTACAATTCAATCAATGGTATCTAGAATTATGTAAGGATAGAGATTACACAAGTTGAACTTCATGCATTGGCAACACTCACTTTGTGAAAATGGTCCTGAATCAGGAATGTACGCTAATGCATTCGCAGCTGTGATCTCGTATGCAGTAGACGTGTGAAAATATGCTAATGCTTTGAGATGCCACCAGCGGTTTTGCAGATACAAGCAACTGTCTACAAACATGCAGTGCCAGATTAACCCCTTGAGTGGTAGGTTTTGCTGGGGCAGGACAAACCTACCGGCGCAGGTTTGTCCTGCCCCAGCAAAACCAACCACAGTGGGAAGTGGGAAGACCCCCTCCCTCACCTCTGCTTCAGCGTTAGTATGCCGGAGCTTCCCTGCCACCGCTATTGTCCCCGCTGCCTCTGTCACATTGAGCAGTGACGTCGGCAGCAGGCTGGGGGATGTTCGCGGCGGCTCGGTAGGACTCGGGTACCTGAGCACTCCCGAGTCCCCCCAAGCCGCCCCGAACATCCCCGTGCCTGCCGCCGACATCACTGCTCAATGTGACAGAGGCAGCGGGGACAATAGCGCCGACGTCACTGCTACTAAAAGTATGGCGGCAGGTGGAAGCAGCGGGGGGAGCGGCGTGTGATCGCCGGAGCACAGGTGATGGAGGGTTGGGGGGGGGGGGGGTGTGTGATTGGGGAGGGGGGGCTCTAGAGGTGCTGCGCCAGTGGTGCACACCTGGACACCACTGGCGCGCACCTATTTCATATTTGTGGTATGCCCGGAAAATTTCCGGGACATCCCGCTGCGGCAGCGCAGCTGAGCCCGGAAAATTTCCAGGCATACCACTCAAGGGGTTAAGGTCTAAATGGGCCTGGAGCTGAAAATTATCAAGGACCTATTATATGCAATAATAGGGGTTGTGGCCAGCACCTAAAAATGTGGGGGGCGTGACCAGTGTTCTGGTTGGGTGGTCTGCCATTGGGTGTGTCTCTATTTGTGTAAATACTTTCAACTAATTATATATGACAGCAAAAGGCAGGGGGCTGGCATAGCAAAAATGCAAGCAGATATATTGGCGGGTGCCCTCCAAAGGTGCACCCGCAGGTTGCCGATGTCCTAAGATACTTACGGGGTGAGGTGGCACTGCAAGCCAAAACTTGGTAGACAACATTTCATCACCTTTTATGTGGTCACCTAAGTTTACCAATCCATATACCCCTTATACAAATCATGCAACACAATAGTAACCCCCTTATACTGTACTTGCCTCTTACACATTATCCCACATGGAATGAGCTAAAATTCACACCAACTGAGTCAAAATTCACACTATGGCGATACAGTAAAAATTCACATAATGCCACACAGATTAAGGCAAAATTCACATTTTGTCACATGGATTGACCCAAAATACACACTATACCAAACAGATTGAGCAATAATGCACAATATGCTTCATAAACAGGGGCATTACGCGCCGGAGGCGCATATTAAAAATTTACACCATAATGCCCATTACATGTTAAGCCACACACCATAATGTCCATTACGTATTATGCCAAACACCGTAATGCCTATTAAAAATTATGCTACATAAGTGCTGCTTACCTACATGCTCATTGTCAGGGGTTCCATGCTCATTGCCAGGGGTTCTATGCTCGTTGCCATGTGGGATTACATGCTCATTGCCAAGGTGGAATACATGTTTGCAGTTACTGGGGGACAGCTGTTGCCGGGCAGAAATGACAGCCATTGACAGCCAGGCAGAGAGCAGGGGGCTGCCCGGCTGTATTCAGAGTACTGCAGGACCCGGCTATTTGAAATAATAAACTTTTCACACCCGAAAATGCAGGGACTTATGCTGGCCCCTTTTACACCAGCCTAGTCCCTGCATTTTTTGGTGTGAGGGGGAGAGAAACCCCCCCCCCCCCTCTTTAAACAACCAGCTATATCTTTAGAATCAACTGATCCATTTAAGTGTGTGCTTTGAATGATTTTGGTCCCATGAAACTGGGCCATTTGGTTCCAGAGAAATCTGTCCTCAAATTACATGAACAGCCATGAAATGACATTTCAGAAATGAAAAAAATCGGTTTACCTGCAATATCTCTAGAACCAATTAACCCATATGGAGCAGCCTGGTATCAGATTGAAGGCCCAGACTGAGATCAACCTTGAGCTTCTGTGATGCCGCTGGGACCAGGAGGGGGTAGGAATTAGCGGGTCCCATGTTATCCTATGGGGAGAATGTTCCAGCTTTGCCTGGCAGTATCTCCGGGTCCCGGGGGCTAGCAAAGCTGGGCTGGGCTCGTTGGAAAGCCCTGGCCCTCAGCTACAAAATGGGCCTATTTGGAGAGTTGGCCTGGAGCTGAGTCTGTGGGGTTAACAGACTCAGCTAGTGTCCCAGCTCCCCTGCACCTGGGAGGTCAGAGGTGATCCCAGTAGCAGTGTGAGAGGGAGGAAATGTGCAGAGAGGAGAAAGACCTGTGAAGGAGAGCTGCAGCAACCCCAGTGTCAGAGAGAAAAGGAGTGTGCTGCCTAAAGACAGAGGGAACAAGTGCACTGAGGCATGTGTGAAAGAAAGGTTGCTGTCCCAAGTGTGAGGAGAAGGAAGAGAGAGAGAGAGCACACTGGAGCACCCAGCAGAGGGGCCAGACAGCATGCAGCAGTATAGCCAGAGATTCATGTGGCAGAAGTCAGCAATATAGCAGGTACTACTTTGCCTCATAATGACAGCCACCTACATCCTCATATTACCTAGCAGGGGCGGATCCAGGATAAAATGACAGGGGGGGCACCATGATAAAAAAGGGTTTGGGTGGGGGAGGGGCGGTGTTAGTGGTGCCAGTGTACATGCTAAGAGAGTGTCAGGAAAGGGTGGGAATGGAATTAAAAATAGGCCCTGGCATTTAAAGTACGCAGGCCCATCATGGCGACAAAAGTGAAGGATGTAGTTGTGCGTGCGCCAAAGGCGCGCTCCGGAAAAGGGGGTGTGGCCACTCAACAGGGGGTATGTCCTTGAGTGTAGTGTACAACACCATATACAACTTCTACACATTATGCAACAAAATACTAGACCCCATTATACTTGACCCTTACACATGATACCAAATGGAATGAGCCAAAATTGACATAATGCCACATGGATTGAGCCAAAATTCAAATAATGCCACATGGATTGTGTCAAAATTCACATAATGCCACATGGATTGAGCCAAAATTTACATAATAACACACACGGATTGAGCCAAAATTCACATAATGCCAAATGGATTGTGTCAAAATTCACATAATGCCACACGGATTGAGCCAAATTCAAAAAATGCCATATGGATTGAGCCAAAATTCACATAATGCCACATGGATTGAGCCAAAATTCACATAATGCCACACGGATTGAGCCAAAATTCACATAATGACACACGGATTGGGAAAAAATTCACATAATGCCACACGGATTGAGCCAAAATTCTCATAATGCCACATGGATTGAGCCAAAATTCACATAATGCCACACGGATTGAGACAAAATTCACATAATGCCACATGGATTGAGCCAGAATTCACATAATGCCACACAGATGAAGCCAAAATTCACAATACACTTCATAAAACAGGGACATTGTCCACCAAAGGCGCGCATTAAACATTTACACCATAATGTCCATTACACGTTAAGTTACATGCCATTGTGTCCATTATGTATTATGCCAAACACCATAATGCCTATTAAAAATGGTACTTGTTTCCTAGCATGGCCACAATCTTAAGTAATCGTGTCCCTTACTTAAGGGACACGATTACCCCCGATGGACCCGATTTCTTTTGAAATCAGGTCCATTTTGCCGGCTAGGAGACAATATCGGGGGCATCGCGTCGGTCGGGACCATTAACATTGGTCCCGACGCGACCGACGCGATGCCCCCGATATTTTCATAGGCTTCAATGTTAAAAAATATTTTAACATTGAAATCTTGTCGGGAAAGGTAAAATATCGGGGGCATCGCGTCGGTCGGGACCATTAACATTGGTCCCGACGCGATGCGACGCGATGCACCCGATTTTTGCATAGGCTTCAATGTTAAAATATTTTTTAACATTGAAATGCTGTAAAAATGTGAAAAAATGTGAAATGGGCCAATATGACCCATTTCACATTATAGATGTCCCCGTCGTCACCCCACGATAGACGCCAACCCGAAGCGTGGCGAGCGCAGCGAGCCCGCGAGGGGCGGCGGTACGCGTCCTCCGACCTTTTCATGCCCTACTATCCACGTCGGCGTAGAGTGAGAATAGAATAGTGTGGCGAGCGCAGCGAGCCACCGAGCCCGAAGCGTGGCGAGCGTAGCGAGCCCCGCGAGGGGACGCGGATACCTTCACAGTTATACGCGTCCTCTTGCGGGCTTCACAGGTGTCTGTGGCGACGCGGACACCTGTGAAGCCCGCGAAGGGACGCGTTTACCTGTGAAGGTATCCGCGTCCGCTCGCCACGCTTCGGGCTCGGTGGCTCGCTGCGCTCGCCACACTATTCTATTCTCACTCCACGCCGACGTGGATAGTAGGGCATGAAAAGGTCGGAGGGCGCGTACCGCCGCCCCTCGCGGGCTCGCTGCGCTCGCCACGCTTCGGGTTGGCGTCTATCGTGGCCTGGGGTTAACGCGCTTAAATTTGGGGGGGTTGGGAATTTTTTTCATTGAATTCAATGTAAAATTGGGTCCCAGGGACCCAATTTACATTGGATTCAATGAAAAAAATCGGGTCAAAAATCGGTCGGTCGCGTCGATCGCATCGCATGCGACCAAATCGCATGCGATGCGATCGACCCGATTTTTCCGACACGACCACCCCGATCTGAATCGGTGTGGCCGTGCTAGGAAACAAGTACCAATACAATAACAGGGAAAATAAGAACAGCAGAATATCAGTTCACATAAACCATGACAGTAAATATGCCACGGCTCTCACCAAAATATCCACAGGACGGTTGTGAATGTGCTAGTGTCCCACTAGGTAACAGGGCTGACCATATGCAGAGGTCAAAATTTGGCAGGGAAGAGTCAAATGCCCACTTTCAGCAAGTAGGCCTTCTGGCCATTATAGTGTCTTGTTTCCTTACTATAGGCAATAGTGGGGGGTATCCTGGGGAATGTCCCTGCTAGGTAACAGTGGCGGATTCAGGGGGGGCACGTGGGCACGTGCCCCCCTGTTATTTATTTAGCTGAGGACCAGGGCTTTCCAACGACCCCAGCCCTGTGGCTCTAGCCCCCCGGGAACCGGAGATATCGCCTGGCAAACCTGTAACGTTTTTCCCCATAGGATAATATGGGACCCGTCAATTCCGACCCCCACCCGGTTCAGACGGTTGCCAGTTCCCGCCCTGGCATTAGAGAAGTTTGTATTTGATTTCTTTCAATTCCAAATCACTGGGCCTTCAATATGATACCAGGCTGTTTCAAATCGGTCAATCGGTTCCAGAGATATTGCATGTAAACCGATTTTTTTTTATTTTTGAAATGTAATATAATGGCTGTTCATGTTTTTGAGGGCAGATTACTCTGGAACCAAACGTTCCAGTTTCACTGGACCAAAATCATTCAAAGCCCACTCAAAAGTTCTTCAATATAATACTTGTCTCAGGTAAATGGGTCAGGTAAATGCAGGGACTAGGTTGGTGTAAAAGGGGCCAACCTGGGATTGCATTTTCTTGTGTGAAAGGGGTATTATTTAAAATAGCCGGATCCTGCAGTGCTCTGAATACAGCCAGGCTCTGCCACTGTCAGTGGCTATCACTTCTGCCTGGCGGCGGTTGTCCCCCATTTACCACGAGCATGTATTCCCCCTTGGCAATGAGCATGTAATCCCACATGGCAATGAGCATGGAACCCTTGGCAATGAGCATGTAGAGAAGCAGCACTTATGTAGCATAATTTTTAAGGTACTTGTTTCCTAGCACGGCCACACCGATTCAGATCGGGGTGGTCGTGTCGGAAAAATTGGGTCGATCGCATCGCATGCGATTTGGTCGCATGCGATGCGATCGACGCGACCGACCGATTGATTGGATTCAATGAAAAAAATTCCCAACCCCCCCAAATTTAAGCGCGTTAACCCCAGGCCACGATAGACGCCAACCCGAAGCGTGGCGAGCGCAGCGAGCCCGCGTGGGGCGGCGGTACGCGTCCTCCGACCTTTTCATGCCCTACTATCCACGTCGGCGTGGAGTGAGAATAGAATAGTGTGGCGAGCGCAGCGAGCCACCGTGCCCGAAGCGTGGCGAGCGCAGCGAGCCCCGCGAGGGGACGCGGATACCTTCACAGGTAAACGCGTCCCTTCGCGGGCTTCACAGGTGTCCGCGTCGCCACGGACACCTGTGAAGCCCGCAAGGGGACGCGTATAACTGTGAAGGTATCCGCGTCCCCTCGCGGGGCTCGCTGCGCTCGCCACGCTTCGGGCTCGGTGGCTCGCTGCGCTCGCCACACTATTCTATTCTCACTCCACGCCGACGTGGATAGTAGGGCATGAAAAGGTCGGAGGACGCGTACCGCCGCCCCTCGCGGGCTCGCTGCGCTCGCCACGCTTCGGGTTGGCGTCTATCGTGGGGTGACGACGGGGACATCTATAATGTGAAATGGGTCATATTGGCCCATTTCACATTTTTTCACATTTTTACAGCATTTCAATGTTAAAAAATATTTTAACATTGAAGCCTATGCAAAAATCGGGTGCATCGCGTCGGGACCAATGTTAATGGTCCCGACCGACGCGATGCCCCCGATATTTTACCTTTCCCGACAAGATTTCAATGTTAAAATATTTTTTAACATTGAAGCCTATGGAAATATCGGGGGCATCGCGTCGGTCGCGTCGGGACCAATGTTAATGGTCCCGACCGACGTGATGCCCCCGATATTGTCTCCTAGCCGGCAAAATGGACCTGATTTCAAAAGAAATCGGGTCCATCGGGGGTAATCGTGTCCCTTAAGTAAGGGACACGATTACTTAAGATTGTGGCCGTGCTAGGAAACAAGTACCATTGTATTCGATAAAGAAGTAGTGGCCGTCGCAATCCATATTATTCTGAGATTCCTGAGTGATCATTTTTCCTGTTTAAAGCCGTATTGTAAATGTGTGCATAGTCTCGGAGCTCCGTATAGCAGTATAGTATTTTAGTATGTATTTTTTCATTTTTTCCCAAATCGATTTTTTAATGGGTGGCGATTTGAGGCATAAATCGCACTTTTTGCCGCGAAATCGCACTTTCTAAAAGATTTTTTTTAACTCCGGAATTCGCATCCAGATGTTTTCCCCATTGAAAAAGATACAAATCGCATTTTTAATTAGATGCTAATTTGGAAATCGCCACAAAAAACGGTCTAAAGTTCCAAAAAAAAAAAAAATAGACCTGATCCTGACTGGCGGTTTGGTCAGAAACATGGCGATTTTGTCAGAACCATGCACAGATCATTGTGATCTGTGTATGGTTCTATGTTAAAATATGTGTAAAAAAAAAAAATGGCGTGAGGTCTACCCCCCTGTACATAACCAGCCCCAGGCTCATTGAGCCGGACCTGGTTCCAAAAATACGTGGGACAAAAAGCATAGGGGTCCACCGTATTTCTGAAACCAGCCCCGGACTCTTGGACCGGTCCTGGTTCCAAAAATACGGGGGACAAAAAATCTGGGGGTCCCCAGTATTTTGAAACCAGCACCGAGCTCCAACAGCCCGCAGTGTCATGCCACAGCCGGGGGACACTTTTTACACAAGGTCCCCCGGCCGTACCATGAGCACCGTGGCTGGTCAGCCTTGGACGGGGTACCTGGAGGAGTGGGGACCCCCCCAATAAAGGGGTCCCCCCCCCAGGCTTCACCCATCCAGGGCTGAAGCCCGGGGCTGTCACCGGCGTCCCTGGCCATTGGACGCCGGCCTGATAGGGTTAAATTCTCATTCCTAACATTGCTTAATACAGGAGAACTGCAAGTGCCAGCAGACCTCCCCCGCAGGCTGGGACTTGGAGAACCACAAGTCCCAGCATGCGGGACATTAATGGGCCCGCTGGGACCTGTAGTCCACCTGTAAAAAGAATGTTAAAATAAAGCACACACAAAGAAAAGTATAACTTTAATACACCCACATCCACAAACACCTCACTTTTACACCGCTATACATACCGATCCAGGATCCAGCGCTGGTCTCTCTGCAGCAGAGCCGGACAGCCCGCACTATCAGCGGGCTGAACCGGCTTCCTCCGATGCAGCGAACAGCTTCTGTCGCGCTGTCTAAGCGCGACACAGGCTGAGAGCGTCTCCGGCTTATGTGTCTCCACCAATCAGGACTGATGTGTCTCAGCCAATCAGGACTGAGCTATGCGTCTCCATGGAGACGCATCGCCCAATCACGCTCTCAGCCTGTGTCGCGCTGGGACAGCGCTACAGAAGCTGTTCGCTGCATCGGAGGAAGCCGGTTCAGCCCGCTGATAGTGCGGGCTGTCCGGCTCTGCTGCAGAGAGACCAGCGCTGGATCCTGGATCGGTATGTATAGCGGTGTAAAAGTGAGGTGTTTGTGGATGTGGGTGTATTAAAGTTATACTTTTCTGTGTGTGTGCTTTATTTTAACATTCTTTTTACAGGTGGACTACAGGTCCCAGCGAGCCCATTAATGCCCCGCATGCTGGGACTTGTGGTTCTCCAAGTCCCAGCCTGCGGGGGAGGTCTGCTGGCACTTGCAGTTCTCCTGTATTAAGCAATGTTAGGAATGAGAATTTAACCCTATCAGGCCGGCGTCCAATGGCCAGGGACGCCGGTGACAGCCCCGGGCTTCAGCCCTGGATGGGTGAAGCCTGGGGGGGGACCCCTTTATTGGGGGGGTCCCCACTCCTCCAGGTACCCCGTCCAAGGCTGACCAGCCACGGTGCTCATGGTACGGCCGGGGGACCTTGTGTAAAAAGTGTCCCCCGGCTGTGGCATGACACTGCGGGCTGTTGGAGCCCGGTGCTGGTTTCAAAACACGGGGGACCCCCAGATTTTTTGTCCCCCGTATTTTTGGAACCAGGACCGGTCCAAGAGTCTGGGGCTGGTTTCAGAAATACGGGGGACCCCTATGCTTTTTGTCCCCCATATTTTTGGAACCAGGTCCGGCTCAATGAGCCCGGGGCTGGTTATGTACAGGGGGGGGGGACCTCACGCCATTTTTTTTTTTCAATCACAAAATCGCACATTTGACAAAAAATCGCATCTTTTCATGACTAAAAAATCGCACTTTTCATCCCGAAAATCGCCCATCGCACTTACTCGCACTTTTCATGCCGGAATACACACCTCATTAAATATTCGCTTTTTGGAAAAAAATGCGATTTTACAAAACGGCGATAAAGGGCGATTTGAGAAAAAATCGCATTTTCGGAAAAACAGTAAACACAATAAATCTCGCCCCTGATGTCTGAGGACAGCGCGGGTAGCTCTTAGTGGATTGCTGGTCAGGGAAAAGCACAAGGAGACGCTGATCATACTACAGATGGAACCAGAAGTGACACAACGTGCTTCGTCTTCATGGCAATGGGAGACTTCTTCCACCATCAGGAACCTTTTTTATTCCGCCGTTACCAATATTATTTTCAATTACCCCCAACCAGTCTGCCGAGAACCCCCAGAGGTACAAGTACCCCAGGTTGGGAACCGCTGAAATAGAACATATACAGTAGTATCTACCAATGACTGTAGTACGGTATTATTAGAGTGCATACTATTAAGATGTAGTAAAGATTTCTCCATTCTTGCACATAAGGACTTTACAATGTACAAAGAATATATATATATATATATACATATACACATTGTGTGCAGTACGTACATTTTCTTTTACTGAAGCCATCTGCGTTTGTTTATTCTCCATGAAGAGCGGCTAATGAACTCTATTTAGGTCATCCCTAAAGCTTAACTCTGACATGCTCTGCCTCTGTGCCTGAAGTGAGGAAAAGCCTGGGAGCGGTGTCAGGCAAAGTTACAGTGACACATGATATTTATAAGAAAGTGTGTAGGAAGGTGATTCTTTACATCACATTAGGTTTCTGCAACTGGATCCTCTGAAGGACTCTGAGAATGAGTCCTGCATGCCAATGCAAGGTGAGAACAATGGGTAAGAAACTCGGTGAAAGACCTGACTGACATCTCAGTCACCGTTAGCACTGGACATCGCACAAGTGAACATTGCTGTGCACTGAAGCAAGTTTACATTAGTCTTTTGTGTTTGTGCTTCCTTGGAGTTGTGTTGTAATCTGATGTTTGCAGGTTTGCAGCTGACAAGATGAATGTTGTATTGAGACAGTCGAAGCTCGAGCAGTGCACGCAGCCATCAGGCAGAAGGAAGCTGGGGAAAGCTACTAATTAAATTAAGGTGCCCGTTTTTATTTGCATTTCTGAGAGTGTTAAGATCACTCCTTATTTCTTTCTCTAGGTGAGAGAAGCAACCAGTGTGACTCACTCATCAAGCTGCTGAGGCTCTGTATGAACACATCACTGGTATTTTCCTATCGCTGGAAGGTTTCATGAACTTATTTTTATACCATTGTGTTAGAGCGGATTCTGTCTCTTCGTACTTCTTTATCAGCTCAACTTTTATAGCTATAGTAAGTGTTGTGTCATAGGGGCACATTTATCAAACAATATTTGCGGCTAATTAACTGCAAATATTAAGTATCCCCCGAATGTAACAAGGGGGGACCGCAGCAGCAATCTCCAATCCTTACTGCAATCCCCCCTGCAATGCAGCTGGCCGCCTCCCCCATAGGTTATTATGGGGGATGCAAAGCTGCCCGATATATCAACATCGGGCAGCCCGGCTTCGCATCCCTAGGCTATCCCCATTTTGAAATGGCGGCAGTGCGGTCAGCAGGGGGGGGGGGGGGTCAGGGCTAACCGCACATGCACAGACCCCCTTGGCTTCTGCCTCAGGACTTCGCAGGGACAGGCACCCATTAGGGTGCTTATACAATTTTTAATCGCATCACATCGCATTGTATGGCATTGTATGCCATACACAATGTCATACAATTTTAAAATTGTATGACATTGTATAATATCGCGCGATATCGCGTCGCATCGCATATCATCGCATGCCTTATGGTATGCGATGCGATGGGCGCCGCTATAATACACAAGTACCATTATTTTAATAGTCCACGAAGGAATGAAAGATCACTGTAGAAAAAAATGTGGCAATACTGGAAATTTCTCCCTTTTTTTATGTCAAACACACGGCCTGTCAGATCATGTAGTGTGTGCATATTGAAATTTGTTATTCAACATGATCCATTCTATTAGGTACAAAAAGCTCTGGGTGACATTTAATAGGATGCGCTAGTTGAATTTGTGTGATATTTAGGCAACAAAATTGCGTTTTCCCACATTTTGGGGAAACCGCTTACTTGATAGGGTGCGCTAAGTCACGTAAATCGCACTTTTTCACTTGCCGGTTTTAATTCACAGATATTTTCGCATTGAAAAGTATACAAATCGCTTATTGAATGGAATGCGCTAACGGAAATCACATTTCAAAAGTGTCTAAAAATCGTCAATGAAGCAGACCAGGTCCTGATGGGTGAATTGACCCAAAAGCAACTTTGTACAAATGCAGAAATGGTTAATTTTCACACAGGGGTCCACAATTTTATTCATAAACTCCCTTACATATACCCAAACATCATTAAGGACACCTGTGAGGGATTGAGAGATGGAGATTGTGCAGAGTGGTGTGGAGCTGGCTGTTTGTGACTTTGGTCATTTGGAGGAGCTGCGCAAGAGGAGGGAGGCTGCTGTGCGCCAGATCCAGGTACCCCGATTACTGCATGCTTCACGTAGGTATCGTGCTAGGCTGTACCTGGAATCCCTCTCTGATCAACAGGTTGTGGGGATGTTTCGGCTGATTGCACTAACCTTTTGAACTTATATGAGCAGGTGAGAGATGATTTGGACCCTTATGGGGGTGCCAAGTACTGTATGCAGTGTCTGGGCTGCAGAAAATAATGTGTGCCCTCTACTTCTTGGCCACAGGCTCCACTCAGAATGTGACCTCATGGTCGTTGGGGCTCTCACAAGCCACTTTCTCTAAGCATTTAACTCAAGTGTTACTTGCATTCAAGAAATTGTGGCACACATATATCAGATTCCCACTTTGTGAGTTCGAGTGGCAGGACCTTAAGGTGGCTTTCTATCAGCTCTCAGCATTCCCAAAGGATTCTCAAGGATTGGATCCTGTTACAAAAATAAATGCAGAAAATGCGTACCAGAAACCGACTTTGCACAGCATTATCTCTTTTGGATTTGTTACTCTAGTTCCTAGAATTTCAGATGAAACTTTGTCCTGTCTTTTCTGAGGATCTTGTTTCTATTTATATTAGTATAGGGAAAAATAAAAAGTAAAATAGTGTAAAACTGTACAGTATATCAAGTGGAAGTAGTATATGTCCAAACAGGCTGCATACCAGATATTAGATGAATATCGGAGTATCAATATGTCTTTCTTAGTTTACCCTCTGGTGTTGTTTTACTGGATATACTGTTTTCTTGGTCATGCAACATACAATACACAAAATTCAATTATGTTAACTCCAGGTGCCAGAACACAACTGTAATATTACCTGTAATACTGTATAACCCAAGGAATGCTATTCTGTTATTAGGTAATGCTACTGTATCCTTTATCTAAGAATATGGGTGCTCAAATGTTCCTCTGAGTACAGTATGCTTGCCATCTTCAATTATTGTATTCTGTACAGTAATACAACAAGTGCAGTATTCCATTACCTCCACTCAGCACTTAGCTACAAAATCTATAATGCACTTACTGTATTGTGCAAACTGTATGGATTTGACAAAATGGCGCATTTATGACTACTTAGGCTGGTATCCAATTAGCTGCTGCATTTTACCACAGCTAATAAATTCAGTCGGGGGCTATCCAAGTAGCTCTGATATGCGGCACATATCGTGGATTATTCTCCGAGTGCTTCGTGCATGTGAAACATAATCCCTAATAAGCAGCCCTCCGAGTAATGATAATACATGGAAAATGGAACTTATGCCAGATTCCGTGAGTTATTGCACAATAATATGCCATTTTTCTCCTAAATCATACTATAATTGAATAGTCGGCTAGTAACCAGGAGAAAAAGTTAACAGGGCTAAATGCAGTGGTGTAAATTCATCCCAGCTGACCGGAGGCAAGATAAATATTGGTGCCCCCTCTTACACATACCCAGAAGTAGAACCTGAAACCTGTTTCACTGGAGGCACACACCTTACTGATAAAGCTTCTTGCTGTATTGTATAGCTAGGAGGGGGAGTCAGCCACAGAAGCAATTTCAATGACTTTCAATGAACTGGTTCAAACTCTCAGGGTGCCCCCTTGGGAGCAGTTGCCTCTCAGAGTTACACCTCTGGCTAAATAGATATCGGCCAATGTATAAGTAGATGTACACATGGAGGCTGTGTTGGGAGTTGAAATCAAGGCAATAAAAGCCAATAACTTCTCATATTGTTAAAACCATGTTGCACTGGGACAGGTTTGATTTCTAGCCCAAATCTAAACGGCAGTGTAAACAGAAAGCTGCCCGGTATTTGTGGCCTATGAACAAATGCAGTCAATAAATAAAAAAAATGAAAAAGTGCAAGTTCCAATAAGATCCTTTTAGAGCTTACCTTGCAGCACTCTCCCATGCTGAGCATGTTCCATTTACAGATACAATTTATGTTGTATCATTCATATAGTCATCTACCAATATAGATACCTTTACTCTAGCACCATTGTTTAATTATATGGTGCCATAAATGATAACTACAATTTATGTTGTATCCTTCATACGGTTCTCTACCAAAGCAGATACCTTTACTCTAGCACCATTGTTTAATTATATGGTGCCATAAATTATACATATGACACTCTAGTCAACTTTTATAAAATATAACATGATGGCAGTTGTAGAACCACATGTGCACATTATGGCTTGCTTGAGTTTGTAGTCTACTAAAAGCAAATATTATATTAATGATAGGACGCAAACACCAAATGTTGAAGGGATTTATATAAAGAACAACCCCCACATTGCTCATTCTACAAAATCCTCATTCTCCAAATTCCAGGAAACAGGTCCTCTGCAATCTGAATATCTTCCTTGGGTCTTAGCACATTGATGGTGTCTTGGAAACAAACTCCAAAAACGGTCATTTTTCGCAGTTTTCTGAAAATTAGGCAGCTCTATTAATGAACAGGTTCTGTTACATAAAACTTGTAGAAATTGCCATTTCAACAAGGTCGTGGTCATTAGGATGACAAAAGGTCGACCACTATTGGTCGACAGTCAAAATGTTGAAATGCATTAGGTCGCCATGGTCAACAGCTCAATATGGACAAAAGGTCGACATAAAAAAGAGGTTGGCATATGCACCGTATAAATGTACTGCGTCCCCTTGCATGGCTCACTTTAGGGAGGATGTTCTAACATCCGCTGCCCTGTATCGCCGGGCACTGCATTCTTAATAACCGTATATGCTCTATATGAGTTATTAACGCAAGGGACAGCTCTTGCGATAAGAGCTGTCCCTTGCAATGCGGCCACGGCGCTGAACTTCTGGATCTGAGACTCGGGAGTCCATCTGCGCATGCGCAGAGCACGGCACCGGCCACAGGGCATCCTGGAAGGGATCCGTGATGGATCCCTCACACAGCGCTCCGGTAAGAAGCCCATAGGCTTCTGCAGGGAATTGCCAGCTTCTGCTGGCAGCTCCATCCACAGCCCTGACACTGCGGAGGGGGGTTAGAGAATCCAGAAATGCAGTAAAAACCCTGATAATGGGGTTTTTACTGCATTTCTGGTTTAGAGCATCCCGTCCTTTATGTCTTCTGGAATCGTAAAGCATACTTCCCAACTTTGAGGAGGGAGGAGGAGGGATGCTAGTGCGCAGCTGAGCAGCGGCTGAAAATTTTGAGGGCATGACCTAGTGGGAAGGGGCCTGGCCTATACTTGTGAGGCTCCCATGAGGCCATGCTCCTGATTTCGCTGTTGTGGGGGCATGAATAGACAATGTGTGCATGGGTAAAGTATGAACAAGTTTTTTTGTTTTTTAAATCATGAAAAAGTCATGTTGACCTTTTTCCATGTAGATATTTTTCTATGTTGACCTTTTGACTGTCAACCTAATGACCGCATACCTAAACAATTGCAAAGGGCCCATTATTGATTAAGAATAGGCCTCAATATGATTTTACGTTGCATTGTAAAGTGTTTTTACACTTTGTTTCTTTTCATGTGAACCTTCTTCATTTCGACCTTTTGATCATGTTGACTTTGGCGACCTTTTTTTTAATACAATTTTGTATTCTTTAAAATTTGATCACATGATAGATAGGTAGAATTATTTTTTTTTTTTTTCCCTTTGTTTAAATGCAGTTATTTGTATTTTCTAAGAACTAATCTTTTATGTCCTGTTCTCCTGTGTCTTTTATAGTATTTTTGTACACGGTACAGTGGTAATAACTCTTTGCAGAAGTAGCCTCTCAGTAAGTACTGTAGATCCATTTGTAGCCACTGTTTACCTGCGAGTTGTGAAGTGCCACCTGCAGTATTACTCCGTTTCTGCACTTCTTATTCTGTATTACCAATTGGTAGCAGCTATTCTGCCTTACTTTGGTTTAAAGCCACTTTGTAAAAAACATTTCTTTTTGTGCTATTTGTACTTGATTTTGTGCTGTGTAAAAATGGAACCGATATAAATGGATTTTAGAAAGACTGTTACTTCATGAGATACATAGTCTATAGAAGATTCCATTAACAATAATGACACCGCTATGTCTACGAGTTTGGTACAATCTGAAAGGAGACTGTTACTTTACAATATTATTTGGCCAGTAACCGGATGTCGTTGCAGCTTTCAATATGTAGGAATTGTTTGAAAGAAGAAAATGTTTTAAAAATAGGGAGACAAATATTGTACAAAGGCTCAGCTGAACTAGATAGATTACTGATTGGATGCAGCTAAATTGCTAAGATAATTCAGGATCTTAAAGTATTTGATAAGAATACTGTTTTTCAAAACAAATGCTTTTTAAAAATAAAATTGAGGATTTTAAAATAATTTTTTAAAGACCAATTATGAATGGGATTAAAATTGAATGAATTTGAGAGCTTTCCTGTATAACCTACGTGGTTGCATGGGCCTCTGGGTGATGAAAGCTTCCACCTTTGCCTGGTAGAGTGCGGATAAGCCAGTGGAATGCACGCCATGTTGAAGGAAGGTAATGTATCTGGGTTCTCATGGTTACGGCTGACAATCATCTGGCAACTTCCGGCTAGAGCCTGGGGCCCAGCGGAGAGCCTGTCACTTGGGGCTATAAATGTGGAGTAAGAGTTCTGTTACTTTGCTGCACTGTAGGATGGGGTTTGAACCCCAAAAATGTTAGACCTATGACCGTGTTGTTACCGGATGTCACATTCAATACAGAGTGAGTCCATGTGCATACTACAGTCACTGAGTGCCATTTCTTTCTGACGATGTGTGTGTAATCAATTTGACTCGGAAAACAAAACTAATTATACAATAGAAGAGAAAAAAGACTTTGAAATATCTAAAAGAAAAAGCAAGAAGTTGGTTTTCAAACAAAGTTGGGAGATATTGTTATATTAAATATTATATATGAGCGGTTTGGATTTACTTTGTTAAGTTGAGATCTCAAACTGACATTTTTTGGCTACCCAGAGTTCACGTGTTTTGGATAGCCAATAAGATAAATCTGTGCTAGTTTGGCCAAAAGAACAACGTACATCCGAACCACTCATCATTATTAAATATTGAGGATTATTTTAAGGGAACCAATTAAGGCAGCACAATGACTATTAAATGATGGTACATCTTAAAGAATTTTAGATTAGCATCCAAATAATTTTTGTACGTTACAACTAGAGATGTGCAGGCTCTGATTTACTCTGATTTCAAAGCAGGATCTTATTGTCTATCAACTGTCAACAACTGTCATGTGATTTGGAATAGCCAATAAAATCCTGCTTACTGTCAACAACTGTCATGTGATTTGGGATAGCCAATAAGATCCTGCTTTGAAATCATAGTAAATCAGAGTAATTAATCAGAGCCTGCACATCTCTAGTTACAACTACAATGATGTTTAGATAAAGGCATTGTGAAGGGATTATTGAATGCACATTAAAATTATTAACAAAGGCAAGAATATATTGCCCAAATTATTTTAAAGATCACAACTCATTGGAATATCCCTCTGATGTGCCAATGACAGTTAGGAGATGGTTGGTTGGTAGTTTATCTCCATTAAAAGTTTAGTAAATAGAACCTTAACTTTCAAAGTTTCTGAGTTGGTAGAAATGTTTGTTATAAAGTACTTTATGTGAAACAACTTCCACCATGGTTAAAGGCACTACATTCATTCTTCATATGTTAATGTTGGAGAAAAACATCCATGGGTACAAATAATAAATATAATTTGTCTGTAAAATACCAGAACCTACCAAATCAGCAATGATATCTATACCTGGTTGAACTAGATGGACGCAAGTCTTTTTTCAGCCTTACCTACTATGTAACTATGTAATGTATGTCAAAGTAAATATACATTAGTGTCTATTGACATGCGGTAATTATTAACATCAATAGAACATGAAAAGTGTATTGAAGCCTTTAAACTTTTTTTAAGCCTTGATTCATCTATTGATGCTGATTTGTGAATGTGAGCTGATATGGTTTATTTGAACTCTTTAAAATATTTATAAAGATTTGACCTAAAAATGTGCGTTGCTGTGATGAGGTCTGTTATTTTCCCTAGCGTTGCAAATTTACTTCTATAAAGGACAAGTGGAAATGTTGCTTCTAGCTTATCCAATAATTCTATAAGCTGATTTGTTGCTATAGGCAACGTATACATTTGTACTCTTTGGAATGTTTGATACACCGCCCATGTAGAGATTAGTCAACAGAGAATTTTAAGTCCAGTTACTTTATATAAATACTGTATATGTATTACTGTTACATAACTCAGATCATAGTTCATTATCATACTATTGGATTACGCCCTTAGGCTATCCGGCCCCTACTCTACAGAAGTCAACTGTTAAATTATAAAATTCTGTTGATTATTGGAATATATTAGGTGCTTTACATTAGCATGCAGATTAGTTTGGTGTAATGGGGCATACACATTGGGTGATTTACACCCCATTTCTAAGTGATCTGACTAGATCACTTTGAAATTAAGCCAGATCGCTCTGTGTAGTAGTAGTAGTACGTTTATTTATAAGGCGCCGCAAAGTGTCCGCAGCGCCGTACATAGCAAACAAAAAACAAATTACAAGGTAACGTACAGGGTGTGTTGAAAAATACAGTATAAATAGGGGTATAGCTGGTAGAACTAAAATCAGCATCAGTTCAGAAGTAGGTGTCAAAATTGTCGAGGAGACTGAAGATGAAGTAGAGGAAGGGAAGAACAGGACAGGAGCACAGGTGAGGTAAAGAGGTAGGGTGAGTACGTGAGGAAGGAGGACCCTACTCATAAGAGTTAACATACTAAAAATAGGTGGGTGGACGAGCGAAAAACAATAGGATAAGTAGGAACGGAGGGGAACGGAGGCAGGATAGGAGGATCAAAAGACGTTAGGAGGAGGGATAGGCTAGTCGAAAAAAGTGGGTTTTGAGGGAGCGCTTGAAGGAGGTAAGGGAATCAGAAAGCCTGTGTGTATGCATGGCCGTCTTAACAGCAGTGTGGGCCCCTGGGCAAAGCAATGCACTGGGGTCCTGACTCATTCTCCCCTATTAGGGGTGGGGGGTGCTATCAGCAGCAGTTTTGATGTCCCACGGGTGGCAGTGGGAGCACTATCTTCCACTCAACATGTAGGACCTGGAGCAGTAACTTCTGCTAATTACTCCTTTACTGCACAGGTGGTGGGAGGGTGAACACTAATGTGTGGAAGGGGCACTGAGCTGAATGAAGGGCCCCTTGTAAATGACTTCCAGGGAGGTAGGGGGTGTTTTATATGCAGGGGAGGGTTGGATAATGGAGTGGGCTTAATATTCGTCATTTTCCGGTGGAAGGGCAGCTTGTTTGACTGCAGATATCGCCATTATCTGGAAATAGATTTCTTAGCCTTCAATAGTACAAAACCTAGAGTCCCAACTTTCAGGAGGTGCTGGGGACTTGGGGATCAGAGATCAGGAGCCAGAGCAATCCATTGACAAAAATATAAAACTGTACACCAGACGTTTGGAGCTGGAGCAGGGACCGGCTGCTGGAAAGCCATTATCTCTGGTTCTGGGCATGATAGAGACAAGCGTCTAGTGTTGACAGAAAGAGTCCCAGCTTTTGGAAAATACTCTCAGAAAAACTCTGAGTCAGAGAGAGGGCAAAAGAAAAACACATGTATGAAACTGTAAGTCAAAGAGAACCTGAGAAATATGACTGGGAATTGCAAATAACAGGTCGGATGTGGACTGCTGCTTTGAAGTTGGATATCTCCAGTTCCCCAGGGCCGATTTTCAAAATTCTGGTATCCCTGGAAAAAGGGGATCCTCAGCTATCAGCATAGCACACATATACACTTGGGGCCCCTGGGCAAGTGCCCATTAAGCCCATACGAAAAGACGGCCCTGTGTGTATGCACCTTAGCGGTGGTCCTGCGCATCTCCATCAGGGCTAAAAGTGGTCCTGGAGAGGTGGGGGGACTCCTTTCCATCTACCACCTAATTACCCACCTTCCCTCCCCCCACTAGGTAGAGCCAGGGCCAGTGGCAGGGTTTTAGGTACCCCCATGCAAACTATAATGGTTTTCTGCTAGAATTACTGTGCCAGGGCCAAGGCAGAGCTGAACTAGTTCCACCCCATTTCCCCCCACACACTTTAACCCCTGGTCACCATCGCCCGCAGAATAGACAGTGTACTGTCTATCCTGCTAGATTGCAGGATAGATCACTCATCACACATCACAGGAGCATCGCTTGTATGCCACGATGTATGCTAAACAATCTGTGCTTAAGCACCTCGCTCAGCACGGTGGCGGCATTACCAAATAAGTATTCCATCCAGTATGTTATTGTTACAATATCTGTATTAATTGCAGTCTGAATGCAGTATTTATAAGGCACTTACAGTTCTTAAGATTAAAGTCTGGCCAGGCATGTCACATTGACCGGTACCTCTAATAAATGCATTGTAGCCAGCGATTCTGTTATTCTGTCCCCCAGCTGCTGGTGCTTATCCGTAGAAATGAAGCTATCTCGGGGGAACTTGGTTGGTCTGCCGGTCTTTGGTGCAGTGAGTTCTGTAAAGTACTGTATAGTGCTGGTATTCCGGTGGTGGCAATATTACGCGTTTCTCCATATACCACATCAAGCCTGACATGACATAAGTGGCAGGACATTCACAAAAAATTGTGATGGACCTGTGAAAATCAGGACAGTTGGGAGGTATGCACAACTGTGTAATATAAATACAATACATTAGATGTTTGCGCTTTGTCTTTAAATTCCACATTAATCCACTAGTATTTAGTAGAGTACATACTGTACTAACATTTTCTCTAAGACCCGCTGAATAGTTTCCCTGCTCCTATATATCGTTCATATAACATTATGTTTTCTAAGAGAGGAAGCTTCAAGCAATTATCAGGTGTCTATCAAAATTTAAATAATACACCTGCAAAGAACACTTTCTTTAAGAGGCTTGATGTGATTGAAAGGTAATATTATGCTCTACTCTATTCTAAACCACAAACAGTAACACTTCAAAATATTGTACAGATTTCCTGAGCATAACTGAGTTTGGACATTTCCAGACAAATCCATTACAAAGGCACAGAAACAATTTAGGATCAGACACAGAGAAATGTTGAAAGCTTTTATTTTTTTTTAATCATCTCATTAGTAGCAAGATCTGTTTACCGCAAAAAAGAAAATCTCAATTAGGGAACTATTGGAACTAGAGACCTTTTTTAATCACACAATCCGGTGATAAATTGGGCAGCAGAAAATCCTTTTGACTAGCGCTGATGTTAGAAAGGAGTTTAACCTTATCCCTACCACAGAGAATTATGCAATGTTAGTGGTGTTATGGATACTTAGTAATAGCAAGTACACTTAGTGGTGAATACAATCCATGTGCGTAGTACAATGGATAAGTATATTAATACACTGACTTCCAGGAAGCAGTTTCACAGCCTACAGTTTGCTGACGAGTATTATCAGTAATTGGCTCATTAATGTTGCATTACAAGCTATTTACTGTCAGTGGTGGTTTTAGAGAAGGGACTGCAGCACAGTTCAAAATTCAAATAGAGGAGCCACACCCACTGCCAGGGAGTCAGTTTGGAATGGCAGTGGGTGTGGCTTTCTTATTTGAATTTGGAACTGTGCTACCGCTCTCCTCCCCCTGGATCCGCCACTACTTACTGTATTGGTAGATGGTGTCAATCTACAACATTCTATACAGTAGTTTCTCCTGTACTTGCTTTCATGTTTTCACCATGGCTGTGGGTGTAACCAAAGATGGCTGAGGTGTACATGCTTTCATGTTTTCAGCAAGGCTGTGGGTGTAACAAAGAAGACTTAGGTGTACTTCATCTGATGTTGGGGGTAATTCAGATCCGATCACACATAGAGGTCTGTGGATGGAAACCGGGTATTTAGTGGGAGTGCTTAGAAAAAGGCAGACGTGTCTAGGAAAACATATGTATGTTAGTTCAGTAATACCACTCAGGTGCATGAGAGGAAGAGGTTAATACTGGTTTCACTCCAGCACACTGAATGGCATCGGTAACCAGCCTTGAACACTACATAATAATAGAATTCAAAGATTTTGGTTACATATATTTGTGCAAATACAGTATATGATTTCAAATCACCAAATATATCCGATCTAAGGGTCTTATTCTAGTTCACTCTTTCTGACAAAATCCTTCTTAGATGGACAAAACCATGTGCACTGCAGGGGGGCAGAAGTAAAATGTGCAGAGAGAATTAGATTTGGGTGGGGTTTTACTTCAAAGTGAGATCTATATTGCAGTGTATAAATAAAGCAGTCAGTATTTACCCTGCACAGAAACAAAATAACTCACCCAAATCTAATTCTCTCTGCACATTTTACATCTGCCCCCCTGCAGTGCACATGGTTTTGTCCATCTAAGAAGGATTTTGTCAGAAAGAGTGAACTAGTATAAGGTCCTAAGAGCTATCTACCTTGGAGTAACCCCATAATACTCCACATGGCATATTAGGAAAATGCTGGGAGTGTTCGGGAAAGTGCTAAACCTTCCTGAGCGTTTTAGGGGAGGATGTGTGACATCAGCTTCAGGCCGGATATGCCTTTTTCCATCGCATGGACGAGTAAGTCTCTGCCCTGCGATGAGTTGTGCCCAGTGTAAAATTAATTCCATGGAAATCCTGTAACGATGGATTTTGGACATATTTGCATGGCTGTGAATGGATGTGTAGCCACTGTGGGAGTAGCACAACAGGGACAGCCCAGCTAACTAATAATGCCCATCACAATAGGAAGGGCACAATAGCATCTGCGTACAGTATTTGCTAAAATGTATTAGTTGGTATGGCACATGCTTTTATAGAGCCAAGGGATGATTTTTGATGCACAGCAATAGCCAGGAGAAATAAGAATAATTGACAGGAATCCTCGGACATTAGCGTGAAACATGATCCTGATATGAAGATAAAAGAAGAGCCTTATGTGACAGATGAGGATGATGATGCAGAGACAAAAGATACTTACAGTATATGAGGGTTGATCAGCAGTGTAAGATGGAGGAAATCCCTACATATATATCGGCGCAGTCGAGGAAGCTGCATCGGTTTCATCTGCAGTGGAGGTGATCTCGTCTTCGTAGGAATTATCCTCTCGCTTTAATGTAGAAGTTCTCGCCAGGGCGGTTAAAGAGTTCCTGATCATGGATGAGGTATAATAGTTATCTAAGTCGGGCAGCACTCACCATATGGAAGGCCCTTCCATGCACATTTAGGGGGATATTCAATCCTCCCGCAGCTATTTCCGATGGGGCAGATGGCTGGGTGGGCCTATACAATGCTGTCTTCTCCGACAGCATTGAACAGGGGATCTCGGCAGAACGAGCCCAACTTCACAAGCAGTCGGGCTCGTCCTGCCGAGAACGGACGATAATTGATGAGCTCCCGGCAGGAGCTTGCCTGGAGCTCTGATCCGTTAAATACAAAACCCACAGACCGTGAATAACAGCAACAGCTGTGGTCACAGCCAATGACACATTTTCAATGTTGACAGCTGTAATGTTGACACAGTAATTCAGCAGATGTTTGCCTGAACCCTAACCACAGTTTAACTATAATCCTAATCACAGACTAACCCTAACATCAAAATGGACTGTCGGCGTTCTGTATGTCAACATTTTGTCTGCCAACATTTTGTTTGTGTATTTTAATTGCATGTCACCTGGATTTGTACATCTCATCAGGGTGTTTGCCAACCTACTGTATTTCATGGTTGTGTGTGCTAACGTTGGAGCATACTCTTGGCCGTCGCTTCTTGGGAGGTACTGCAACATTACCTCTTGTAGAGGATGTGGCGATGATGTTTTAGCCATACCAATTGTCTATTTCACGGAACATGGTAACGGGAAAGTATTCTCCCTAAGAGGTTCTATTTTTACTGGTTGCCTATTGGTTAGTTTGGATGACTGTAGTAGAACCATACAATGGCCCACATATAGATGTGGTTGGATTTGCTATGATTGGTACTTACAGTACATGGATTTAGCAGTGATAACACTAATATGGTAAAGCAGCAGGAGGCGTCACACATTCTGCAGGCATTACTGATCCAAACTGCCCTATGACACAGTATCCGATCATCTCCAGCACTATCAACCACCTGCATAGCCCACAAGGGGTCAGCAAGCTGGCCGCTGCAACTTCTACACCAAGACCAGGAGATCTTTATCCTCTCCATCCTGGCAGCTTTCCTCCCATCTAAACCCTGCAACACACCTTTATTTTAAGAACCTGAGACTCTTGCTGCCCCCTTCCTGCCCCTAATGACATCAGACTGTCATTAACTGGCAGTCTGATGGGCATACCTGTACTGTACATGAGCAAAATGGGTCTGGTACTTGCACAAAGTACCTGACTTTGCGTTCACCATCCTAAGGGAGCACCATTAACAATCGCAAGCATATGCTTCTCAGGATAGGAGGTAGGTGGAAAATTCCTAAATATTAATACATGCTGTAGAGCAGGAGTGGCCAAACTGGTCCTCAAGATCAGTCTTTCCATCCTCCGCCCTCAAGTACCCCCAACAGTTAACGTTTTCGGACACAGAATCACAAGGGAAATTATTTTTAAATTTTAAAATATGTCAGTGAGTAATGAGTGCACTTGTGCACCGGCTGGGCGACCTGGAAGACGTGAACTGTTGGGGGAACTTGAGGACCGAGGTCGCGAACCACTGCTCAAGATCTGCCAACAGTCCATGTTTTCCAGACCACCTGTGGATCTGTTGAATGTGTCGGTTAGGAATGAATGCAACACGTTTGAAAATGTGACAGTTAGTAATGACTACACCTGTGCACCAGCTAGGTGGTCTGGAATACATAAACAGTTGGTAGTGCTCGGGGATCGGATTGGCCAGCCCAGCAGAAGAGTATTCATTTTGTCCAGGTAGTCAGTTTTGGGACTGCATCATTGTCACCTTTCATATGTTTTAAATACTTAACACAGTGTTACATTTAAACATATTTGTCTTTTATTTAATTTAGATTATTAATATACTAAGAAAGTATAGGTGCAAAACACTGTTCTGTATCCCTTTAAACCATACTGCAAAATATGTCTAAAAATTGTCTAAAATAGCCTCTTATGTAAGCCTCCCAATGTGAGACAATTATGTTTGTAAGTAGCAATACCAGAATAAAGCTCTGTGAATCTTTTTATTATATGGATATTGTTCTCTGAAGTATTAAATCTATTTCAGCATCACGTAGGAGCTATCTCGAATATCAAAGTCATCTCTCATAGCTAAAACCAGTATAACATAATTATATAGCAAATCATTCCCAATGATTGCAGAAGTAAGGAATTAGCAGTGCACCGAACTGGAACAAGAAGAGTATAAGATAACTTAGGTGCAATGATAAGTGACCATTTTTACTAGGTACTAGGTCACTGTGCTTTTTGTCTTTTAACTACGGTTACACACGAAGCATTGATATTCATGCTGTCCAAATTACCCAAAAAGACCTGTATATTTTATTTAAATCACATTATTCACACTGGCCATTAGCATATTGATTATATGTAAATCAAGCACATTGCTTTTTATAGACTATTTCCCAGAAGTAATGAAAGTCATATTTATAGTAAATAGAATGTTAACGCGTTTTATTATTTTTTATTGGAAATGCATAAAATCTTGTCATTCTTTACCACTTCTCAGGAACAATTACACTTAGATTTACATAAGTATCAATATAGAGAGTGCAATTCGAGTTTAAAGTGTTTTGAAATAATTATTTAATCTGAAGAAATACAGTTCTAGTGGGGTTGTCCTACTCTTTTATTCTATTGTCCTGGTCTTAAAAAAAAACAAAAACATTTATTTAGAAATTAAGACGCAACAAACTGACTACTGCAGTACGCAAACCATGTGCACTTACTATGTGTCACATACGGTATGAGAAAGTGTTTACTTTGGTGCTATACCCAGTTATGACAATGTTGGGACCAACTAGGACACATGCTATTGGTTATTTCACAAGGGAGCCTTTAAAGGGATATATGTGTCCAGTGGAGGCTCCAGAGGTGGGGCTGCAGAGCAGTCCAAAATTCAAACAGGGGAACCACACCCACTGTTACCCTAAACATCTCCATACATCAGCAGTTGGGACTCATTGGCAGTTATACCCCTTTCACAGCAGAAATGGCAGGGACCCACCCGGGAATATGGCCCAGGGATCATGCAGGCAGGGGCATTCCCGGGTCAGCCCCTTTCACACCAGAAAAGTCCCTGCATTTTCTGGTGTGGAAAGGAGGCAGGCAGGAGGTGGGGAGGAGGCGGGCATAACATAGGAGGAGGGCAGAAGGTGTGATGGCAGTGGACAGTACTCACCCCAGTTGCCAGTCCTCGGTGCAGGCCGTGGATCCACACAGGCGGCGGGCGCAGATGACAGGTCAGACAGCGGGTGCAGATGACGCAATGAGGTACAATGAGGGCGCCAGAGAGCTGTCTCATCTTCATCCGCCACCTGTCCTGTCATCTGCGCCCGCCGCCTGTGTGTATCCATGACCCGATCGCATGCACAGTGGACCGGCAAGCTGGGTGAGTAACCTTACCCCTTTCACACCAGCCAGAACCCTGGGTTAAACCCGAGAACAACCCTGCTCCATAGCAGGGTTGAAATCCCGGCAAATTTTGATGTGATTTTGGCCCGGGAACCTTTCACACCGGCCCAACCCGGGAATATAGGCTGGTGAAAAAGGGGTGTTGTCCCCAGAGGCATAACAGGTCTGTTGGTGCCCAGGGAACTATGGAAAATGGCACACTAAAAGGAGGCATGGCCGGACAGTGAGGGGACATGTTTCATGGCACACCTCCTCCGTCATCATTCTCCCACCTCCTAGCCACCTCTTACACCAGGCAGGGCCATCTTAACAGCAGTGTAGACCCCTGGGGAAAGCAATGCACTGGGGCCCTTACCCATTCTCCCCTCCTAGGGGTGGGGGGTGCTATCAGCAGTAGCTTTGATTTCCCATGGGTGGCAGGGGGAGCTCTATCTTCCACTCAACATGTAGGACCTGGATCAGTAACTTCTGCTAATTACTCCTTTACTGCACAGGTAGTGGGAGGGAGAACACTAACGTGTGGAAGGGGGCACTGAGTTGAATGAAGGGTCCCTTGTAAATGACTTCCAGGGAGGTAGGGGGTGTTTTATACGCAGGGGAGGGTTGGATAATGGAGTGGGGACTTGGGGATCAGAGATCAGGACTGAGTCAGAGCAATCCATTGCCAAAAATATAAAACTGTACACCAGACTGGAGAAGGGACCGGCTGCTGGAAGGCTGATATCTCTGGTTCTGGGCATGGTAGAGACAAGCAGCTAGTGTTTGCAGAAAGGGGAGAGTGCAATTAACAGGTTGTTTATGGACTGCTGCTTTGAAGTTGGATATCTCCATTTGTCCAGGCCAGTTTTCAAAATTCTGGTATCCCCGGAAAAAGGGGATCCTCAGCTATCAGTATAGGGCCCTTATACACCTGGGGCAAGTGCCCATTAAGCCCATACGAAAAGACAGCCCTGACACCAGGCCACCTCTCTGTCTTCACTGGCAAGTACCCCTTCTTTCCTGGAGTCCAGTGCATGCACCCTGCTCACCCCGCTCTTGTAATGTCCCTGGACTCCCCACCTCTGGAGTTGCCTCTGCATGTGGCCTATTTTCAAAATCAATTTGCAAAAAAATACTAAAAAGATTACAAATTGGACTGTTAATCTAGAACGGATATTGTTGTACCTAAAGAAGGAAATAATCTAATTAAAGACCATTTGGTATGTCTATTTATTTATTTACAGTTTGTTATATAGCGCAGCAGATTCCTTTGTGCTTTACAAATGTAGACTGTGATAGAACAAACTAGTAACAACACACAGACTTGGAGGAAGGAGCCTTTTCGCATGTGCTGTTATCACACTCTCACCAACCTGCACACCCACAACTTGGTATTATACACAACAATTTGTGGGCATGCAGAAATATCTTGGTAGGTTATTGAAGAAACACACTTACATGGTCTAACTTTATTGCAGGTTGAACATGTACAAACGAAACTTAAGGTCTATTATAGAGATTCTCAAACGCGGTCCTCAATGCACCGCAACGATCAAGGTTTTAAATATATCTATGGCTCAGCACAGATGGTTAAATTATATTTACTGATGTACTATTTAAGTCACCTGTGGCCAAACATGGATATACTTAAAACCTTGACCATTAGGATGCTTTGAGGACTGTGCTTGGGAACCTCTGGACTAATAGTAAAGTGCTGATGTAGTACATTGGGAACACATAGGGGCAAATTTACTAAAACAAGAGTTCTATTGAAGATGGGATCAGATTCTACTTCTTATTTATTTAGCTCCTTCTAGAAGATACTAGATAGTAACTTCCCATCTTCAATAGAACGCCCATCCTGGTAAATTTACCTCATAATGGGCAGAAATGCTCTTAACGATAGTTCATACATCTGCCCCACTGTTCCTTATTTTGCATTCACAAATAGTATGATAAATTTATGTATGTGACAGTATCTTTGGGAATCACCTTTGTTGGCTTCTGGTGGACCTCATTGTTGATTGAACTATGTTCTCAAAAAGAAAATAGAAGAAGCAGAGGTGTAACTCTGGGAGGCAATGGAGTCCTCTGCCACCGGGCTCCTGCTCCCAAAGGGGGCACCTCTCCACCCCTGCGAGTTTGATTCAGTTAATTGATTGCTTCTGTGGCTGACTCCCCCACCTAGCAGGACCTTAGACATCAGACATAGTTTTTGCATGTGTCATACCCTGTATTAGACATACATACTTATGGGGTGCACCTACATTTATCTTGCGTCCAGGGAACTAGGATGAATTTACCTACTGCTAAGAAGCACATCTAGTTTACATTATCTCCAGATTTAAAATTATCCTACAAACAATAAAAATATGAAAATGATCATGTACATTGCATCCAAACCAGTTTCGAAAGCGGAGAGCCTGGGTTCCTACCAGAAAGCGGATGAGAGAAGCTTCTCAAGAATGTAGTCTTTCACATAATTCCCAGAAGGAAAGTCACTCTGTTGAAGCAGTTGATGTAAGCATAGTCCAGGCAGGTTAACAAACTCTGATGAACTACACCAATGTGTTTTGAATATTAACATCTTAATAAGGGGGAGATCAGTATATTTTTGTAATTTGAAGAGGGTGATACACTAACACACAGACTGATAGAGGAGATACTGTAGGTTTTATTCTTCAGTGGGCTTACACTTGAATCTCAGCTTGTGGTTGGAGTGTTCCAAAAAATGCATTACAATTACTGTATCTGCTGGCTTATAAGACTACTTTTTTCCCCTGAAAAACATGCCTCCAAGTGGGAGGGACGTCTTATACGCCAGGTGCACTTATATAACAAACTTTATATTTTGAGTGGAAATGTTGGGGGGTCGTCTTATACGTCCAGTCGTCTTATACGCCAGCAAATACGGTAATACCACACTATAATAAGCTTTGAACAAAAGCCTGGTCTCTACCTCCTACATGGAGATGCACCAGAGACTTGTACATAGGTCTTATTTTACTCCACGACTTAAGCACCTCATTGGGAAGCTCCTGATACTAACTGTTATAAATGTGGAAATACTAATGCAGGCCTTATCCACTGTATGTGGTCTTGGACTGTTGTACACTCTCTCTGGTCCGTGCTTCAACACTACATAAAATCAGTTCTGAACATAGACTTTACCATCTCTACATCTTGGGCGTTTTGGGGCATATATTCCCCTAACATCTGTAAAAAAAATAGATAGTCATTGATAGGTAAAACCATTGATGGTCATCTATTGCATAGTATACCCCCCTCGATGACCAGTCACACTGTTGCCTTTGATGGCAACGGCAACGATGGCATCCCTACAATAAAGTAGAGTATACAGAAGACCATTGTACCAGGTATTTAGACAAGATCACAGGACACAGCTATTTATAGGGTTCTGGTGGAGCTGAGTATCGGTACACATGCCTGTGTACCAATGCAGCACTCAAACACAGCAAAGAAATAGGCATTCTCTTTGACTCCCTCATTTGGTAAGCCATGATTGAGAGTTTCGTACATACGAGTGTGACGTCATGCAAGCATACCCTAACATATATTCTTTCTAGGTTTTGTTCGCCTTTAAGAAGAATGTTGCTTTCTGTTGAAACCAGTGTTGGAGTACGCAGTCATTACTTACAACTCTAACATGATGCATTGAACAGTTTACCACTAGTGCTTTGCTAGGCAGTCAGCAAGAACAGACATTGATTTAACTAAGGAACTGATGTGCAGCCATATGTTCTATCTTCCCCCAGTACTTGCTTCTTTAGCAATTAGTTAGCACAATCCAATAATTAGCAGGTTTTCTACAACTGCGCATTACCACTGAATACAAGATGACAGCTGCTTTACATATATCATGTTATAGTTTACACGGCATTAATATTTAGGTAATGTTATTCAGTCCTAGAGAATACTAGTCGACAAACAATTTCTGAGGTTCCGCTCTTGTACGCTTTTCATCCCAAGAGAATTGCAAACTGCAAACTAAAAACGTTTTTTATGATTGTTTGTTTTCTTGTACTGTATATACGATGACGGACTTGTTGTATGACGGGTTACAGTAACGGCAACATCCATCTGGATCACCGCAGCGAGGTCTCCCCAGTATTCTGCACTTCCTCTATGAGCTATGAGTTAGACTTCGAACGGCCGGGGAAGAAGGGAGAAGATTTCTTTATTACACGAAAATTGTTTGTTAACTCCCTGCAATATGATGGGTTAGCTGTCAACGGAAATGCGGGCGAACGGGCTCTTGGAGGCAGCTGGCTATTCGTTAGCTCGACAGTTAAGAGAGCGTAATGGACACTCAGTCCAAGCTGCCGTATTTCCCCAGGACAAATGACAGAGTACATGGAAGATTTTTTCTAAGTAAATAAGCAAGATTCAGCCTGACTGCAGTAGAAATTTGGTAGGTGACAGGAGAGAGATGGGAGAGTCATGAAAGCATAAGAGAGTTAAAGGCGAGGAGAACAACCATTATAGCTGTTTATTGCGGGAGGGAAGGGAGGGAATATCTTTTAACTAGCTCTGCTGTACTATAAATCTGGTTCTCCTGCAGTACTGCCTATTGCATTAAGCAGGCTTTCATTATACAACCCAACTCTTCCAAGGCAGCTGCTGCATAGCAAATGGAAACATTTAAAAGGGTGTTTTTTTCTAGCGTCTATTTAAATTGGAGTCTTCCTCTTGCTGCTTAATCCTTATGGTAGTCAACCAATTAAGGCCCCCCCTGTATTTTGTATACTTTATTTAGACCGCTATAGGCACATAACAGAAAGTAAACATGACGGTTATGTCACCTACATACAGTACACTTCAAAGTGTCATTTGCTCGACCGATATTGAGCGTCCTAATAACATCAGAGTTAACTAAAGCCAATCAATAATGGCACGTCTGTCTAGTCACATTGCATATTGGAGCTGACCGTTCTCTGTATCGTTGCCATGGAGTTTGGCTCACCTTTCTATAAAAGGTTTAGTGAAGGCACAGAGAGGGCCAGATGTATCAAGCCTCAAAAATGAATAAGTGGAGAGCGATAAACAACCATCCAATCAGCTCCTACCTGTCATTTTGAAACCCGGCCTGTAACATGGCAGGTAGGAGCTGATTGGCAGAAAAACAGAAAGAATAGCAGCGCTGGTACTAAATTAAAAAAAAAGCATAAATTGCTGTAAATGACAGTACTTTACTTCACATTACACATGAAAAATAATAAAAAACACCACTAAAAAATAAGGAATAAAATATAAATGCCACACTCTCAGGAATAATTGTAATTGAGCATCCGATATTGGAATGGAAAAGTCAGCTGAATAGAGGTAAGTGCACTTTACCATGAATGACTTTTAGCTGCTCCACTGTTGTGCAGAGTGGCGTAGATCCCCAGATGGGTACGGGAGTCCTGGCTATTGATACGGCGTCCTGCTGTAGTACCACTGGAGGAAGTATGAAGCTGGCAGACCCAAAAAAAAGGGGGGGTACACTCGAGATTATGTGGCTCAGAGTGGAACAGGCGCTTAGTGGGATGTTAAGTCAAGCAGCTCCGACTAAAGGGGTAGTCACCCCCTTAAATGTGTGTACAAAGAAACAGAAAAAATGTTGTGGAGCGCTAGAATAGATCAATTGGATATTACAATGTAACAATTTATTAAAATATAGGTGAAGCAATAACAGTTATTGCTTCACCTATATTTTAATAAATTGTTACATTGTAATATCCAATTGATCTATTCTAGCGCTCCACAACATTTTTCTGGCAGACCCAAACACTGGGACCAAGCGTCTTCTCAAAGATGGCTGCAGGTGAAATTGGGCCACCGGAGTATATCCAGAATGGGGGGGGGGGGGGAGGGGTGTGTGTGCAAATAACGGTATCAAGGGGGTGATGGCAGCAACTGGAACCAACTGTCCTCTCTCAATGGTGGCAGCAGGTAAAGCTGGGCCACAAGGAGGTTATCCAGAGGGGGGATACAGCTGGCAATAGTCAAAGCGGTGGTGGCAGCAATAAAGTCACTCCAAATTGGCAATGGGGTAGATAGTCAGCTCCCAAGTTGGTGGACTGATCCTGGAGATGTGGCATTAACACTACCGCGTTTCACTACCTGCTGTAGCTTTCTCAAAGGTTATAAATTAGAAGAGAATAGATGGAGGGGGGGGAGGGGGAAGGTTTTTTGAGAGCGTTACCGCACTGGTCAGTGGAAAAATAACCACTGTGGTATTTTTCTTTAAAGTAATGTATTAGTCTGTGACAACTGACATAGACCTTAGAGTGAGGTATATATGTCCTGGTGCACTTTTAGGATAGCTATTATCATGGAGTGCCTTTCTGTTGGACTGTCAGTGGTGCACCCCTGAGTACAAAGATGACAGTATTTGTATTGCTTTCTCAAAGGTCAAAGGAGCTGATTGGCTGGCTGTTTATCACTCTCCATTTTATCACTTGCCCAAAGTGTTAGAGAAGTTTGTCGAGGTTCTGTGAGGCCTTTTTATCAATATAGCTGGAAAGAATAATAATTGAAAATTATCTCTCTGGCTTATTTATCAAAGGAACTTCTCGGTACCTAAAAGAGCTATACAGTAATAGTGAGCATTTATTAATAATTAATTGATTAATTAATCAATCAATCAATCACCTGCATCCTGGTAACACACAATGGGACAGATGTATTAAGCATGGAGAAGAGAAAAAGTGGATGGAGATAAAGCACCAGCCAATGAACGGTTTGAAAATGACAGTTGGGAGTTGATTGGCTGGTCTTAATACATCTGCCCCAGAGTTTGGTATGCATTTTCTGACCATAAAGGGTTAAGGACAGTGGCAGCTGCAGTTGTCGGGCTGGAGCATGGTCCAAGATTCACTTAATAAACTCAAAGGGGTCTGTTTACCAAAGGTTATAAAAATAAAAAAGAGGTAATTCTGGCTATCATTGTCTAGGATGCAATAGTTAAACACAGTCTGATTGGTTGCTATGGGCAAAATCACCTTTTTTTCATTTTTAGAAACTTTATTCAATTTACCCATAATGATAATGTCACTTATAGCATGTAGTATGTTGCAGCAGATCTGACATTTGACTGGAATTTAACACTATCAATGGTGTTGTGACAGTATAATTAATAGACCGCTTTGCCAACGTGTGTACGGATTGCGGGGGTTTCCTCCGGGTCCTCCAGCTTCCTCCCACAATCCAAAATTATACAAAAATGATCCCTAGAAGGAACGTGTGTGCGTGTACATGTGGTAAGGAATATGCCCATGTACATCAGCCCCACCTGCAGGGCTCATGGTTTTGTCCATTAAAGAAGGAGTTTTCTTGTACGAGTGAACCAAAATCAGGCCTATAGATTGTAAGCTCCACTGGGGCAGGGACTGATGTGAATATTCAACTATTCTCTGTAAAGCGCTGCGGAATATGTGTGCGCTATAGAAATAACTAGTAATAAATAATACAAAAATGAACACAGCAGTCTTTAGAACAGATGTACTAAGCTTTGAAAAGTTATAAAATGGAAAGTGACAAATGACCAACCATTCAGCTCCAAACTGACATTTTTTTCAAGCACATCCACGTGGCAGTTAAGAAGCTGCTACTTTTTCACACCCCACTTTATCACTATTCAAGGCTTAGTACATGGGGGGTTGGGGTGCACTAACATCTGCTGCCCCACATCACCAGCATTGCTGGCTACCGTGTTCTTAATAATTGCATAAGCGCTAACATATGAAATTATGAACTCAAAGGACAGCGCTTGCAATACCAGCTGTCCTTTGAGATGCAGCTCCAGTGCTGAACATCGGGGTCTATCTCTGACCATGGGAGATGTTGGGAGGGATCCGTGAGAGATCCCTCAAACGTTGCTGCAGGGAGACACCCATAGGCTTCTATTGGGTATCGACAGCTTTTGCTGGTACCCCGGTGTGCAGGCTTTAGTGTATTTGAAAATGCGCTAAAACCCTGAAAACTGTTTTTTTTAGCGCATCCCGCCCCCAAGTTTTAAGCATTGTGCACACTTCCTTCCTTTATTTTCTGCTTGGAAACTGTGTTTATTCAATTCTAGCCATGCCCTGGTTTCTGGGTTTGTATGATTCCTGCTCTATTATGTAAAACTGTAGAAAGAACAGAGTCTGATATATTAAGCTGAACAGTGTGCACCTCAAATGAGATCAGTACTCCAAAAGCTGCTGAAACCAATAAAGTACAGATGAGGGCAAGTGCCACTGAATACCAGATGCAGATTTGCAATTAATTTGAAAGTACTTTGTACAACATTATTCTGTTTTAGATTTTTGTTTTTTTATTAATAATGCAGAAGTTGCATCAAGATCTCTCTTGGAAATTTCTTCCCGCACTATCACTGCTGCATAATCCAAATCTTACATTGTCAGTTCTTTAGAACTTGGTAACTGCATGCTTTCAGCCAGTGGCGTAATTTTGTCCCAGTTGCCCGGAGGCAAGATAAATATTGGTGCTCCCCAAATAGCGTAATCAGTAAGGTGTCTGTCTCCAGTAAGACAGGTCATGGGTTCACTTCTAATACAATGTTAGGAGAGGCAGACAGCCACAGAAGAGATATCAATGGCTTTCAATTAACCGATTCAAACTTGCTGGGCAGGAGAAGCACCCCTTTTGGGAGCAGGAGCCCGGCGGCAGATGACTCAATTGCCTCCCCGAGTAATGCTTTCTTGTGATTATTAATAAAAGCCGTTTGCCTAGAGCAGAAACACTGAAAAATAAATGACTTACTTTATGATCAATAGCTGCTGTTGTTGGTGGTGGTGTAAACCACAATAGTACAGTGCATGAGTGTTTTATAGTCTTTTGCATTGCAGTTGCTATTTCTATATATTTATGGAATGGGAACATTGGGTCTACAAGCATTAGGTTGACACCACTAGTTTGACATGCATTAAGGTCGACATGACTGAAGGTCGACATGCAGGAAGGTTGACATGAGTGAATGTCGACATGGGTTAGGTTGACAGGGTCATGAGTTCGACATGGGGAAGATCGACAGGGTAATAAGGTCGACATGGGATTTTTCACAATTTGTTTACCAAAATTTCGACACAGTCTACATGACCACTGAAACATAGCACCGTGTCCCCTCGCATGGCTTGCTGCACTAGCCATGCTTTGGGCACGGTGCCTCACTATGCTCGGCACGCTATACCCTAGTGCAGGCATTCCCAACCACGGTCCTCAAGGCAAGCCAACAGTGCAGGTTTTGTAGATGTCCAGGCTTGAACACAGGTGACTTAATTAGTATCTGAGGGATTCTGATTAAACCATCTGTGCTGAAGCGTGGATATCACTAAAACCTGCACTGTTGGTGTGTCTTGAGGACCGTGGTTGGGAATGCCTGCTCTAGTGGATGGTAGAGCATGAAATACCGCCTGTCGGCACATGTCAGCGAACAAAACTGTGAAAAACATCGTGTTGACCGTATGACCCTGTTGACTTAACCCATGTCAACCGTATGACCCTGTCGACCTAACCCATGTCGACCTTCAGTCATGTCGACATTAATGCATGTCGACATTCAGTCATGTTGACCCTTAATGCATGTCAACCTAGTGGTCTCGACCTAATGCTTGGTGAACCAGTGACCGTATCCCCTTCTAATAATACCGATGTGCGGATTACTTGTTGAACGTACTGTAACGTGGGCGTCTAATTGTAGCAGTTTTCTTCTCCTTAAAGACAATTGGCCTAATTCAGCTTGGTTCGCACATCTACAAAGTTACAGTTGACTCCAAGTATTTAGCTGCCACCCAGACAGAAAGAGAAAATGCCCCATGTCAATTTAAGAGTGAAATGCAAAAGGATCGATAACAGGCATCAACTCACAAACCCATAAGCATTTCCCGAACCATCTAAAGGTTTTTTGCTGTCTGTGAAATGCTTCCAGTAGTCTGCGACTGAGACGGCGCTGACATCACACACCCTCCCTTAAAATCATTCGTCGCACCTCCACTTTTTTGTCCCTCCCAGAAAACGTCAGATTTCCACCACCAAATGCCAGCCTGATGTCAGTCAAACTGCAAGAGGATTGTGTTTACGGTCCATACGCAAATGTAAAGAACGCATGCACAGTCAATCGATAATCGCTCAATTTAAAAATTCAGTGATTAGATATCCGTGTTGAATGTGGCCAAATATATGATTACAGTGGCAGTATTTCTATTTCTTACATTTTACTTGCTTCAGTTCTCCTTTTATATCAGTTGTTCCAACCGGGGTGGGGGCGGGGGTAGTGTGCAGATCTGTTGGGGGTACTTGAAAATAATATTGATAATGTCGGAAGGATGCTCCCGATGGTGGAAGAAGTCTACTTGTGCCGTGGAGAGGAACTGGACAGGAACTGCGCTACTTCTGGTTCCATCTGCAGTGTCATTAGCGTCTCCTCATGCTGTTGCCCGACCAGCAATCCACTGGGAACTACCCACGCTGCCCTCAGACATCAGCGATTATCTGCTCCTCGTTAACATGGGAGAAGGAAGCAGCAGCATCAATCCTACTGGTGTTAGCCGGAAACCCGTACACAGTACACACACAGCGGCCAGTCACAGAGGGACCCGATTCCTGACTACACACTGCTCCTCCGCCACTCCTTAATATAAGGACACGCATAAGGACACTCATGTCGCTCCCTCCCACTCAACTCATAAGTACTGTGGAAATTTCAAATTGCCAGGAGGGGGTACTCATAAATGAAAAGCCTAATCAAGGGGTTCAGGGGAGAAAAAAGGTTGGGGACTGCTGTTTTATATTGTTATCAATAAAGTTACAAAATTATATATACTGGAAGTGAATGCTGGAACAGTGAAGAATTACCATGGTATATTGCTTAATTATTAATGCTGAAACAGTAATTATGATGATTATCCCGCAGAACAAGGGCAGAGAATTTCACACAGTGATCAATATATATTTTCACCACAAGCCAGCAGAAAAAAGCTGATTAACCAATAGTAGTAGCAGTACATGAATTCAGTGCACCAAACCAAGGTATATGTCTGAGTTTTTGCTGTCATTCCGCTCTGCATTTCAGGACAGATTAGGAGGAACAGCTGCTGTGCTGCAATTGTACGTCAGCTGGCACTAAATTGTAAAATGCTGATGGCACAGTTTGATGATGACCAGCTAGTGTGACTCACATCAAGCACACATTTCTGTATTAGGTTTATGAAAGATAATTGTTAATAGCAACAGGATACTTAAATTATCACAAACAACAATATGCAGCTTATCCAGAACTTTTGGAGACCAATAGATACATTTTAATGTCGCCCCATTCGAGTGCTTCTACAGATACAGTACATTTCTCTCTGTAGCACTTGAACATTTTAGTAGTGCCGCAGTTATTTTTTTTCCCCATAGTATTGACCTACAGCATCCTTGCCTACCCTTCTGGAATGGTGGGCAAGTGGAATCACAAAAACCCTATCTGCCCCCCAAAGGTGGGCATGTCCTCCGCATTGCCGCCAATCTCTCCCGCAACCCCCCATCCCAATCCGTGGAGGGGCTGAGGTGACCAAATGACATGAATGGCATCATCGGACCCCCCTCATCTCACTGTGCAATGCCTGAAATACTGTACTGTGGTGGTGGTGGTGGGGACGACCACAAGAGGACATGGTTGCACTGGCAGGCCCAATACAATACTTTCCTCTTAAGCCCCACCCCTTTTACATCAAGCTAGTGACAAAAAGTAGGCAAGTAGTTCATTTTATACATTGCAGTTGAATATTACACGTAGTGTCCCCCAGTTCATATTATGTCTAATTATGGTGCCTCAGCTAAGAATATGCCATACTGCAGTACCACCGACACACATTATGACACACATTGTACCCAGTTTGCATTAAGCTGCACAGTGCTCCAGTCTAAAGGATATAACATTGTATTAACCCCAGTTCATATTATGCCACTTTGCATTGGTCCTCCTAGCTCATCATTTGTGATACGATAGTGCCCCAGTCCATATGATGACAAATTACAGTGTCACCTACTGTAATTATGCCATCATTTAGCTACATTTTTTGTGCTTCTGGAATCATTATACAAATCATTCCAGCTTAACTTACATATATATTTTAAATCAAATAAAATCAGGGATCAATCTCTACATCTACATAGGAGGGGTTTCCAGTATTCGTCTATTATGGAATATCATTGTTCTGCCAAGTCGAGCAGCTATAGCCTATTCTTGCAGTGAATATGTGAAATGCATTAAGACATTATTTAGCATAACAAGATTATGATGTTTTGTTACCTACTGACTAGCAAAAAACTTACTATCTGTAGGACAGAGCCCTGCAGCTGCCCGGCAGTAACGATTTCTTTGGCCTAGCTTGTTACACCTTACTCTAGAATTAAGGGCTGCTATTGACTGACAGAATATCTAATTATCTGGAAAGCAGAGCTTTGTGACAGTGGCTCAGCTAGTAAGATCTTAACTGAAATTAATGGCTACTATAGGCTTCCTCTAAGGGAATAGCCATATGTACGCTATGTCGCAAGTATCGAACTGTTACCTGGAGTCTGTGAGGATTGTGCCACATAATTAGAATATCCAATAAGGCTTACATCACTTAATAACTCAGATCATCACTATATTAATTTATGAATTACCTCCCAATGGGCTACTATAAGCTGAACCAGGCATCCATCAAAGTGGATTATATCTAATTCATATCACGTAAGACAAACACATCAATATATAGGGGTTATTCTAGTCCATTCTTTCTGACAAAATCCTTCTAAAGGTGCGTACACACGGGGGCGATTTTGTCCAAAATCGCGGGAAATATGGTCACTGAGCGACCATATTGCCCGCAATGGGAGTGTGCACCGGCGATATATCGCCGGGTGCGCGCTCCCGTTTTTGCCCCTGTGATGATCGCTGGTCGCAGGAACATGCTCCTGCGACCAGCTGATTACCACTGCCGGGCTCCCCCCGACAGTTTCTTTTTCATCAGCGACCAACTCTGGTCGCTGATGTAAAATAGAAACTGAGCAATATATTGCTCAGCCATATATGGCTGAGCAATATATCTCCCCCGTGTGTACACAGCATTAGATGGACAAAACCATGTGCACTGCGGGTGGGGCAGATGTAACTTGTGCAAAAAGAATTAGATTTGGGTGGGGTTTTTCTTCAAAGTGAGATCTATATTGAAGTGTAAAATCATGCAGTCAGTATTTTCCCTGCACAGAAACAAAATAACTCACCCAAATCTAATTCTCTCTGCACATGTTACATCTGCCCCCCTGCAGTGCACATGGTTTTGTCCATCTAAGAAGGATTTTGTCAGAAAGAATGAACTAGAATAAACCCCATAGAGAGAGAGAGAGAGAGAGAGAGAGAGAGAGAGAGAGAGAGAGAGAGAGAGAGAGAGAGAGAGAGAGAGAGAGAGAGAGAGAGAGAGAGAGAGAGAGAGACTGCGGTATGTACTAAGCTGAAAATGCTGTAAAACCCCCGGTTTACCGCATTTTCATATCTACTAACACACGGCGGCCACGTCACCGCAGGGCAGGGTATTGCTACCTTTATTAGGCTTCTATCACCATCTGCCGCAGCCTCCCTACCCTCCCCGGCTTCCGTGCTGCTCCTCCTCCCCCAGCAGCATGTCACAGCCAGCTGGGGATGTCCTTCCGACTACAGGGGGGAGGAGAAGATGCCACATAGCCAAAGAGGTGATGAAGACCCCCGCAAACCACATTACAGGTATTGCGGGGGGGCCTCTGTCACCGGACCGCCATGCCAGTCGCATATGTTAGTACATATGGCCGGCGGTGAGGGTCGGTGACGTATATTAATACATCCGCCCAGAGAGAGAGAACTCAGGATGCTTTATATTTACTGACAAATATATTGTGTTTTATAACATTCAATAACTCAGCTGCTTCAGCAACCAGGCAGAATATTCCTTGTGACACAGAATACCCTATATTAACTAATATTTTATATGGAACTAGTATATTAAAATAAATTGTATAGCACTCCTCAATACATGACTTGGTTTGTAGTTATTATTACTGGATATTGTATATTCTCTAAAGACATTTATATTGTTTTTCTTTTCTTTTTTTTTTTTTTTTGTGTTTCTTATAGGTTTTCATGTAAATGTCAGGCAGGTTTGCATGTATACAGTAGCTGGTAGGACTGAGAAATTGATATCCAGCATAGAATGTCACTAACCTTATACAGATGGTTATGGTATACTGGGGCAGATGTATCATAGCAGCGCTTATCGCGCCGCTATGATACTTCCTGCTTCGCCTCAATAGCGAGGCGAAGCAGGAAGGGACATCGACAAGATGTATTAACATCTTGTCTGCCGAAGCGGGGGAGCGTTAACTCCCCCCTTCGGCGATGTCCCTTTCTGGAGATAGCGCATCAGTTAATACTGATGCGCAATCTCATGTCCCCCGGCCGGCCGCACTGGGCATGCGCGAGATCTCGCAAAAACCGCGAGATCTCCAGCGCAGCCCAAGCCAGACGCAGGGCTAGCGTTGTCCCCATAGTGGGGGATAGGACAACGCTAGCCCTGAGCTGGCGAAGCGGCCGGGGCGAATTAACGCCTTGAAGGCTGTTAATACATCGCCCCGGCCGTTAATCCCTGAGGGGGATTGCAGGGACAGCCCCGCCGAGCGTAACTCGGCGGGCTGTCACTAGCGCACGTTAGGTGCGCTAGTAATACATTTGGGACAGACGTAATCCCCCCCAGTTAACCAGCGTTAAGTGCATTTTTGCACTTAACGCTGGTTAATACATCTGCCCCATTAGATCTACAGTGTCTAGGTCTACAATCGTATGGTCCACCACTAATGGTCGACAGTCACAAGGTCGACAGGGTTAAATGGGTCAAAAGGGTCCAATGGTCAACTCTGAAGGTTGACAGGTTACAAAGGTCGATAGTAAAAAGGTCGACAGGGTCTAAAGGCCGACGATGAAAAGGTTGACATGGTTCTAAGTTCGACAGTCAAAAAAGGTTGACGTGGTCAAAAGGTGTCGACATGGAAAAGGTTGACATGAGTTTTTCATGTTTTTATGGTGTCTTTGTCGACATAGGTTATCATTATCACTGTCTAAGTGTACCGCATCCCCTCGTATGGCTTGCCGTGCTTCGGGCTCGGTGCCTCACTGCGCTATTATAATTCTCCCTCCAGGCTGTAGTGGATGGTAGGGCATGAAATACCGCCTGTCGGCACATGTCAGCTCAATATTTGGCAAAAAAATGTTTCTTCATGTCGCCCTTTTGACCGTGTCACCCTTTTGGCTGTCGACCTATTGACCATGTCGACCTATTGTCTTTAAACGCTGTTGACCTTTTGACTGTCAACATTTGGACCCTGCCAACCTTTTCACTGTCGACCTTTGTACCCTGTCGAACTTTTGATTGTCGACCTTTAGACCCTGTCGACCCCTTGACTGTCAAACAATAGTGGTCAACCTTATGACTGTTGACCTAGAGTCCATCTATGATCAGTCCCGATACCATACAGACACACAGCGCCATTTGGTTAGAAAAAAATATTTGTGTGTGTGTGTGTGTGTGTGTGTGTATATATATCAGGGCCGTTTCTAGACAATTTAGCTCCCAGGGCAAATAAATAAAAATGCGCCCCCCCCCCAAATACATATCATGAAAAACAAGAAATTGCGCGTGCCGAAATAGGGGGCGTGGTTTATTTTAAAAGGGGGTGTGACTTAAAATAAGGGCGTGGTCTAGCAGCAAAACAATTACCTTACATCTCACTTTTGCAACCTGCATGACCAGACATTGGTTACCGCAGGAATTGTCATTGTCCTCCCGCACTTAAGTTGGCGGGCTGAAGACCACACGGTGACATAAAAATATAAAGCCCCACACAGTTACCTAGTATGCCTCACAGATCAAGGCCAAACAATGACAGGCTACTTAAATCATTATACACTTTTTTATCCGTGATGCCAATTACACATTACATATTACGCCGCACACCATGATGGCAAGTACACAATACTCCCCACAACGTAATGCCTATTACACATTATGTCCAACGCGCCGCTGCCGCACAACTGATGCCGTTTACTAATATGCCCCCACAGTGCCATACATATATGCCCCCACAGTGGCAGATATGCCCCCACAGTGCCACACATATGTCCCCACAGTGCCACACATATATGCCCCACAGTGACAGCTATGCCCCCACAGTGCCACACATATATGCCCCCACAGTGAGAGCTATGCCCCCACAGTGCCACACATATATGCCCCCACAGTGAGAGCTATGCCCCCACAGTGCCACCCATATATGCCCCCACAGTGACAGCTTTGCCCCCACAGTGCCACAGATATGCCCCCACAGTGCCAGATATGCCCCCACAGTGCCACACATATGCCCCTACAGTGCCAAATATGCCCCCACGGTGCCACATATATGCCCCCATAGTGCCACACATATGCCCCCACAGTGCCAAATATGCTCCACAGTGCCACACATATGCGCCCACAGTGCCACACATATGCCCCCACAATGCCAAATATGCCCCCACAGTGCCACATATATGCCCCCACAGTGGCAAATATGCCCCCACAGTGCCACACATCTGCCCCCCTCAGTGCCAGACCTATATGCCCCCACAGTGCCAGAGGATAATATCCCAGCAGCAGCACAACTCACCGTTGCTGCTGCTGGGGAGAGCAGAGTCCGGGTCTCCGAGTCCCGTTGCCGCCGCCGCCGCTGCTTCTGTTTCCCAGGGGAGGAGAGGGGAGCGCATAGCGCATCTCTCCTTCCCCTTCACTGTGACGGCTGTCAGACAATCATATCTCGCGGGCTGGTTCCTTATTGGCTGCCGGCCCGCGAGCTGATTGGCTAACAGCCCAGTGACACAGCGAGGGGAAGGAGAGACTTATGCGCTCCTCTCCCCTCCAAGTCCACCAGAGAGATCATCTTTTTGGGGCGGCGGACGGGGCGTGCGGGGGGGACAGCGGTGTGGGGGAAGCTGGCGGGCGCCCTGGCTGCTAAACAGAGGCGGACAAGCCGTGCGGCGCCCCGGGCGGCTGCACGGCTTGTCCGCCTCTAGCAATGGCCCTGATATATATATATATATATATATATATTAGAGATGAGCAGGTTCGGATCCTAGAGATCCGAACCCGCACGGACTTACCTGATCCGAGGCCGGATCCAGGGAGTTCGATGGTCGCCGCCATTTTTCTGTGTTCAAAACAAGGCCGAACGCCATCTTCCCGCTGTCGGATTCTCGCAAGACCTCGGGATATATAGTTCCCGGCGGTCGGCGCCATTTTCAAACAGGCTGGTGATTTCAGACAGCACGGATGTGTCCGTGCTGTATGCTGAGCGGAGTGTGGGGATGACATGCTGGGGGGATGACATGCTGGGGGGGATGATTTATGCATAGGGGGCTGCTGCTAGTGCTACAGAGGGGGCTACATTATTTAAATTAAGCAAAAAAAAAAATTAAATGACTGCTGCCAGTGCACAGTATAAGTCCAGGGTGCCCGCATGTGTGCTGCATCATTCCAGGGTGCCCGCATATGTGCTGCATCAGTCCAGGGTGCCCACATTTGTACTGTATCCATCAGGGGGTGCCCACATTTGTGCTGTATTTGTCCAGGGGTGCCCACATTTGTGCTGTATCAGTCCAGGGGTGCCCGCATGTGTACTGTATTTGTCCAGGGGTGCCCACATGTGTGCTGTATCAGTCCAGGGGTGCCCGCATGTGTGCCGTATAATTCTATGGGTGCCCCCATGTGTCCTGTATCAGTCCTGGGGTGCCCGCATATGTGCCGTATAATTCCAGGGGTGCCCCATGTGTCCCATATCAGACATGGGGAGCTGCCCTTTTTTTTAATGAAAATAAAAATAAGGTGTTTTTACTGGAAGGGCTGTTAAATGCGCTGTAGTCCAGGGGTGAGACAAGAGTGCTGTATAATTCATGGGGTGTTGCTAAGTAAGGTGTGCTGCTCTTTTTTATAATTAAAAGAATACAAATTTTTATTTTTACTGCAGGAATTTGTCTGCCGTATAATTCCATGCCTGCCGCCATGTGTGCCGTATCAGTCCAGGGGTGCTGTATCAGGTCAGGGGTGCCACCATCTGTGCCGTATAATTCCTGGGGTAAGCCAAGTCTGCCAATTCATGGGGTGCTGTCAAGTGTGCCATATCAGTCCAGGGGTGATGCTAAATGTGCCGTATCAGTCCAGGGGTGATGCTACCTGTGCCATATCAGTCCAGGGGTAATTCTAGGTGTGCAGTATCAGCCTAGAGGGGATGCTAAGTGTGCCATATCAGTCCAGGGGTGATGCTAAATGTGCCGTATCAGTCCAGGGGTGATGCTACCTGTGCCATATCAGTCCAGGGGTAATTCTAGGTGTGCCGTATCAGACTAGGGGGGATGCTAAGTGTGCCATATCAGTCTAGTGTTTGTGCCGCACACTTGTGCGGCTTATCATAATTATCCAGCTACCTCGGTGCAACCTTTTGCCCTAAAAACAATATTGTAAGGTGTGAGCTGTTCAGAATAGACTGGAAATGAGTGGAAATGAATGTTATTGAGGTTAATATAGCGTAGGAGCAAAAAATAAAAACCAAAATTCTGCGATTTTAGCAGTTTTTATGCTTTTTTAACAAAAAATCAGAACCCAAAACACAAAAAATCCAAACCCAAAACACTTAGGAGGTGTTTTGCCAAAACCGATTAGAACCCAAAACCTCAAGGTAATCAGAACCCAAAACCTGAAAAGTGGCCGGTGCACATCCCTAATATATATATATATATATATATATATATATATATATATATATATATATATATATATATATATACACACAATCCAATGCTGCCGCACTCACAACTATATACCATCAACTTGCCCCCGGTGCCATAAAAATACTGAATATAGCAATCCAAGTCCAACAGGACAAATAAGCACTCAGGAGACGGTTTCTGCAAACAAGTATATAAAGTATAAAGGCTCTTCTCAAAGATAAAAAGAGGGCTTTTAAGTCAGGCAAAAAGGAGGAGTTGAGGTCTGTGCAGAGGGAATTGAGGGTGAAGATTAGGGAGGGTAAATTGAGCTATAGAAGGAGGATGGAGGAACAGCTCCAGCGTATGAATGTTAGGGGAGTCTGGAGAGATCCAAAAATCATTTCCGTGTTCAAAGATGCGGTATCCCAGCCTAAGGAGGATTTTGAGTGGGTGAATAATTTGAACGTTTTCTTCAACAGATTTGATCAGACTGTCACCTCATCCCCGGTAAACTGTCACCACCAACAGCGGTGCCCTCTATCACCAAAACCTGGGCATAGTTCCACCTCCACCCTGTCCTTTACAACAAATCAGGTGAGGGGAGAATTAAGTAGGTGTAATGTAAGGAAGGCTGAGGGCCCAGATGGTATCAGTCCTTAAGTCCTGTGCTGGTCAGCTGTGTGGGATAGTAGCGGCCATCTTCAATCTAAGCTTGGAGCAAGGGAGGGTTCCGATGCTGTGGAAAACCTTGTGTGTGGTACCTGTGCCAAAGTCATCACGTCCTAAGGACTTCAATGACTACAGGCCGGTGGCGTTGACATCTCAGCTGATGAAGTCCCTGGAGAGGCTGGTCCTTGGCTATCTTCAACCTCTAGTGAGATCTTCTATGGACCCATTGCAGTTTGCTTATCAGCCTGGAATTGGTGTGGATGATGCTGTCATACATCTGATGCAGAGGGCCCTGCCTCATCTGGAGAGAGCTGGGGCCACCATGAGAATAATGTTCTTTGACTTCTCCAGTGCTTTTAATACCATTCAGCCAATGCTTCTGGGGGAGAAAATGGTTGACTCAGGGGTGGATCATCTAATCACCTGGATCCTGGATTACCTTACAAACCGTCCACAATATGTGAGGACCAAGGAGTGCCAGTCCGATACTATTATCTGTAGTACAGGGGCTCCACAGGGAACAGTTTTGGCACCATTTCTCTTTACTCTCTATACTGCAGATTTCACATACAATTCATCAACCTGTCATCTACAGAAGTTCTCTGATGACTCTGCTATTGTGGGCCTTATCATAGATGGGGACGATAGGGAGTACAGAGAACTTGTGCAGAACTTTGCTTCCTGGTGTGTGGGGAACCATCTTCAACTTAATACAAGGAAAACTAGGGAGCTGGTAGTTGATTTCAGGAAACGTCAGCATACCCCCCCCCCCCCCCCCCAACTCCTGTGAGCATTCAGGGAATGGATATTGAGATCGTAAGAACTTACAAGTATCTGGGTTTTCACCTTAACAATAAACTGGACTGGTCTGATAATTCTGCTGCTCTGTCTAGGAAGGGGCAGAGTAGACTTTATCTGCTGAGGAGACTGAGATCCTTTGGAGTGCAGGGAGCGCTCCTGAAGCCCTTCTTCAACTGTGTAGTGGCATCGGCCATATTCTATGGAGTGGTCTGCTGGGGCAGCAGTGTTTCAACAGCCGACAATAAGAGACTAAACAGACTGGTAAGGAAGGCCAGTTCTGTCCTAGGAATGCCTTTGGATTCTGTAGAGATTGTGGGTGAGAGGAGAATGATCAACAAGATGACATCATTATTGGATAATGCTTCACACCCGCTCAAAAACGTTTTGACAGATCTGTGTAGCACTTTCAGTGATAGGTTGCTTCACCCTCAATGCTCAACGGAGAGATATCGCAGATCTTTCCTTCCGGTTGCAATTAGAATGTACAACTGTCATGGTCTGAAGAAGACCTGCATGTTCCTAGATTCTTGAGTTATATTGTTTGGATCTTATCATGTGTGTTCTTATTATTATGCTATTACTCTTACTGTATCTGTACTTGAACCTTGCTGTAACACTGAAATTTCTTCATTGTGAGACGAATAAAGGAATTTTATTATACTGTATATAGAAGGCAGCACTCAGATATAAACAAAATCTCCAGACAGGGTATTCAGATCAAACGTTTTCGAGTTTTAATCACTCATCATCAGGCTAACAATCTGAAATAACACATACCTTATATACAGTACATTGTGCTCCACACATGGGCTTCCGGCCGGGACCGTGCGCACCGCCCTACAAAGTCATCTGTCCATGTCGGCTGTCATGGTTACCCAGCTCAACACTAGGCTATCCACAGCAACCAGAACTGATCATCCTTAGCCGCAGGACACCGCCCACATCCACGCCGGTTGCTATAGTGACAAATGACAACCATCACCATACATAAGAAAAATATATGAAAAATACAAAATCTAAAAACAAGAATGAGGTATATCAGATGTATATAATAATACTGTGTAAATTTATGAAAAAAGCATTTTAACTCAGGAGAACACAATCACATTGTGTGTTCCCTGAATTACAAACATCTGGATCATGGAACAAGAAATGACAAGAAAAAAGAGGTTAAATACAGACACATGTACTGTACAAACCAAATACTTAATAATTTTACAAAAAATAGTGAAGTCCAGCAGACTCGTTAAGTCCCCGTGGTGCTAGGGTACCGAGTCTGTGGATCCACCAAGCCTAACTTTGCAATAAGCGGAGAGACCGATCAACCCTATGTATACTCCAGGATTCATGGTCAATCATAATATACTGCAATGACGCTAAAGTATGGCCAGCTGTGGCAATATGCCATGCCACGGGCTGGTCACTGTGTCCGGAACTGAGCAATGCATGGATAGCAGATTTATTTGTATATACTGTATATGTCACACCAGCAATACCCTACTCAGATTCCCTGTTGGGAGGAATTAGACAAAAACATACACAACAATAATGGTATGGCACCTATACCCACGTCACGATTTTTAAGTGGCCTCAATGATCTGTAATCAATGAAATACAAGCGATTGTCCAACTTTCATATTTATAAAAAATATTCTTTCTTAAAATGTAGGTGTCTGAACAAATAGCGTTGATTCTTCTCGATTGTATGATCAGGGGTGGAAAAAAAACGGATAAACTCAACGAGTTTCATCTCTTTGGAGACTTCCTCAGGGGTTACAACTTGGTGTAGTAGAAAAGGGGATAACACATTCTAATTACGAACATGATCTTTAAAACTGACGTGGTGAATCATACTGATAAATAAGAAGTCTGCCCCTGAGTTCAATAGCAATAGTATAAATCCTATGAGTTTAGGAGCAATCGTATCAAGGTAATATATATGAATTAGTCCCAGACCTTAGTAGTAATTACTTGAGAAACAAATATTCTGTCTGAATAGTTCAGTATTCTGATACCTCAATACATGTGATTAAGTGACGCTTATATTTCTCTGACTCTAACATTGTTATTGTAATTTTTCTGTAACCTTTTGTCCAGGTCTTTGCTTGTTAGTAAACCTATCTTATTAGCCTTTCATATTGCTCCAGAATTCTAGTCTCTGAGGACATGTAGCGTTCAAGCTATCTGTATCCTTATATGAGTAATTGTTACTTGTGTAGCGATACTGACACAATATTGCACCAGTTTGGTTGGACACACTGAATGGTAGCAGTGACATTGGATAAAAGGACCTTTTTCTGGTCCGTCCATAGGTCCTTGTGAATCCGCAAGGGACTGAGGTTTGTATGTGCATGCGCTGGGTGCGTGCGCCCATGGTGAACAAATTGTTTGCACGCACCCATCCTTGCGGGGGGGGGGGGGGCGTCGGGCTAGGTATTCTCATGCTAATGCGCCCATGACGGACATGCAGGGGGCGGGCAGCTGACATCTCCAGATGTCAGCCGTCTTCCGTTTTCCTACAGAACGTGCACGCATATGTAAGGTTGCTCAGAGCAGCCTGTCCTCTCTCTCCCTCTGTGACCGTCGAAAGATGTGGGAGGTTCCCAGTGGAATGCGAATGGATGTTTATGTAAAACATCCATTTGCAGCCAGTGCGAACGCACATGACTTGCGAATGGTGGGCCAGCACACCACCATTTGCAAGGTGGTATCTGGTTCCAGGGCCAGTAACAGAAATTGTGGGGCCCGGTACACTGATCTCTGGCAGGCCCCCTAACCCGCCCCCTTGCGAAGAAAATTTTTAGTATACTGCGTATTGAATGTGTTTATTTTTATTGTTACAAAAGAAACATAATTAATATTCACTGATACCTGAGTAGGGTCCGAGAAAGTACCCTCACAGGAACCAGGGAGGTGCCTTTATTAACCATTGCTAGGCACTGCACTGCCATGCTTACAGCCCCTGAGCCTCTCAGAACCTTGGGGCCTCTCACAAGCTTGAGGCCCGGTACAGGTGTCCCCTTTGACCCCCCCTGTCGCCTGCCCTGTCTGGTTCACTCACACGGATACGAATTAGCTTCCGAGTGAATGAACCAGAATTACCCCCATAGAGTATTATACTAGGAGTTTATTTCTGTATTAATAGTCTCGTGAATAGTAATTAATGTGCTCACCTTCAGTAGATCAATCTTCCTTGACACATATCCATAAACAATATTATAAGATAAATATTACCATTGGTGCAGTGCACTGCTGCCCATGCCACCCTCTTCCTGTCACCCACTATTTTCCCCTGTCACATTCTGCTTCCACCTGAGCAATGGCCTTCCTTACCCAATAACTCATTTTTATGGATTCTAATTTATTGTGAGAAAACAATGTGCTTTGTAACTACAGTATAAAAGGAAAAAAATACAGTATAGTATGACAGCTGTTTTATTCTGTGTTGTCAATGCATTGGTGGAATCTATTGAGAGTTCAGCTCCACTAGCAGTTTATCTGGTATCTTTCCAGGCCAAGACCCATTTAATCTCGTTTCACGTAACGGTATTGTTGAGTTCATGAAATGCTCATTATATTTTGGCACAAGATTGATTTGCCTGATGATAAAGCCAACAATGAATAGTCTATACTATTTATTCTCGGGAAGTGTTTTATGAGATTGGTATGGTACGTTCCAAAAAGCAAACTGCCAAATCCCAGGGTTATAGGCAAGCACTTACAGTACACAGTACATACTCCTTGGACATGGCATTAGCATATTTTTTTTGCACTTTCTTTTGTGTGTATGTGTGTATGTATGTATGTATGTATATATATATATATATATATATATATATATGTATATATATATATATATATATATATATGTGTGATTATATAAGATGTGCATTAGGCCATATACACACATATCCCTCGTTACTGTCATGGTAAAAGGGGCAATTTATCTGAGTTAGGGACAGTGGCGAAATTTCGTCCCATTTGCCAAGAGGCAAGATAAATATTGATGTCCCCCCCCCAATAGTTCAATCAGTAAGGTGTCTGTCTCCAGTAAGACAGATAATGGGTTCTAATACAGGGTGACACTTGCAAAAATTATGTTAGGAGGGGGAGTCAGCCACAGAAGTGATATTGACGGCATTCAATTAACTGATTCAAACTCACAGGGGGAGGAGATGTGCCCCCTTGGGAGCAGGAGCCCGACGGCAGATGACTCCATTGCCTCCCAGAGTTCTGCCTTTGGTTAGGGATGATTATCAGCTTTTGGGCTAAAAGGGTGGTAGTATTTCTGAAACAGTACAGTTTGTGATCTGTTCCCGCGCTCCAGTGGTGAAGGTGTATCATGACTGGACTAATGGCACCATTGTAAATAATCAACGTGGAAGCTGTGGAGCACCATGTGCTATTGATGTGAGAGGTAATCATCGGCCCTCTTATCGGAGCGAGAGGGCCGATCGACACATTAGAGCAGCTCAGCCTCAAAATGAACCTGAGGGCTACCAGATGTGTGTCCAAAGTCAGAGTTCAGCGAACACTGCTGCGTATGGGGCACCAAAGCAAACAAATGGTCATGGCATCTATGCTAACGAAGGTGCAGTGGTGGAAAAGGCTTTTTTTCTTTGCGCAACAGTATTGGAATTGGACCACTACTGATTAGCAAAGGGTTACCTTCTGCGATGAGCCACGTTCTCTGCTTCATCCAATGGATGGACGTTGGCAGGGCAGTTGAATAACATCATTGCTCGGAGACAAGAAGCTGGTGAAGGCAGCATTTTAGTCTGGGTAATGTTTTGGTGTGGCATTCTCTAAGCCCACTCATGCATGTGGAAGGCACTTTTGACTGAATCTATCCTTGCAGTTACTGAATTTAGTCAACAATAGGAATTTTCCCAACAATTTGTAACTTGTCATTCAAAAAATGTTGTGTAGAGATGGAGCGCACTCCATCCAGAAGGGGGCACCCCCTTACAATGGAGCTCCCCACTGGTCCCCACGCCTGTCCCTACCACTCGCCCCCACTTTCCCGCTCACATGTCCCAGTCAGACGGAGCGCCATCTTGCCACTGTGGGCATTCTGGCGAGCCCCGGCACTGGCTGAGAGGCGCTCCATCTGTATGTGTTACAATGCTTCTGCGGACTTTCATATGTGAGAAAGACATCCAGGCAACTGAAGGTCCGCGCTGCAGAACACAAATACGACATTCGGAAACAGTGTCCGAACACTTCAGAACTGTTCATGGAGCCAAATAATGTTTTATTACCAATTTTTGGGGGATTGAACAAGTCCTACCAAAATGGCGTACTTCATATCTTGGCATCCTAGTCCCAAGAAGCTTAAACAGGGATTTTGAACCATTTCTTACTTAAATCCATTATGTACATCATCTGGATTTTCCAGCTCTGATTTATTCCCTACACTATTCTCTTTGGTGATGGACTTTATTTATTATGGTTTTATGATATTTACTGACACCATATTTCTTTATATCCAGCAGTGTATTGGATCCTCTTCTATTTTTATTGTTTTATTTCCAATTTACCCATTAAGGTATTAAATCATATTTTTTATTGTATAATGTTTTTTAGAAAATTCTACCTAAATTAACAGGTGCTAGCCACTAAGATGTGTAAATTGCCATCTTATATGGCTACTTTCTCCCAATGGAACGCAAAGGATGACGCACTTCCGGTCTATGAAATGTATGGCCATTTTGAATTCTGTGCAATGGGGAAATCGGAAGTTGGAACATCTGTGTAACAGGATAAGTAAGGGTATATGGACACGCTTCTGAAGAAGGTATCAACTAAAACGCGTTAAGTCAGAGTGACCTTGCTTCTGGACTGCTGTAGCCTGGGTGGACTCCATGCTGGCCGCAGAACTCCTAACCATAGCTCCCTATCTGGGACCCAGCAATCACCTGCTGGACTGCTGTTTGCCTGGGAATTTATGTCTTGAGCTCTTTAACAAAATCACTTATTTGTAAGTGCATTTTATTTATTAAATAAACAGGTCAGCCAGTAAAATGGAGGGGCATGGCCTCCAGGAGGGGGGCGTGTTCACACCTTGTGGAAAAAAAATAAACAAGAGGGAGAGAGAGGACAGGCTGTCACTGCAGCTGTCTTTCTACCCAGCTCAGCACACAGCACCGAGCAGCGTGTGCCGAGCTGGGTAGAGAGGCTGTGCTGCGGTGGCAGCCTGTCCTCTCTCTCCACACTTCCGAGCTCCCTGAAATGGGGGAGGGGGAGTAGGACCCAGTCACTCCAGCAGACCTGGGCCCGGGTAAAAAGTACCTTCCCCCCTCTCTTTGCCACTGCCTACCACAGTGTGTATATATATATATATATATATATATATATATATATATATATATATATATATAACATTCATAGTGTTTTATAGAAAAGTAACTATTTGAAACAAAGAAACTGCAAGGTACAAATCCACTTATTTTTACAGTGTTCCATATTAGTGGCAGTACTTTATTATGATGAGTAGTAGGTCAATGAATACTATAGTAGTAACACCAGCTTACATTGACAGTATACGGTGAATATGAATGCATGCCATGTCTGTAAAATACTAATTTTAGATCAACAACAATCACAAAGTGCTAAGGAAAAGCTACAAAATAAAAAATAAAAAAAAGAGAAAAAAAAACCAACAGTCTCAGCTGGTGACACCCCCTCTCTGCGTGCCATGCTCCCAGGGATATGCCAAGTCACATTAGCATCATGCTCACTGAAGATGGTTTGGCTGGCAGGCTGGTTAACTGCTAAAAGGACACAAACATATCCCAGAGTCTGCAACACAGCAGCAAGCTGATGTGTGTAATATTACAAGAGTGCTCTACAATCTGGAAGACAGATTACTGTATGCAAATATTCTGCATTTCAACGGCACTGCTTTTCTGTAATTAACTGAGTCTTTGCAGTGTAGAGCAAATGTATTTTGGCTGTAGGAATTTAATAAGGCCATTTCTTCACTTTTTTCTCTGCTGTGATATTTGATTATGTTTCAGATGTGGGAGTTGCTGGATAATGTATTGGGGGGGGGGGGCTTCTCTTTCTTAGTATTGGGCAGAGATTACAATACAAAAATGACATTGCACACAAATGCTAACTCTTCTAAATGTTGATTTCTAAAAGATGATATCAATCTGTGCACCTGTAATAGACAAGGAACATGGCTTGCCTTAGTCCTACTTCTGCTTGTGATGAATACGGGGATAACACGTGATTTACTGTTAACATTTTTGAAAGGAAAAGTCCATCCATCCATGAACGGTAGTCAAAAAACGTACAGATCATCATTTATGAAGCTTTAAATAGCAAATGCACAGCTGAAAACCACAGCTTGGGGTACTATGTGCAGGGCCGGTGCAAGGCTTGTCGGAACCCTAGGAAAAACTTGATCCTTCTGACTTCCCCAAACCCCACAATGCCACAATACCCTCTTTCTTGCACCTTAAGTGTAGTATAACAGCTGCCACCTGCATTAAGTACAAGAAGGATATTTTCTGCACAAACATCCTTAGTGTTGTGATAGCCCCCCCCCCAGCCCCCCCCCACGATCCTGGCACTCTGGGCAGCTGTCTAAAGCTGGCCATGGTAGAACCGGCCATGACTATGGCACAAATATCTATACACTTAATCAAATTAAAACACAAAGCAAATACAGTAGCTTAATGCAGAAAAGGAAGCTTGGGAGAGGGGGTCAGGGAAGGGGGGGTCGGTTGTTCTTGGAATGATTAGCAGTGATTGGCAGCATAGAGTGTGCATCTGCATTGTTTTTCTTTATTTGCAATGAAGAAAGAAGAAAGTCTGATGAGGGAATTGTACTTTTTAAAATTTCAAAAATGTTGGTTTGGTCGGCCAGGTCTAGCAGTTGGGCTGATATGTACCCACGCAGCAGATTCCTCGGTTGCACTATTTATTTTTATGGTACAGTAATTGGAGGCACAATTGTTTTTATAATAATCTATAAGGACACTGTTGTGCATTAGGATTTATGGCTAATAAATCATATTATTGGTAGAAGCTACTCTATGGCAAGTGATTTTTGTGTTTTTACCAAGGTTGTGAGAAAAATTATACGCAATCTGAGCCTCCTCCTTTGTTCCAACCACCTATTTGTTCACTAGGTTTTGGGATGATTTTTCATCAGTTTGATACATCTGGTGGGTTGTGTTGAAAAATCAGGATAACACGGTGGCTTCTAAAGTATACAATGTCATTGACTGTACAGATTTACATAACTTGCATAAATTTATGCAATTTGCCCAAGAAAATATAAAAACTATGAAAATCCGGGTCATACTTATCAACAAAATTTCGGGATATACCCAAAACAGCCATTTTCTTTGACAATCCATAAATATTAATCATGATTTATTTATTACCAGTTACATATATAATACACACATACTCAGCATACTCAGTCTTCCAAATGTTTTTTCTCCCATGTGTTAGAGGATGAAGCTCTAATGAATCGTGAATCTCCTTTGGGAGTAATAGTAATCCCTCATTCTTCCAGGAAAAACAATTGCATTCCGCTAGAAAAGTATAATTGATTTGTTATGGACTTTAGCCAAGGACAATTTGTTGAAAGGCAAAAAATTGACAGAATAAAATTTATAACCAAAATGCTCATTTAAAGGCTTATCCTCTGAGATTAAGTAATAATGTTGATACATAATGGCTTTAGAAGTGGTCTTCACAGAAGGCCAAAAGGATTATAAACAGTGCAACCAGATGGCAAGAATGGGAAGTAGCTTTCCCATATTAATTTGCTAATACCATGGGTTACTCATTATAATTTGTTGATTGTATTGACAGATTAACTTTGATTCCTGCAAGAAAAGGTATAGTGCTCAGGTACAGGGGTTTGATATGGAATTGTTATATTCATGCCTTAAAATGCACATTTAGAGGAATTTATAAGTACAGTAGTAAGGCATGTGATAGACCCTTCTGCAGGAGTTATCCATTCCAGGTCATATAGAATGCCTGAATATAAAAATGTATCTGTCCCTAAACATAATGAGGCAATATGATGTCCTGAAGCAATTAGTGGAGACCAATAGTTTTTGTTCTAAATACACACCGTAGAGTAACAATTTGCAATGACTTTTCTTTATCACTACCATTCATCTTCAAAAAGGATGCGTCGGATATAATGATGCCTAAGTTTGGCAGAAGAACCAATCAATCTTTACACAATCTTCCACTGTCAGGCCAGATACAATGACTCTGAGTTGGGTGGAAGTGCAGGTTCCTGGCCAAACAAGGACAATTTTTTAAAAGCGGCATTAAAATTCATCGAGGTACTGGCACCTTTAGCCAACTCAGGTGTCATTTTATCTGACCCGATATTGGAAGATTATGTGAAGATTGATTGGTTCTTCTGCCCCATCAGAATCTAATTTTGATAAAATTATTATATGTAGACTACACCGGAAATTACATATAAATAGACAGATGATGGTGTTCTATTTTCTGACACAAGAACGATTTACATTGAACATTATTCAACGTGCATTTACAAATTTGGAGACAAGGAATTGGGGAAATAAGCTGATTAATGGAGTTGTGAGGCTGCTTAGAGAGACAGAAGATGCGTTGAGTATGAATCTTCTTCCTAATGGACAACAAGGCGCTATGCCATTTTTTTTAGGTATGACAAGGTTCATTGCTTTCTTCTCAAAACACTCAATGTTAAATAAAAACAAATCACATAATTTGTTGAAAGTGTCCCTGTTGTTTTATGAGGTCTTATTTTATGAAACATTTTCATCTCAAGGTCTTATTTTAAGTATTTATTACTGCCCTTTGTCATATCAGTTCTTGCTTAATGTAGGTGTATTCCCTATCCATGTCCAGGATGGTGTAAAGCACCAAATGCCATTTATTAGAAGGACGTTATCCTTAAGGTCAGCTAAATATACATTAAGTCATTTTTAAATTAATATCTATTTAAGAGTAAATTCCTTATTGTTTGGTTTCAGTTACTATTGCCCTAGGTCAGTGGTTCCCAAAGTTTTTCAAATCACGGCACCCTAGAGAATCAGATTTATTTTTCATGGCACCCCAGGCCAAAAGTTTCTTAAATTAAGGTATTTGTGTTCATAGGTATATATGTTTAGAAGCTGGCCACACCCCCTCCACAGACTGGCCACTTCCCATAAACATGTTCTCCTACCACTGTATTGCCCCAGTGGGCCTGTCATGCTCCAGTTTAACACTGTTATACTTCATAATAGTCCACTAGTTCTGTATCCTCATATTAGTGCTGTAGTGCCCAAGTTCACATTATACCACTTTCAAGTACAAAATGTTTTCTATTCATGGATATATTTTATCTAATTTATTTGTATTTTATTTGAATAACGTAAAGGACTGTGTTCGGAGGCTGTGTTCCCAAAGAAACATGAGGTTACAAGTTGATACAAGATTTATAGTAGCTTCTATTCTAAGGACACTTCATCCAAAGCATGGAACTAGTCTGAATGTAAATAATGCTAATTTAACACCAGATCACTGAGTCATTATTACTTATTTGTTGTTATAACTTCTTAACATCTTTTTTTTTTTAAGTTGTGCCTTTAGTCCGGGGTCATCTCGCTGAAAACCCCTGATTTAACAAAAATCTGGGATAGGAACTGATCTAGGGCCTTATTCTGGTTCACTCTCAGAGGCAAATTCCTTCTCATATGGACAAAACCATGTGCACTGCAGGTGGGTAGATGTAACATGTGCAGAGATAATTAGATTTGGGTGGGGTTTTTCTTCAAAGTGAGATCTATATTGCTGTATAGAAATAAAGCAATCAGTATTTTCCCTGCACAGAAACAAAATAACTCATAAAACATAAAGTCCTGACTGGCCATCTGGCACTTTTGGCAAATGCCAGAAGGGCCGATGGCCTTGTGGGCCAATTTTGTGCAGACTTGGCACACAGCTGCTGGCTCCAGCGAGGAGTAGGAGGATCCAGCTTCATCCACGTCACCGCCGGGTTCCTCCTCCTTATGAAGCCGGGCGGGTAATGTCATGATGCTGCCCGCACGCACGTGTAATACCCCTACATCTTATGTCAGAGGCAGGATGGCCTGTGAGTGACAGGTCTAGGAGAGAAGAGGTGGGATGGAGGCTGAGCGGAAGGAAGCGGAAGTGTCAGGCACTTGAAGTGTGTGCCAGAGGAAGGAGGAGCGTGGTGGGGGACGGAGCAGAGGTGTCTGCCAGCATATCCAGCAGCAACTCCAGGGTCAGGCAGTGTCCGGCGGCACCTGACGGCGGAACCCCGCAGCACCCACCAGTGGCTTCTTCCATGGCTGCCAGCATCCAGTGGCGCCTGACAGCTGGACCAACCCCTCCCACTCGGCTGCAGCACCCGGCCGGACTCGGGGACAAGGTCCCAGCGCACAGCCTCACCTGACGGCACCCGGCCACAGCACCTGTCAGCAAGAGGTCCCAGCCGCAGCACCTGGAGGCAAGAGGTCCCGGCTCCAGCACTGCACAGCATCCAGCAGCAGTACCCCACAGATGGCGGTGAGAATGTCCTGTCCCCAGCGATAGAGAAGCGGCACCCCCAGAAACCCAGGACACTTCTGGTCCCTACAAGGACACATCAGTTGGCCAGTGTGCCCCTCCAGGAAAACCTAACAGGATAGACTCCCAGCCAGCTCCCCTATAGACAAACTTACGCACAAGATACAGTACATGCATTTGTGTTAATTGTGTTGATGTGTAATTGGGCATTATGGTGTGTAACGTCATGTGTAGTAGGTAGCACGGTGTGTGGCGTCATGTGTAATGGGCAGTAGGGTGCGTGGCGTCATGTGTAATCGGCATAATGGTGTGTTCCATAAGGTGTAATGAGCAGTATAATGCCTCCTTTTTGTGATACCACGCCTCTTTTTCATGAGGCCACACACCCTTTTTGGCTCCCCCCGCCTGCTGCTGGTGGAACTTTGTGCTCAAAGTGCCAGCGCAGATTTCTGGTCCCAGTCCGGCCCTGACCATATGTATTGAGTCCCAAATGGACAAAGGGGGTAACAGAAAAAAGAAACAGAATCTACAAATCTCTATACAATACTTAACAAAGATGATCAAATAAGGGGAAAAACAGATGCAAGTACAAATCAGCTCAAATACAACTACTTTGTTCAGAGGATTCGTCATCTTCTAGGGGTTTCTGCTGGTTTCAACTGGATTTTCCTTGTGAGTCCTTCCTCGTGACAATGTATAGTTTAATATATATAAAGTCCATAACTTTTGAATGGTAAATGATGCGCATTTCATACAAGAACCGGAGAGCTGCTTGTGAGAGGCTGATCACATAGATACTAAATATGTCCTGGAGAAATCATGTATTACCATTAATACTATGTGTAGTGATTGTAAACCATATAACTATCTTTGGTACTTGTTTCCTAGCACGGCCACACCGATTTACATCGGGGTGGTCGTGTCGGAAAAATCGGGTCGATCGCATCGCATGCGATTGGGTCGCATGCGATGCGATCGACGCGACCGACCCGATTTTCGACCCGATTTTTTGATTGAATGAAATGTAAATCGGGTCCCTGGGACCCGATTTTACATTGGATTCAATGTAAAATATTCCCTAGACCCCCAAATTTAACGACGTAAACCCCACCCCACGATAGACGCCAACCCGAAGCGTGGCGAGCGCAGCGAGCCCGCGAGGGGCGGCGGTGCGCGTCCTCCGACCTTTTCATTCCCCTACTATCCACGTCGGCGTGGAATTGAGAATAGAATAGTGTGGCGAGCGCCGCGAGCCACCGAGCCCGAAGCGTGGCGAGCGCAGCGAGCCCCGCGAGGGGACGCGTATACCTGTGAAGTTATACGCGTCCCCTCGCGGGGCTCGCTGCGCTCGCCACACTATTCTATTCTCAACTCCAAGCCGACGTGGATAGTAGGGGAATGAAAAGGTCGGAGGACGCGCACCGCCGCCCCTCGCGGGCTCGCTGCGCTCGCCACGCTTCGGGTTGGCGTCTATCGTGGGGTGACGACGGGGACATCTATAATGTGAAATGGGTCATATTGGCCCATTTCACATTTTTCACATTTTTTTAAAGGTGAGATGGACTAAATCAAGTCCATCTCATCTTGTGCCATTATAATGGCACAAGACCGACGCGATCCTCACGATTTCAATGTTAAAAAATATTTCAACATTGAAGCCTATGGGGAAATCGGGGGCATCGCGTCGGTCGCGTCGGGACCAATGTTAATGGTCCCGACCGACGCGATGCCCCCGATTTTGTACCTTTGCCGGCAAAATGGACCTGATTTCAAAGGAAATCGGGTCCATCGTGTGGATCGTGTACCTTAACTTAAAGGTACACGATCCACAAGATTGTGGCCGTGCTAGGAAACAAGTACCCTATCTTTTATTATTTGTGAGTGTGGAGTATGAGGTTACGTGTATTAGTATGGCTGCGCTCAGGGTACTCACAATTACTCCTACTTGTTTCTATACTCTATTTACGTAACTCTTGGACACAAAATAGTGGCCATACCATACTAGCGTGGTGTGGATGCAACCCGACATCGAAACACCCCATTCCGATGGAGCTACCCGTTGGTCCACGCCACCTCACTACCTGTCCCTGTCGGTCGCTGCCGCATTCCCACACCCCCCCTAACCCTGCCCATCACCCTGTAGCAGAGACGGGTAGGGTGCCAACACCCAGCCGCCAAGTGACTGGGACGCGTGTGTGTGTGAGACACTCACGCGTCCCAGTCTAATGGAGTCCCTCTCCGACAGCGCTCGTCAACGGGGACATTCTGGAGAGCGCTGGCAGTGAATGAGAGGGGCTCCATCTGTATGTCTTCATAAAGCATTCAGTGAATAGAAAATTAGCCTATTCTTTTCTGTCTTTAACCCTTATTTTATCTTATTTACCTATTAACTGCTACCTACCACACATTTAACCTCTTACTTATTCTATATATTTACAATTTCTACCTACTGTACTACTCTTAAACAAATGAAATCTTGTAAGAGTAACGGATGTAAGGCCGCTAAACAATTGGTGCACATACAGTATGAAAAATATATTTGGACCTGTTTTTTATTTACTTAGTGGACTTGCTTGTCCTTAACAATATCCTCAACTTTTGAATAAATTAAGGACAAGCTTAAATTAACCATTAAAGACCCACTTCTCTGTCAGCCACCCCCTTTATGTCTTACTGTGCACTGCACTTGGATACATTTATTCTATCCTTATGTATCCCTCCTATTATCTCTATAGATTGTAAGCTTGCGAGCAGGGCCCTCCTACCTCTATGTAGGGTGGTTTGTACCCAGTTTGTTTAATCACTGTTACTAGGCGGAGATGTGTAACAACTGCGCTGGGTTTGCAGTCTAGATGGCTGCTGCGGGATTTACCCTGGGTATGTCACACCAGGGGGCTTAGTCGACAAGACTGAGACCTCTGGTGGGGACCTGGACCGGTTCCTGAACCGGGGAGGTTGGAGAGGACCCTTGCGCATGGACTGCGCGACAGTGCACCCAGAGCCAATAAGCAGTCAGAGGTAAAAGTACAACCAGATTTATTATGCAGAAGGTTGTAACGGTACAGGCAGTAAAGTATGCAGGAGTAATGACAGTTCATGCAGATTGCAATACTTTACAGATGTGATGGATATGGTATCGATGGTGGAACATCGGATGGATATCGGATATGGAGACTGTGGGTCCGGAATGACGGACGGAAGATAGGAGCTTGACTGTGGGTCCGGAATGACGGACGGAAGCTTGACTGTGGGTCCGGAATATCGGACTATCGATGGTGGAACATCGGAGGCGGATGATGCTGGAGCATCGGAGGACCAGAGTCCCGGAGCTAGGCTTGGTCGCTAGGCTGACGAGGCAGGCTCACAGGTGATGGAATAACCTGGACTTCAACAGGAGATGGAATAACCTGGAATACACTGCAGCATGGAAGACAACACCAGCAGAGAAATACACTTGCACGGAAACAAGGACAGCTGACCATACACAGGAGACAACTGAAGCACTAGCAATGGTTCTGAGAGCTCCCAGCATACTTATCCCCACTGGGTGGCCAGGATTGGCCGAGGAAGTATGACAGGGAGATCAGAACCAACAGGATTGGACAGCACAGACATGTGACTGGGAAGAACATGGCAGCCCCCATGTCTGCTATGGTGGGAAAGTGTGTTTGTGCACACCATGCTGGATACTGGGAGCAATGGCGGCGGACAGGTGGATTGCCGTGCACTGGGGACTGTCACTGGGAGACAGGAGGCCGGCAGAGATGACGTCTGGACCGCAAGCTGAACCTGCGGAGGCACTTAGCCGGTAAAAAAGTCTGTCTGACAGCTCGGATCGTGACAGCACCCCCCCTTTAAGGGTGGCCCCAGGACACCTTTTCGGCTTGCGGGGAAACTTGGAGTGGAACGCCCGGATGAGTCTGGGAGCATGGACATCGATGGCATTGGTCCATGATCGTTCTTCGGGGCCGTAGCCCTTCCAATCGATCAAATACTACAGACGACCATATCGGATGCGAGAGTCCAAGATTTTACTGACCTCATATTCTGTTCCACGCTGGGTGCAAACCTTAGGAGCCTTGGGGAGCTTGGAATGAAAGCGATTCAGAACCAGCGGCTTGAGCAGCGAAATGTGGAATGTAGCTGGCACTTTCAAATAGGGCGGCAACTTGAGCTTGTAAGCTACAGGATTGACGACTCGCTCAACTGGAAAAGGACCAATATATCGGGGAGCGAACTTCATCGATGGCACTCTCATTCGGAGATTCTTGGTTGACAACCAGACACGATCTCCTGGACGGAGGGCTGGCACAGCTCTGCGTTTTCTGTCGGCAAATTTTTTGTACCTGCTTGAAGCCTTCAGGAGTGAAGAACGAATGAGCTTCCAGGATTTGACGAATTGCCGGATGGTCGTGTCGACCGCTGGAACAGAGGACACAGATTGCAGAGTGAAGTCAGGAACTCGAGGATGAAACCCATAGTTGGCAAGAAATGGAGTGACATTTGATGAAGAATGATATTGGTTGTTATGGCAGAACTCTGCCCATTGAAGGAGTTGAGCCCAGTCATCTTGGGAAGAAGAGACATATGTGCGGAGAAATGCTTCAAGGTCCTGATTCACCCTCTCCGTTTGGCCGTTTGTTTGAGGGTGATAGGCTGTGGAAAACTTTAGCTTGATTTGAAGCAGGGAGCACAGGCTTCGCCAGAATTTGGCTACGAATTGGACTCCTCTATCGGAGATGATTTCAAGAGGCAGCCCATGAAGCTTAAATATCTCTTTGATGAAGAGCTGGGACAGCTTGGAAGCTGATGGAAGACCGGTGACGGGAACGAAGTAAACCATCTTGGTGAACCGATCAACAATCACCCAGATGGTGGTGAACTTGTCAGACTCTGGAAGATCAGTTACAAAGTCCATAGAAATATGCGTCCAAGGACGATGTGGCACTGACAGTGGCATCAATTGCCCAGGAGGAGACTGACGACTGGTCTTGTGCTGGGCACATTTAGCACAAGAGGATACAAAGTCCTGTACATCCTGTTTGAGGGACGGCCACCAGTAGGACCTGGTGATAAACTCGTAAGTTTTCTGAATGCCTGCATGGCCAGCGAATTTTGAAGAGTGCGCCCAACAGAGCAACTTCTTTCTTAGAGCTGGCTTTACAAATCTTTTCCCTGTAGGGGGCGTGAGATTAGAAACTCCCGTTGCGGAGAAGGCCACTGGATCAATAATGAAGTGTTGATGTGTGGACTTAGACTCACTATCTTGCTCCCATGAGCGGGAAAGGGCATCAGCTTTTCGGTTTTGTGTCCCTGGACAGAATGACAGCTTGAAACGAAACCTGGAAAAGAAAAGTGTCCATCTGGCTTGACGGGGGTTTAAACATTGAGCAGACTTGAGATACAGAAGATTCTTGTGGTCTGTGATAATTGTGATCTCATGGACAGCGCCCTCTAGAAGATATCTCCATTCTTCTAATGCCAATTTGATGGCGAGAAGCTCTTGGTCACCGATGGCATAGTTACGCTCTGCAGGCAGGAACTTACGGGAGTAGAACCCACAGGGATGAAGACGTCCATCGGGCGCTTTCTGCGAGAGGACTGCCCCAACACCCACGGAGGAGGCATCAACCTCGAGAATAAAGGGCAAGGTGGTATCAGGTTGTCTTAAAACAGGAGCTGAAGTGAACCTCTGCTTCAACAGATGGAAGGCTTTGATGGCTTCCGCCGGCCACTTCGCTGGATTAGACCCCTTTTTCGTTAAGGCAGTGATGGGAGCCACAATAGAAGAGAAGTTACGAATGAATTTTCTGTAATAATTGGCAAAACCCAGGAAACGTTGTATACCTTTCAGCGAAGAGGGAATTGGCCAATCTTGGATGGCCTGCAGTTTTCCTGGGTCCATTTGAAGACCAGAACCGGAGACAATGTACCCTAGGAAGGGTATAGACTTCACCTCGAAGACACACTTCTCCAGTTTACAGTAGAGATGATTTGCTCGCAGCCGGGACAGAACCTCTTTGACCCAATAACGATGTTCTGTGATGTTATTGGCGTAGATTAAAATGTCATCGAGATATACAACTACATGACGATACAGAATGTCCCGAAAAATCTCATTGACATAGTGCTGGAACACGGCTGGGGCATTGCTGAGCCCAAAGGGCATGACGAGGTACTCATAGTGGCCGTCTCTGGTATTAAACGCCGTCTTCCACTCGTCGCCCTCTCGTATGCGGATGAGATTATATGCACCCCTCAGGTCGAGTTTCGTGAAGATGGTTGCACCGCTGACACGGTCAAACAGCTCGGTGATGAGGGGCAACGGATATCGGTTCTTTACTTTAATGTCATTGAGGCCGCGATAATCAATGCAGGGACGTAGGCCTCCATCCTTCTTCTTTACGAAGAAGAATCCTGCGCCAGCAGGAGAAGTCGAAGGACGGATGAATCCCTTTGCCAGATTTTCCTTGATGTAATTGGTCATGGCTTGAGTCTCTGGAAGAGAGAGAGGATAGGTTCTACCTCTGGGTGGTTCTTTGCCTGGGATAAGATCGATAGGGCAATCCCACGGTCTGTGAGGAGGTAGGACATCAGCGCCAGACTTGCTGAATACATCTGAGTACTCTTGGTAGGGAAGAGGCGGAAGGTCTGCTGCATCGGCTGAAGAATGACGAGCTGGGAGTACCTTTTGGAGACAGGTACCGGAGCAGGAAGGATCCCAGGAAAGGATTTCAGATGTCTTCCAATCAAGACGAGGATTGTGAAGACGGAGCCAGGGTAAACCCAGAACCAGAGCGTGAGTGGCTCGGGGTAAAACCAGGAAGGACAAAAGTTCAGTGTGCAGGACTCCCACTTTTACTGTAAGTGGTAAAGTTCTGCGGGAGACTGTCGCATCAGGAATCCTACTGCCATCCACAGCAGTAAGGAAGACAGTCTTGGAAAGACTTTCAGTGGGCAACCCCCACTTGCGGACCAGTTCTGCAGTAACGAAGTTGCCAGCGGCACCGGAATCAAGAAGTGCGGAGACAGTCTTGAAATGCTGACCAACTTGTAAGGAAACTGGAAGGACACAATCAGTTGCTGATGGAGAGGACTTAATTACTCCTAGCCTACCCTCTCCTTGATGGGCTAGGAGGAGGAGTTTTCCTGACGCTTTGGGCATGCAGAAATTTGATGTGCAGGATCGGCACAGTACAGGCAGAGCTGTGCCAACCGACGACGTCGACGTTCTCCAGGAGACAAACGGAAGCGGTTTATCTCCATTGGCTCTTCTTTGGAATGGACCGCAGGAGCAGTGGGTAAAGAAGGCGGAGGAGTTGGCACTTTAACTGGAGCGCTCTTGTGACGTTCTACAGCCCTTTCTCGGAAGCGTAGGTCTACTTTGATACACAATGATATAAGGTCACTTAGACCTGAGGGTAAGTCTCTGGTAGCGAGTTCATCCTTAATACGATCGGATAGGCCATGCCAGAAAGCTGCGTATAAGGACCCATCACACCAGGAGAGTTCAGAATGCCAGAATCTGGAACTGGACCAGATATTGCCCGACGGAGCGGGATCCCTGTCTGAGACGGAGGAGTTCAGTGGAGGCAGAAGCTGATCGCCCAGGCTCATCGAAGATACGCCGGAATGTTGACACGAAGTCCTTGTAATTGGACAGGATGGCATCAGATCTTTCCCATAAGGGAGACGCCCATTCTAACGCTGCTCCACACAGGAGGGAGATGATGTAGGCGATCTTGACCCTTTCAGTGGGGAAGTTGCTGGGTTGCAGCTCGAAGTGAATCTCACACTGATTGAGAAAACCTCGACAGGTCTTGGGGTTCCCATCATACTTGGTGGGGACAGACAGATGAAGGCGAGGTGCAGCAGCCATTACAGGAGGATGAACTGGACTTGGAAGTTCTCTGACAGGCTCAGGGCCACTGAGAGTGGTCTGTAGCTTATCCAGCCGGGAAGACAGATCTTGCAGACAATTAATCACTTGGCTCTGCGCAGCCTCTTGCTGATCCAAGCGAACAGCCAGTTGCTGTACAGGGCTTGGTGGAGATGCTTGGTTTGCGGCTGGATCCATTTGGCTAGTGCTTACTGTCACACCAGGGGGCTTAGTCGACAAGACTGAGACCTCTGGTGGGGACCTGGACCGGTTCCTGAACCGGGGAGGTTGGAGAGGACCCTTGCGCATGGACTGCGCGACAGTGCACCCAGAGCCAATAAGCAGTCAGAGGTAAAAGTACAACCAGATTTATTATGCAGAAGGTTGTAACGGTACAGGCAGTAAAGTATGCAGGAGTAATGACAGTTCATGCAGATTGCAATACTTTACAGATGTGATGGATATGGTATCGATGGTGGAACATCGGATGGATATCGGATATGGAGACTGTGGGTCCGGAATGACGGACGGAAGATAGGAGCTTGACTGTGGGTCCGGAATGACGGACGGAAGCTTGACTGTGGGTCCGGAATATTGGACTATCGATGGTGGAACATCGGAGGCGGATGATGCTGGAGCATCGGAGGACCAGAGTCCCGGAGCTAGGCTTGGTCGCTGGGCTGACGAGGCAGGCTCACAGGTGATGGAATAACCTGGACTTCAACAGGAGATGGAATAACCTGGAATACACTGCAGCATGGAAGACAACACCAGCAGAGAAATACACTTGCACGGAGACAAGGACAGCTGACCATACACAGGAGACAACTGAAGCACTAGCAATGGTTCTGAGAGCTCCCAGCATACTTATCCCCACTGGGTGGCCAGGATTGGCCGAGGAAGTATGACAGGGAGATCAGAACCAACAGGATTGGACAGCACAGACATGTGACTGGGAAGAACATGGCAGCCCCCATGTCTGCTATGGTGGGAAAGTGTGTTTGTGCACACCATGCTGAATACTGGGAGCAATGGCGGCGGACAGGTGGATTGCCGTGCACTGGGGACTGTCACTGGGAGACAGGAGGCCGGCAGAGATGACGTCTGGACCGCAAGCTGAACCTGCGGAGGCACTTAGCCGGTAAGAAAGTCTGTCTGACAGCTCGGATCGTGACAGGGTATACTACGGAATACCCTATACAAAAGTATACGTACAAAAACGGGAGGTGTGGGTATTGACATATAACAGACAAGGACAAAACATATAACGAAAACATTGCTACTGAGACCTACGGGTTAATTTTATCATTGATTGTAAACATAGATAACAGTTGGGCCGCAGTACTTAGGGAAAAAAATATATAAATATATAAATAAATTAAGGATAAAGTTTGTTTACTTCTCCGCTTAGTTTTTCATATAGAATGTGGTGAAATATAGGATGGTGTTTCTATATGTATTGGACAGATCCGATCTGGATACAAGATATATATACAAATATCTATACTGTATATATATATACTGGAAAAATATATAGGCAAAAATATGAAATATATAAAATAATAACTGTTATCTATGTTTACAATCAATGATAAAATTACCCCGTAGGTCTCAGTAGCAATGTTTTAGTTATATGTTTTGTCCTTGTCTGTTATATGTCAATCGCCACCAAACTGAAACGGTCCCCATGGAGATGAGGGCACAAAATGGAGTAAAGAAGCTGAAAACAGTAAGGGCGGAAGTCAAAGCTACTCACAAACCCACAGACTGTAAGAACGGGCGGATGTGACGCACGCGACACACGGAAGCCCACAGAGAACGGGCGGATATCCATGAACACAGAGAATGGGCGGAAGCGACGCCCACCACACCATAATAAAAGAGGAGCCCAGGGCAGCGATAGATCACTCTGCTTTATCCCGAGGAAGCCTGTGACACAGGCAAAACGCGTCAATCTCAGAGTAATCGATCCCTCCTTACACAGCAAGCCGCACAGATCGCTGCTACTATAGGAGGTTTTAGTCTGCCGGCAGACGAGGATCGTATCCCTGGAAACCTTGCACACATCACTTACACCATCTACTGGTAAGCAAATTTATTGCTGGAAACCAAGTGACTGTTTTTACTCTCCCCGGATTACCCTTTGAGACTTTCTATAATCAAGCATCAGAAACGCCCACAGAGGAGTAGTGCATTATATGTTCTGTGTTAGTTTGTCTTGTGTTGTTGTATACCGGTATTAGGACTCCCTAGAGAATCATTAGCATTGTAACATATATATATTTCCCTCTTTTTTTTAGGTGTCCTTTTTTTTCTAGATATTTCCCGTCCTCTAGGTGTCTCCATTGTCGAGTGATACTCCCTCGTCTTATTCAAATATTTGAAATATGTCGTATATGCTCCTCCTTGTAAATGTAAATATAAAAAATAATAAAAAATAAAAATAGTAATAAAATAATCATAAAATAAAATAAATAGTAAATTCTATACATTAATTTGAACAAAACAATGATTCATTTTTTCCATCAAACAATTTATGCTAGGACTATGCATAATAGTGTGTCCGACTCCCCTCCCCCCTTTTTCTGCTGGATGTGGCATATAATAAACATTGGTGATCAATACAATATAATATATAAATTAAATTGAATTAACACAGTTAGATCAATCATTTGCAGTTTGCAAATAATAGATTATGCCACATTAAGCAGGTTAAATGCCCCCGGCTCACCCTCACTACATAAGTTCGGCTTTTTCGCCGTTTTAATGAAGCAGCAAGCTGATTAAATTAAATAAACTTCTGACAGCTCACTGTAACTTTGTTAATAAGATAAATATGGCCCCCACGTTTTAAAATAGAGTCACTGCAGCAGTGTAGATACGTTATCCCCCCTTAAATTGTCACTACGCTGTGTAGATTCGTTATAAATGTCAATCCGTGCAGGAGCAGTACAACAGCCGGGGAAACCCGGAAGTTGGTATGCTCCATACATGCGGGTCAAGCCACGTAGCGCCGAGCGGGTTCGTCATAGCAGCCGGGGAAACCCGGAAGTCTATGCGCACCACTCGTGCGTGTCAAATGCCGACGCTTCCGGGTCCCGAACTTCCGGTGACTCCGGAAGCGCGGCTCAGCTGGACTGGAGGCGGCGTCCTCACTTAAGCAATGTATGTGTAGGGTATAAATGCCGGGCCCGGGCAGTGTCAGGTAGCTGCTGCTCCTATGACCATGGGCTTCCTTCCATGACATCGCTGATTGCTGTGATTTCGTATTGACCAAGTAATGTAACATTTTATTTATGTGTATATGCTTTTGCAAAATATTTTTTTTTGGTATCCTGTTGGCAGGTTACTTAAACATTTATTCCATGTGTTTATAGGCTCCTTGATAAAGGTCCGCCATTATGGACCGAAACGTCGGGGCACACATGGAAACATTAAAGTTGTGATTTATGCTGACTAAAAATCACTGGATGTAAAAATAAAACCTGGATTGGATTTTATAACAGGATTGGATATCTTTTGTTATAAGGGCGAGTGCCTGACATCCCCCACCTTCAGTGTGGAGGATACCCCCGGAATATATATGTTCAGAAAAAGAAGGAAAGAAATCAGTTTTCACTGGGATGCACTCCTCATCCACATTGTCCCATGGGACATAAAAATTAGTACATGTTCTTTATTGGTATGCAATTAAAGGTAAAAGGCCATCATTTATTATTCCATTGGTCAATTTTATTAACTGTCTGGTGACCTGGTATAACGAGTCCCTGTGGCAGGGATATTGATAGCGAAGTATTAAAATAAAGTAATGAATATAGATAAGAAAAGAAAAATAAGAAGATTAAAATCTGTAAACTGTTGTTTTAATCAGGTTTGCTCTGATAGTTTGGTGGTAACTATCAGTGGTATTGTACCAGTGAGTACTAGTGTGGTCAGGGGTATATATTCACTGAATGTGTGGGTTTATATGTATTCGCAACTATTGTTGTTGCTAAAGGACACTGTTGCCTTCAGAAGTAATTATTCTACACTTGTAACAGTAGCTACTATGCAATTCATGAGAACACTGCTATTTATTTCCCCGTCAAGAATATTGCGGCTACAGAAACGGGCTACAGTACATGTGTGCCTGCTGAGTCTGTATGAATATATAATTACCGCTATGACGGTTTAATACTATAGTTTCCGCTACTGATGTGGAGATAGCGTTGCCAATGTGCATGCAGGGTATCTGTATCAGACCATAAGGTGTGCTTTCATATATATGTGACTTTAAAACACTGATTGTGCTGGTATAGCTGGTTTTAAATATTGCGCTATTATGGCTTTGGTCCACCTATATTATTGCACCTTATAGCAAGCACTGTTTAGTGGTTATGCTTTGATGCATATATCGACAATGTGGGATGCCTGATTATACACATTCACAGTATGTCATCTATTATATATGCATCTGCAGGCTAGCTGATAAGACAGATAAAGTAGTAAGTATAATCCAATAATCCCACCGTTTGGGAGTGTTCCCGCAGTGTTAATTGCGTGTATCTGCGTATACGCTCTGCATATCACTCAAATACAGTATTTAATCATGGTAATGTTGTCTCCTATTCTATCCGAGATATTGCGGCCACAGAAGCAAGCTTAGTTAGTTAGTGCTGGCTTTCTCTGTGCGTTAAATTACCGCTATAACGGGTGGAGTAATTTACTGTAGTGTGCAGAGGAATTCCCGTTTATTCATACTGCAGGCGGTTTTACATACTACTCATGCATTTTTATAGATATTAGGCCACTCAAAAACACGCAGCTTCTGAACACTGATTTGTACTAATATAGCCAGTTCTGGGTGTCTGCAATTGAGTGGCTTAAGATAGCATATGCTCTGGTATCATGAAGCAGGCACTGTTATTTAGTTATGGCAGTAGTATACACGTGGATATTTAGGGTGCGTCCGTGTGTATCTTCATACCCAATTCTCAGTTATATATATACACCTAGGGCAAGTTAAATATGCGGGTAAGGTGGCGGGCTTGAGTACAGAAGTCTCTGTCAGGGATTGTTCCCTTTGTACTCGCCGCGCGTGTCAGCGTGTGTGCTCAGTTAGCAGCCGGAGATCTGTGGTGATTCTCCGTTGCAATACTGTGCCTTCACAATCAGGGGGTATATTCCCACTAGTACACTGCGTGTGCTAGCGTGTTTATTCACGCTGCCTGCAGCTAGTACTCGCTCTCTTATCCCGCTACCTCTAACCACAATACATTGAGTAAATTTTTTACAGTTAATAAAGCAAACACTGGTACAAACAAACAAACAAACAGTTTACAGCGATCTGCCAATGCGCATTTCGCTCTCTATAAGCTTTGTCAAGGCTTAGTCAAGGCTTAGTATAGGTGCCGGAATATATATATATATATATATATATATATATATTTTTTTTTACCATATATATATTTTTTTACCTTTTATTATAATAAAGAAAACAATTTATTTATTAACACATTGTGTCAATCATCCTTTATGCACACCCACTAGCATTAAGCAGTGAAGGTTAGCGCAGGATATACCCACACCTCCCGTTTTTGTTTAATCACTGTTGTTTCCCATTGCAAAGCACAACGGAATATTCTGCGCTATGTAAGAAACTGTAAATAAATAAATACATTTGTTGTAAAACACTCTTTAAAGGGCAAACTATGTATAGAGTAGCTTATTTCAAGCCTGGTTGTAAAACCTATCATTTTCTCATTGTTAGAATACAAATATCACTGCATTTAGGACTCTATGCATACCAGTCCAAACATGTCCTTAATGTTTTATCATAAATCATTAAAATGAGGCAAACTAGTGATTTTAGATGTAGTATGACCAATATGGCAAAGGTTATGCATTGAGCCATATCATGTCTCCTTTAAATGTTAGTAGAACTCAGCTTTAATATAAAGGAAGAATATCCCCTACGTCAGCCTCAGTTCTTCATGATCAGTGACTTGCCAGGGATTAATTCCCTTTGCCTGGCATACTGTAAGTCAGAGGCCAGCAAGTGTGTTAATAAAACAGTATGTCCCAGCTACCTCTCTTGCAGTTCAGCACTTGGACAGCTCCTCTGCTGTCTGATTATGCTTTTTGTCACAGTGGGGGTTATTTTGGTTCACTCTTCCTGACAAATTCCTTCTTAGATGGACAAAACCATGTGTGCTGCAGGGGGGGCAGATGTAAAATGTGCAGAGAGAATTAGATTTGGGTGAGTTATTTTGTATCTGTGCAGGGTAAATACTGGCTGCTTTATTTTTACACTGCAATATAGATCTCACTTTGAAGTAAAACCCCACCCAAATCTAACTCTCTCTGCACAAATAACATCTGCCCCACCTGCAGTGCACATGGTTTTGTCCATCTAAGAAGGAATTTGTCAGAAAGAGAGAACCAAAATAACCCCGTATCTGTTCTCTCTGGATCCCATGATCAACGATCTTCTGCTGTATTCTTATTTCACGGATCTCTGATAGCTGTGAACAATCTCTCTCTCTCTATGGGCCTGATTCAGGTCCGCTCACTAAGCAGCGGTCGTTAGCGAGCCCTGCAAATCCTCTTGGAAGCATGAGAATGAATGTATGCACTTACTCATCCATTTGTCGAAAGGTTGACCCTGTCGACCTTTTTCATGTGTTGATCTAAGGCCTGTGAACCTTCAGTAGTCGACTTAATGCATGTTGACGTTCCTGCGGTCGCCCTAATGGTCCATACCCTATTTACAATTGAATGACAATGTTGCAATGTTCATATATATAATAGCAGTACTGTCTCTTTATCACACATAGAACTTTTGTAGAATTATGTGTTGCTCTCACCAAGACCTGAATAAGGTTGCTGCTTCCCCTCCGAAAGGCAGCCATATCTAACAATATTGTAAGTCACTCAGCTTGTCGCTCTCTACAGGCCAGATGCACTAAGCTTGAAAGTGATAAAATGGTCAGAGAGTGATAAAGTGTCAGCCAATAAGCCCTTAACTGTCATGTTACAAGTTGTGCTAAAAATGTCAGTTAGGGACTATTTGGTTGGTTGACTTTTCAAGGCTTAGTAGATCTTGCCCTACGTGCCACTACAAGAGCCGGACTCTTCTGTTTCTTCTCTTCCTCCCCATCAGCTGAATATTTATTCATTGGCTTATCACTGTGCAGTGGGTTCCCCTCTGCTCTCCTCTGTCCACAGTTCCAACTGTCACTTCTCCCACCGATCTTTTTTTTTTAATCAATTTTATTTTAAAATAACACAGGCTTCAGCCCCTTTTCCAAATGGCATTTGGCGAGTATGACAGAGGCTTGCACCTCCATCTCTCTATCGTTACGCTGTACGCCAACTGAGGCTACATTTTTAGATTCAAGTCAACATCAATAGGATTGTGAATAACCAAAAATGGTTCTAAGTCAGGATTTTCACGAACCCAACTTTAGCTCTTTGCTTATCTCTATTTCCCATGCAGAAGCTATTATTTACACAGCATCACGTAATTCCCATAAATGTTTTGTTCAAACGTTCTCAATTAACAGAAAATTACCATATCTTTTTTTCAGGCTCTCCGCTCATGAGCAACTGTTCTGTAATTTAAAAATGGAAAAAGCAGCTAAAACCGGTACACTTCATTAGTTAATATAGTCAAGAAAATTGTTAGATGTTACTGTAAAGATAACTGAAGTGTTACAGTTACTAATGATTTCCTTTTGTTGAAATACGTTCTCATTACTCTACCAACGAGATTACTATCTGTATCAGAGATCTTGGATAGGGCATTTAACCATTTTAGCAATTGTTCTGCTGAGATGAAACTCTTTATTAGTGTGCGGATTATTCAGTACTCATTAAACAGTTTCTGTCAAATCACAGATACTTTTGTAGATAACCTTTGTTTTTTTGCAACGTTTTCTGCTGAGTGGATGGTCTCTTTCTGCTTCTGGGCACGTTGCCACTATTCAAACCCCGAGGCACTGATGTGTTCTTGCATCTACGAGAGACTGCGTACATTCTGCTGGGGAAGGGGCATCGTTCGGGAATGCTGCAGATATGGACCCCCAGGGGGCTTTCTGTTAATATAATTCCATATCCTGGGCTTAAAGGTCAGTGATGGGGAGAAACATCAGTTCACATTGACTGATGTGAACAGAACTGGAAATAAATTTAATGTTGCCTTGAAATCTACGGAGATTAAATCCTCAGAGTTGTAACCCTTTGAATGACAATACATTGTGATATACTGTAGCAATTACCGATCGTTTGCTCGACGTGCAGAAAGAGATTGGGTGGTTGACTTTTCAAAGACACCTTTATGTTAGTTTTTGTGGTTGCATAATACATTTGGCAAGAGAGCGTACTATGCTATATACATTGTGCAGCCTATATGGAAAGAAACATATAAGAAACAATTGTGTTTTCTTCCCGGTAACAGCGAGCTGAGCATAGACAGCATTTAGTATAATCATTTCCTTTTCTGCTGCCTGGAATCTCTCTTTCTGCCCTATTTCTCTTAACTCCTCCTCATTCTACGCCAAAGCTTTAAACACACACATACTGTAAGGTTTTGTCTATATCACTTGGCTTTTTATGTTTTCTATTTTTTCCCGTTTCATATCCTTCTTCGCAGCCTTTCCCCGTCTCCCCCTAACTCTTTAATTTCTTAGTAACATGTGAGGTTTGTTTCCAGAATTTGCTATTTCGTCATTATATAATAACTTGTCTACAGTATTGTGGATTTTAGCTTGCAGCCTCTTCTTGTAGAGTTCTTCATTACTTACAGTCTGTTACTGAGCTTCTCTATTGTGATGTTAAAATTCTTTTTTTGTTTCTTTTATCTCTCTTTTATTGATCCCTCTTGGGGGTAGAGGCATTATGTGTATGTACGCAGGGAAGCAGAGATCCTGGATGGGCCTGAGTACTTTCAGGGGGCATGACCTAATTGTGGAAGGCGTGGCCATATACCCTTAGAATAAAATACAGAAAAAATGTATTTTAAGCATCTCCCTGGCCCCACTGCAGCAACATGTACTGGGTTAAATATAAGAGCTGCTGCTGTCAGGTAACTGGGGAACCACTGGGCATCAGACCTGGGCTCTGGTAGTTAGTACAGCCTCCTCTCTTGGCACCATGCAAGAGCACACATGACTCACCTATCCCATCCCAGCCGTAACAGAGTGCCCCCTATGAGTATGCCATCATGCAGATGGTGCTGGGTCGGTGGAGCTATGTAGTGTAACACAGCTCCTTTTGGTGTATCTAACACCGCCAATCAGGCATGTCTACCGTCATCTATTGGCACTCGCTACAATATAAAACATCTCTCAGCCACACCATAATCTCCTGCCTATTTCAGTTTTAGGGCGGGATGCTCTAACATCCGCCGGGTACCGCTGACATAATTATCGCATATGCTCTAACATATGCGATAATTATGGCAAAGGACAGCTCTTGCGTTAAGAGCTGTCCTTTGCGCTGAGCCAGCGGCTCACGGCGGGTCCCCCCTCCCTCCCTTACCTGGCTTAAACTGACTGTGCTGCTGCTGCAGGCGGGCTCGCCTCCTCCTCCCTGCACCCAGAAGAGGATTTTCAGTGCAGGAAGGAGGAGGTCACAGGTCCGGGCAGCACAGCGCTGTGCTGCCCGGACACAGGTGAGGGGTACTGTGCGGGTTTTGCGGCATAACAAAATGTGGTAAAAACCCAGATAACGGGGTTTTTACCACATATTCAGATTCGAGAATCCCGCCCCTAATCTTCTAATGGTACTTGTGTATTAGCACGGCGCCCGATTTTACTATGTACGCAATTGTAGTGAAATCGCATACAATATGGCATGCAATGCGATTTCACTACCGTGAATAGCCCTCTACGCAAACAGCGTAGTGGGCGCCGTGATAATACACAAGTACCCTTCTAATTACTCTGCGTAATGGTACATGCAAATAAAATCATAAACGTACATGGATGACACAGGTATGTAGTAATATGAGAATGGTCTAGTTAGTACAAGTAACAATGCAAAACACACATACAGTAATTGATTGATGGGCACTTTGAATGGAATACAGTTCTAAAAAGCAAAAGTCTTTGGTAAAAGGTATTGCTAGTATTGCTAGCGACAGGAGGTGTTCATAAGGGTGTGAACAGCATTAGGGTGTGTCTGTACACCCCCAACACACAATGTGCGCACGCCTATGGGTACCGGCCGCACAACCCTAGTTATATCCCTTCACTGATGTCATATTTAGGCCTCCCAAAACCTGTGTAACTTTTTATCATTGTATTTTTATCCTTTTTTGTAAAATTTTTCCACTTTAGCCAAATATTTATTTTAATGTCATTATTATATACATGTGACTAATTCTATTTCGTAATCTTAACAAATGAGGGTCCACCAAGAAATTAGCTTTTATAGATAAATACTTATAGCCACTTTTGCAGTTAAAAATTTACTTATAGGGTTCACCGTAGGTCGATCCCATTCTCCAGTAGTTGAACCCAATTTACTTTGTGGTCAGGATGATTGGCTGGTTCCACTGAATTAGCCCCATTTTTTTTTTTGCTTTCACTCTTTAACACTTCACTTGCTATCTCTCACTAGTGTGCTGCCTTGAACCCTAGAATCTTTGTGACTAACTAAGGTTATTCAAAATACCTCTATTTAATTCAGAATCAGAATTACCCTTATTGACCAGGTATACTTACGTATGCTAGGAATTTGGTTTGGATTGCTGTGCAACAGCCAGGGTAAGAACAAGTAAACATTGACAGTACAGATATATATGACACATACAGACATTCACTAGACGTATCCTGATCAGGGACATGGACATGAGGAACATATATTACCGATCTGTGCAGCACCCAGGCAGCCATTCAATGGCACCACTTGGTGCCGCTGAATGGCTGCCTGGGTTCTGCAACAGCCAAATAGGTAGCAAGTAAAAAAAAGTACAGATATGTAACACTACAGGGGAGACAAGGGGTACATGTTTTGGCTGGGTGGCACAGATCGTAGGCAGCCATCAGCAGCGCCATCTGGACTTCACTACTTTCAGGGCAGCAGTAAAAGGGCTCAAAAAGGCCATCTCCCATTCAACACGCCACAGCCAGCATTGATGGATCCAGAAGCTGGCCTGCTGCTATGGGGCTGGGGGGTGGGCCAGCATGATAGGGACCCTAGCTGTAGCTGAGGCTGGAGGGAGAGCCAGGGGGAGTAGTCAGTGAGGCCAGAGGTGATAGTTGGGCCCTCTCTGGGCTAAGGTCTACTCACCCCTATTACAGATGCCATTACCTCCTCTCTTCCTTGGGGGTCCTCCCAGGGGGGGGGGCACCGCTAAGTTCACCTGGATAGCCTGGAGCTCCGGCAGTCCTCCTGCATTGCACTGGGGGGGGGGGCTCCAGCAGTCCTCCTCGGACGGGGCCTGCAGGCTGGGAATCCCCCCTGTCTCCACACTGCTGCTGGGTGTTTCAGTTGCGGCCAGGGGTCCTTCCTTCTTTTGGCCAGGGTGTACCTGGGGCTCTGTGCCAGGGGCCTGCCAGAGAGACGCCTGCTTCTGTCCGCCACATTTTTACACTAGTGCGCTCCATCCTCCAGCCTCCGCGCCTCAACTCTCCTCCCTCCGACTGCCTCCTTCTCTTGCCCTCTGTCTGTCCCCTGATGCCTCCTCCTCCACGCTTCTCCCGGGACCGAGGATGGGAGAACAGAGCTTCATGTGTATGCGACCATCCTTGGCCCCCACGGAAGTATCTCTGTATAATTGATAAATGTACTAGATTTGTAATTAGTAGTGTTTGAATAGTGCACATGCATTCTTTCTCTTTTAATTTTTTTGTCTAGCCAGGAGTTTCTTTATAGGGCCCCTTGGGACATAATAGGCCCTGGGCAGGTGCTTAGGTTGCCTTGTGGGAAATCCACCTCTTATAACTGGTTACCGTTGTGACTGTGTAAGATGCCCCAAACTTTTAAGTTTAATTTTCACTTTTGTGTTTAGTAGAAAAAAAGTTATATTTTGTTTAGTCTTCTTCCAATGCCTATACGGTGCTTAGTAATGCTAGGTTACAATCTATGGCTTAATCACCTAACATTTATTGAATGGACTACGATTTTATAGGTGTGTATGCAGGGCATAGCAGAGTGATGATTCGATGCTTGCCAACACTCTACTTGTCTCCATGGATGGTCAGGAAGTTGGCGTTGATGGAAGCAGGGCATCTGAGAGCTTTGCTGGGCCCCGGTAAAATTTTGGAGGTGTGACCTAATCGCAAGAGGCGTGGTCACCTCTCGCAATTAGGCGGGTGTTTAGGGGGTGAAATGTTTTTTTCAAAAGTAGATGGGGGTGTTATTGCCCCCCCCCCCTCAGTAGCAACAGCGGCAGCAGCACACACCTACGCTGTCAGTAAGATGTTCATGCTGAGCCTGCTGTAAGCACAGCATATGCTGTAGGTGTGTGCTGCTGCCTAGGAGGGATGGAGAGGGAAGTGGGGGGGGGGGCGGTCGGACTAGAGCCCCTCCAGCAAGCCCGGGCCTGGATAATTAGTACCCCCATCTCAGCAGCCCTGGAAGGAAGACAAGTCCCTTCTTTATAGCGGTAACACCTTGAGGCTCAGCATGGCTCTTTATTCTGGGTTGTAAATGTTAAATATTGGAACATCATTACCATTAGGGTGTTGTATATTTTGTTGCTCAAATTAAAATTGATCCAATGCATTCGCCACTGCTAGATCTCAGGGGTGCATGTGGTGTGTGACCATATTATTTAAATACAAATTACAGAAGATCTGCAGTCACCATAAAAAAAGAAGCATTGTGTTTGATTTCTGTTTTATATACATATGAGCATTCTCATTGAACCTTTCACTGGCATACACCTCCAAAAGGTGAAAACCACATTCTGAACAAACCGCAGCTCTGTACTGGTTGTACCTGTCCTTCAGTACATATCGCTATCCGTTCAAATGTACGTGGGTATAACCTATAACAAGAAATAAAAGACCTTACTACTGATTCAATTATTGACAGAGAAAGTCTCAAAACAAGAGTGCACTTCAGAATATATAAAGGACCTATTGTAAAAACGTCTGGTTGGGGATACATCCCGCTTGTGAGAATCGTGGAAATTATGTCAGTGCTATTTGCGAACCCCTGATGAAGTCCCATGTAGGGACGAAACGCGTTGGCAACGTCTGTTTGCTAATCTGAAATATCTGAAATGCACTATTGAACTTTTTATGGTCTGGAACATCCACCACTGCTGTGTGGTTTAAGAGACTTTTTAATAAATGTTTAGAAATTTTGGACTTTACTTTTTCTTTGCTTTGAATTTTGTCAAAGGCCAAAAGAGACCCAATCACTAAAGGTCTGAACAAGGGCACCAACTTACAACTGCTATCAATATTCTCCTTTCCCCCATCCAACAGGGGTCCGGCAGCCTAGATATAGTAACCAATAAGTTGGTGGCGCGAAACAAGAGTCTGCTCCCCATATATCTACGTATAAACTAAATCTCCACTGTTTATTATTGTTAGTTAATTTAGTGAGTGCAGAGCCCCTGTGATTTATATTTAAACAATGTGGTCACAAACCATAGGGCACCCCAAAACTAGGAAAGGTAAGTGCCGACAATTAGCATATTTTATTTATTAGATTAATTTTTTAATTCGTCTCGTTGTGGTCACATTCTCACATGCACCCTGTATTAACTTATTTATCATAGCTTATGTCAACTATTTCCCTAGATGCTTTGAAACAGGCGTGTTGGTAACTGCTCACCTTTAAAAGCATAGTCTGCTGTGAGCTTTAGACCAGATAGCATGCCTGAAATCTAACACTAATGTGATAGCTATGTGTATGGTAATAATTCTCAGCAATAGATTAGGACTAGAGATGTGCGGCGGCCACTTTTTCGGGTTTTGGTTTTGGTTTTGGATCTGGATCTCCCTTCGTGTTTTGGATCTGGATTGGTTTTGGCAAAACCACCCTTGTGGGTTTTGGTTTTAGATCTGGATTTTTATGAAAAAATGGTAAAAATGGCTAAAATAACAGAATTTGGGCCTGTTTTTGCCCCTAAAGTATTATTAACCTCAATAACATTAGTTTTCACTCATTTCTAGTCAATTTTGATCACTTCACAGCTTACAAAATTGTTTTCATTTACTGTAGTTGGGCCAAAAGAGTATACCGAGGTAGCTGGATGACTAAGCTAAGCGACAGCAGTCGGCATCACATACATGTGGACCATACACTTCCAACCTGGCAGAGCGGCACTGCAGGGGCAGACAGGGTGGCAGTTTAATAAACTATCCCAAAAAAAGAGAAATGCTCCAAACAGCAAATACAAAGAGGTATCGGCCTTGTCATGACTGGTGGTAGCAGCTTCAGCACTCCCACTATTTCCTCCTCCATCATCCTCCAAAAATGTGTTTTTATTTTATTTATTACTTTTATTTCTTTTTCTTACTTTAAACTGGACACAGCCTGTCACACTGGACACAGCCCCTTGGACACTGGACACTGCCCCTGGACACAGCCCCTGGACACTGCCCCTGGACACTGGACACAGCCTGTCACCCTGGACACAGCCCCTGGACAATGGACACAGCCGTCACATTGGACACAACCTCTGGACACCGCCCCTGGACACAGCTCCTGTACACTGGACAATGGATATATGTCACGCTGGACACTGGATATATGCCGTCACACAATGGTTAGATGTCACACTGGCCACTGGATATATGTCGTCACACTGGACACAGGATATATGTCGTCACACTGGACACAGGATATATGTCGTCACACTGGACACTGGATATATGTCGTCACAGTGGACACAGGATATATGTCGTCACACTGGACACAGGATATATGTCGTCACACTGGACACAGGATATAAGTCGTCACACTGGACACTAGATATATGTCGTCACACTGGACACTGGATATATGTCGTCACACTGGACAATGGATATATGTCACGCTGGACACAGGCTATATGCCGGCACACATTACATGTCACACTGGACACAGGATATATGTTGTGACTTGTGACACTGGACACAGGATATATTGTCGTCACACTGGCCACTGGATATATGTCGTCACACTGGACACAGGATATATGTCGTCACACTGGACACAGGATATGTGGTCAGTCATCACACAGGACTGGACACAGGATATATGTCGTGAGTGACTCGTGACACTGGACAATGGATAAGATATAGGCCGTCACACTGGACACAGCCCCTTGTATTTCTGCAGCCCCTGTACACAGTGTACTACTCAGCAGCACTGCAGCCCCTGCGTGTGAGCACTGCAGCACTGAGTTAGTTAGTTAAATCACAAAAAAAACACAGGGTTCAGGGCTAAATAAAATAAATCACAACACAGGGCTTAGGGCTAAATAAATCACAACAGGACACGGGCCACAGGACAGCCCCTGGACAGTGGACACTGCAGCCCGAGCACAGCACAGGGCAGTGAGGGCACAGGGCAGGTCACGGAGCACAGCACAGGGCAGTGAGGGCACAGGGCAGGTCACGGAGCACAGCACAGGGCAGTGAGGGCACAGGGCAGGTCACGGAGCACAGCACGGAGCACATGGCACGGAGCACAGCACAGGGCAGTGAGGGCACAGGGCAGGTCACGGAGCACAGCACGGAGCACATGGCACAGAGCACAGCACGGAGCACACGGAGCTTCCCAACCACCCTCTTCCCTCTCCAAGATTGGAGTGAAGATGGCGGGGCGCGCGTGCGTCTTTTATAAGATCCCGCTCCCGCGAGAATCCGACAGCGCGATGATGACGTTCGGCCTCGTTATTGGTCCGGAATTCAGGCGGGAACTCCCTAGCCGGCTCGGATCTGGCCCGGATCTCCGATATTCGGATCTGACGGATCTCGGGGATCCGGACCCGCTCATCTCTAATTAGGACCTGCAGAAAAGTGGGGTCCCGTGGAGCGGGCTGCAGGCTTAAATGCATTGATCAATATATGAACTAAATCTTCACTGTTTATTATTGTAAGTTAATTTAGTGTGTGCAGAGCCCCTGTAATTTCTAATTAAACAATGTGGTCACAAACCATTGGGCACCCCAAAACTAGGAAAGGTGAGTGCAGATGACTAGTGTATATTGTGTCCACAATATAAGTCCACAATCAATCAATCAATGTGTTCAGCTTTAATCATAGATCCTCACCATGGATCAGATAGGAACCTGCAAAAAAAAGTGCACCAATGAGTATAATATCGTAAGAAAATGTACTTAGCACATATACTCACAGACATCAAGATAAAGTAAATTCAGCTTGCCAGCAGTTGGAATAAGCATCACATACAGTATACACGGGCAAAACGGTAAGAGACATCGGGTAAGACACAGAGGGAACAGCGAATGAGTCGGGCCGCTCTCACCGCCGCACTCGAGAGTCAGATGCAGAATGCTGGAGATGGGTGGACCAGGTCATTCGTACGTCAGGGTTCAAGCCACTCCAACGCATTTCATCATTTAATGACTTCATCAGGGGGTGCGTCATTCATAACATATCCCAGGCTTATATACACATCTAATTCCCATAACAGGTGACAGCAATCAATTACATAATCACAAGGAGGATTTTAAAAATAAATTAGAAATATCCTAAATATAAATGCTCCATGTAAAAGAACTGTGCTCCTGCTATTAGAGTTGACTCAATGTCAATACATATTATACATTAATAATAAACCTATTTTATAAATATATATATATATATATATATATATATATATATATATATACACTCATTGATCACATTTCATTTTGATATATTCACTATTTTTCCTTGATAATATATTTTCTTTTATTAATGCAGAGAAGCAGAGCTGTCACAAGCGCTGTGCTTCATAGACAGTCCTTAGCTATTTTAAGCTCAGGGCAGAGTGGGAGAAGGCAGGCACAGCTTTGGAAAACTGCCCTTGGGGGTTCTACATACTGTAGAGCGTGATTGAGTGTGTGTTGAAGAAATACTAAATGAATCAGTAAATAGTGTCTATTATAGTTGTGGAAAGCAAATTGTAACTCATGCAACATCATAAGTGAAATGTGGAAGGTTTTTTTCTGCCTGGCAACTGTCTGAAAGTGTATTTGTACTGATCAATACATAGTTCAATACAAGGACATACACTGAGCAACCATAACATTAAAACTACTGTCAAGAGAAGGGAATAATATTGATTATCTCCTTACAATGGCACCTGTCAAGGGTGGGATATATTAGGCAGCAAGTGAACAGTCAGTTCTTCAAGTTGGTGTGATGGAAGCATGAAATATGGGCAGGAGTAAGGATCTCAGAGACTATGACAAGGACAAAATTGTGATGGCTAGATGACTTGGTCAGAACTTCTCCAAAATGGCAGATCTGGGGGGGGTTCTGGTTGCCTGGAATTATGATAACAATAGCAATAGTATGCAGTTTAAGGGACAGAGCAGAGCTGGTGCACATGCACAGTGGTGGTAGCAGCTGCTTCTACCAAGTTTACTGTGTGTGTAGACCTGAGTCCTCCATCAGTGCACTGAACCAGAGAGCAGATTCCAGGAAGAAGAGATAGGAGCCTTACCATGAGGTGGGAGAATGTGAGCAATAAAAGTGCGTTCCATTATGTTTGTGTATTTATTATGGTATGTTTAGCCTTTTCCTGACCACTTATATTATTTAAATGTTTGATACAGTGTTTACTATAGACCACCTATAGTGTTAGATATTAATACTGTATTCCATACAATGTCTAGTGTATAGAAAGACCAATGTGTACATTAATATCTGCCACTGCCCAGGACTTTACACCAAAAAGATGGCCACGGGAGGGCTGAGCGCATGCCCGATTGCACGCAGCTCCTCCTTGGTCCATTGTGGAGCGCCGGGTGGCTCCCTCCGTGACGTTTTTGCTCCTCCCTCCTCCACTTGCTGTGGCTAGCGACGGCGTTTGTGTGCAGCAGCAGCGGGTCCTGGATCGACAGAGTGACAGTCCAGTCCTGAGGCTGAGACTCCTGTGGGCGCCGGTAAGAGAAATGAGTGTATCAGTGTAATTTGCACCTCAGTCTCCCTCCTCAGACTGCTTTGCCCTGCCCAGCCTTAATTTACTGTACACATGAAATTGCAGCAGTTTGAGAAAACAGTTTTAAATGTGGTTTTGTCCCTTTTTGAGGACATAATAGTTAATTTTCAGTTACTGTCAATCAAAGATGCCTGTAGATTTGCATACTATTGTACTTTGTAAGGGCATGTTAGTATTACTAACATACCCTTACAAAGCATATCAAAGTACAGTTGAATGCAAATTTACAGGCATCTTTGATTGTCAGTAACTGAATATTAACTATTATGTCCTCAAAAAGGGACAAAACAGAATTACTAACTTAGTAAGGGGGCAAACAGAAATTGTCCCATAAGCAGATCTCACAATATTGATAGGACCAGAAGTTTTGGCTGTGGCTAGTTGTGCTTAGTAACTGCTAATATAGTATATATGGGGGAGTGACTGGTCTCTGTTAAGCCACACCCCTCAAATGAGGCCACACCCCTATTTTTTGTGTGCATGGCTTTGCCGCGCGCAAATCCATTGTGTATGGTCCCAACCATTAGCATATTTCTAGATTCGCCTATGAGTTTGACACCTATTTGCAAATATTTGGCCACACTTTAGTTGTGCCTTTTTCTAAATCTCTCTCAACCCTTGCAGGATAAAATTGGTATAGTTTTACACATTATAAATTACACATAATGACTATTTATTAGGTGGATTGTACAGATCCAATAAAACAACTATTGACTGCAGTATTTGGGCTCCAATCCAAGTAATTCACTACTACAGTACAACTGGTTTTTCAAGCTTCAGAACTTGAATGACATGTTAGACCTCAATTTAAGCCGGACAAAGACAATTCCATAGTTGAATACATTCTCTGACCCCGCTAAACTCTGAGGATACTGCATGTGCTCCCAATACTTTTGGGATCTTCTATGATGGTAACCGAGGATTTGAAAATAAAAATAACTGACTGCTAAAAAAGCAAAATAAGGGTGTTAAAAGGATATTTTAGTACTACTAGTTTGTAATTTCAAGAATATGAAATATAAAGAGGTAGTATATTAAAATGAAGGCAAAGACCTAAATAACTGCAAAATAGTAATATATTGAAAGCTGAATGCTAACATTATTGCTGTAAAGGCAATCGCATAACCACATGAGACTGTGGAAGCTATGGCCTCTGGGCTCTATCCAGGGCCGTATTAACATCTGTGGGGGCCCTGGACAATAAAATTGTGCCCCCCCCAGTCCGGCGTGGAGGCAGATGGTACCTGGGCAGTGTGGGGTCCAGGCAGCGGGGATCTGGTCAGCACCACAGCGGGGTCAGTGCAGCGCAGGAGAGGCAGCGGGGTCCGTGCAGGGGATGTTCAGCCAGCGGCGGGGTCCCTGCAGCGGATGGGAACTAGTAGCGGTATTAGCAGGGCAAGAAGCGAGACTGCTGAACATGCAACTATATTTTGAAAAGGCCGGCCATTTATTGACTGAGAGATGAGCGGCCTCCCATCTGATTGGCTGAGAGAATCCTCCTGGACAGCCTTTTCAAAATATGGTTTTACATACAGCAGCCACTTCCTGCTATGCTACTAGTTCCCATCTGCCAAAGGGACCCCGCCGCTGACTTCCCGTCTGCCGCAGGGAAGCCACCGCTGTCTGCCCAGCCACCGCAGGAACCCCCTACCTGCCCCACACTGCCCAACCCCGCTGCCTGCTATCCACCCATCCGCAGCCACAGTGCCGGTGTGGGGGCCCCTGATGTGTGAGGCCCCTGTCGCCCTGTGGTTAATCCGGCCTTGTCTCTAGCTGTCAAGGGGGCCAAAATGAGGAAAAACCAAGGAGCTGCTGAGTTAGAACTGATTTCTCGCCACTCATTTCATAATTATACTCCCTTTGTAGTCCCTTTCAGCTAAAGTCTTGGAATCTGTGAGCTTTGGAAAGCTCTGGAAATTTTCAGCTGTCAGAGAAATCGGCAAGGTTGGAAAACACATGGATCGACAAATTACTTGCCAATCCACGTGTATAAGTCAGAAGGGAGACTGCATCAGTCAATTGAAAAGTAAAGTCTGGGTTTTTTCCAGCTAGACAAAACCTGACTAATTTAATGGGTGTGGTATAGGGTACCGACAGTCATTAGCCCGACATTGGGATCCCGACTGCCCGGACTCAGACAGCATGGTGAGCGCAATAAAGCCCCTTGCAGGCTCGCTGCGCTTGCCGCACTGCGGGCACTGTGGCTCGCTACGCTCAGCACCTATTCTATTCTCTCTCTATGGGGGTCGTGGACCCCTATGAGGGAGAATAAGAGGTGGCCGTCAGTCACCCGTCTATCGGAGTTTTGACAGTCGGGATCCCGAGGTATAGGGGGAAATTTACTAAAGGAAATTTGTAAAAAATAGGTTTATTTGTACAGGTCGAGTATCCCGTATCCGAATATCCGTTATCCGAATTATTCCGAAATACGGACATTCCAGAAAGTGAAAAAAAATTTTTTTTTTGCTAAAAACTCACTGGGGACATATGTAACAGCATCACTGGGGACATGATATGTAACTGGCACTATATATGTGCAAGACAATGATTGCTTGGCATTCAAATTCAGTGCTGAGATAGTACACACATTTTGTTTCACGTTTTGAAACCTTGTTTTTTGAACAATTAAAATATGTTTGTGTGTATTTTATGTGGTAATAAAATATATTTGTGTGTATATTATGTGTTTATACAGCATAAATGCAAGATACTTCAAAATACATCATTGAAATATTAAAATATTCCGAAATACGGAATAATCCGTTATCCAAAATTCTCCTGGTCCCGAGCATTTTGGATACGGGATACTCAACCTGTATTTAGAAATACACTTATTTTTGACATTTACTATCCCGAAAATACGGCAATTCGTATTCGTATTGATAGCACATCAATATGAATACGAATTGCCGTATTTTCGGGATAGTAAATGTCAAAAATAAGTGTATTTCTAAATACAAATAAACCTATTTTTTTACAAATTTCCTTTAGTAAATTTCCCCCATAGTATCTGTTATTTGATCATTTAAAAGTTATTTGTGAATATGATTAGTGCCTGGAATGTTTGTATTTTGTTCCACCTACTGTATTTTTAAAACGGCAATCATTTACAAGGCAAAACTGATCTGGACTCATCTTCTAAAAGATTGCCCTTTTAAAAATAGCGTACAAAAATACCCAACCTTCAACACCCCTATTACATATGCCCCCTAGTGTTAAAGCCTAATATTGTAGATGAATACTAATTGTATTCTCTTGCAGACAGAAAAGCAGCTGCAGTAAATCACTATTGGCCATATACGATAGTTTATCCTTTGAATCTTACTGAAAAGACTACAGTAGCATCAGTTCTGGAACTGATTGGCTAGGTTGACATTGATTGGTGAGTGCTTAAACAACTGAGGGGTAAATATATGAAACTTGGAGAAGTGTTATCCATCCCCATAAAGAACGTAATGTGCATGGTTGTTAGGGACACGGGAGATCTCGCCAACCCTAACTCCATTGTCACCTAGTGGAGTTGGCGGATGCGTGCTAAGCTAACCTTCACCAATAATAGCCGCGTTCGTGGGAGCCCGTTAGTCAGGCTCCCACCCCGATGCCACCTGGTCTTACTAGTGACAACGCAGCCGCCAAGGCCAGAGGTAAACAAGGGGAAAGCTAACTGAACAACAATAGGCGAGAACTACCCTGCCCTACGGAGGAGGGTGCCAGTGGATAACACTCTAAGCAGGAACCCCCTAGGCAAATGCTGTTGCCAGCGGGTGCAACAATACACAATAGCTGATACAATAGACAATACTGACAGGTGTAACAATACACAAGATGGACCCAATAAGAAATGCTGACAGGTGTAACAATACACAGAACGCTGACACAATAATGAAAATGCTGACGGGTGTAACAATACACAGAATGCTGACGCAATAAAGAAATGCTGACAGGTGTAACAATACACAGAATGCTGACACAATAATGAAATGATTAAAGCAAGGAAACAGAGAGTGGGAAACTCCCAACTTATCTGAACACGGAGGGATCTGCAACCAGGAGATGACAGGGATCCTGGAGGCAGCTAGGACAAGGCCACTGGGGACAGGAACAAACGCTGTGCAGGAGCCTGGAACCGGGAACACTCAAGACGCTAAATCTAGAACTATAGCCGGCGTCTGAGTGAACCGGCCAGGCAGTTTAAATACCGCGCCAATGCGCTGTCCTGACGCTGCGTGCGGCGTCACGTGCACCCCCTCCTCCCTGCGGCCGCCAGGCGTCCCCCGTCGCCTAGGCAACCGCTGCGGCAGGGGAGGAAGGGGTTGTACCCAGGCTGCCTGACGGCCGTCACCATCCGCCGGAAGTCTCCGGCTGGTGACGCGACGGCGTCGCGGTAACCCGGCAACCGCCGGGACAACATTAGTGGAGACTGCCGGGCGAGCGCAGGCGCTGCCCGTGCAGCTCCTAACAATGGTGATAATGCTCCAGCCAATCAGATCATAACTGTCAATTTACATATTGGAGCTGATTGGCTGGTGCATTATCACCTTGCACATAATGTTCTTTGTGGGTATAGATACCACTTCTCCAAGCTTCAAACATTTGCCCCTAAAGGAGTTGCAGTTGTGCTCAGAAGTTTACATACCCTAGCAGAATTTGTGATTTTCTGGCCATTTGTCACAAACTTTTCTTTAACTCATGGTTAGTGAATGGGTGAAGCCATTTATTTTCAAACAACTGTGTTTACTCTTTTTTACATCATAATGACAACAGAAACTTCCCAAATGACCCTGATCAAAAGTTTACATACCCCAGTTCTTCATTCCCTTTAACATTAATGACATTTTGAAGTCTTTTGTGGTAGTTGTGGATGATGCTCTTTATTCTCTCAGAGGGTAAAGCTGCCCATTCTTTTTGGCAAAAAGCCTCCAGTTCCTGTCAATTCTTGGGCTGTCTTGCATGAACTGGACGTTTGAGATCTCAGTGGCTCAATGATATTGGGTCTGGAGACTGAGATGACCACTCCAGAACTTTCACTATTCTGCTGTAGCCAATGACAGGTCGACTTGGCCTTGTGTTTTGGATCATTGTCATGCTGGAACGTCCGAGTACATCCCATGCGCAGCTTCCGGGCTGATGAGTGCAAATTTTCCTCCAGTATTTTCTGATAACATTCCGCATTCATCTTGCCATCAATTTTGACCAAGTTTCCAATGCCTTTGTAGCTCACACATCCCCAAAACATCAGTGATCCACCTCCGTGTTTCATAGTAGGAATGGTGTACCTTTCATCATAGGCCTTGTTGACTCCTCTCCAAATGTAACATTTATGGTTGTGACCAAAAAGTTACATTTTGGTCTCATCACTCCAAATTACTTTGTTACAGAAGTTTTGAGGCTTGTCTCTGTGCTGTTTGGAGTATTGTAAGCTAGTTGCTTTGTGGCATTTGCGTAGAAATGGCTTTCTTCGGGCGACTCGACCATGCAGCCCATTTTTCTTCAAATCCATTGTGCATCTTGAAACAATGGGGGAAATTTACCAAAATGGATTCGTAAAAAATAGGTGTATTCGTAGGCAGAAATACACCTATTTTTTACACATTTGTATTTTCGGGATTTACAATCCCGAAAATACAACAATTCGTATTTCTAATGATGGGACATTCGTATTTGTATTTGCAAATATGAATGTCTACACCAGGGGTGGGGAACCTCAGGCCCGGGGGCTGTATGCGGCCCCCGTAGCTGGTCTGAGTGGCCCTCCCACCCGCCTGGCAGCTTTGCCGGGAGTCAAGTACAGGGGAATTCTCGCGAGAGGTCGGTAGTTCTTGCGAGATTCCTCTTAATCAACAGCAGCCGGAGACTGTCAGTCCTAGTCAGTGGCAGCTGCCGGGGCGTGGGACAACTGCAGCAGGACAATTTGTAAGAGAAATTTTCACATATGGCCCCCGAAGGATTTTTCCCCCATACAAACGGCCCTTGGCACGAAAAAGGTTCCCCACCCCTGGTCTACACCATCGATAGAATACGACAGAAATCACCATTCAAAAGAATGGTGGTTCCTGATTTACTAAGCAGCCGTATTGATAATACGGCTGCTAATTGGTGTAAAACACCCACTCAAATACGACAGGAAAATACACCTTGCTTTCCCTGTCGTATTTGGCTTTAGCCTGCACGGATCAGTCAGATCCATGCAGGCTTCAGTGTAAAAAAAATAGAAAAATTAAATAAATAAATAAAAAAAAACAGCGTGGGGTCCCCCCCCCCCACAGCTGTAACCAGCACCAGGCTGAAGGAGCCGGGGCCGGTAATTAAAAATTAGGGAACCCGATAAATAGGGGTTCCCCGATTTTTAACAACCAGCCCCAGGCTCCAGGTCCGGGGCTGGTTCCCAAAATACGGGGGACAAAATGACAAGGGGTCCCCCGTATTTTAAGAACCAGCCCCGTATCCACATTAGGGGGAATGGGGGAGTGTGTATGACTGATCACACACACCCAGAGAGCGCCAGACAATTGGATAATTATAAATGTAATAAATTTATTTAAATAAACAGCAATAAAATATATCACATCAAATGCAACATATAATAAAATGAATAATATTAAAAAAGGTACATTACATCACATCAGTGGATACTGAGAGATACATTAACACTATCATTAGTAATACCTAGAATAGAATACCTATTCCAAATGGACTGGATAGAAATGAATAATAATAAAGAGAAAAAGATCAAAATATTTTTCGATATATGGTTACCCCATGTTAAAACGCTACCCGCATATACAAAAAATTTGCTGAGGAAAGCAATAGTAGCAACAAAATGGTATAAAGAAGAGTTGTCTCTAAGGGGAAAATAACCGTTTTGAGAAGGGATGGGAAAACAGATACCCACTATGATGTCAATAGGCGAGAGAGAAAGGGAAAAAGAGGGAAAAGGTGTCAAGGAAACAGATATAGAAAATGTTATACTTAGAAAGAAAAGTGCGATTTAATAGAAAAACGGTATAGGAATACTCATATTGTTAAATACGGAGTGTAATGTAATATATGTAATGTTTGTAATGTATGTGTGTATGTGTGTATGTTAAAGTAAGTGTTCTTTTTTAATGTTTGTATTTGTGAGAGCAATAAAATTTATAAAAAAAAAAAAAAAAGAACCAGCCCCAGGCCAAACCAGCCAGCAGGGTAATGTCACAGCCGGGGGACACTTACGATATAAGGTCCCGCGGCCAAAACATCACCCTACTGACCAGTCAGCCTGGCCAAGGGCCCTGGGGGAGTGGGGACCCCCCCAATGAAGGGGTCCCCCCCTCCAGGACTTACCTGACCAGGCTTAAGCCTGGTGCTGTCCCCGGTGACCCTGGGCTGTGGTCACGGGGCTGATAGTGGTGTAAAAAAAAGAATAATCTATTGTCTAATACTGGGGCACTATGAGTCCCAGCAAGCCTCCCCCGCAAGCTGGGACTTGGAGAACCACAAGTCCCAGCCTGCGGGGCATTAAAGGGCCCGCTGGGTCTTGTAGTTCCACAGTAATAAAAATAGTAAAATAAAACACACTGACACACATTTAAAATAAAACTTTAATACATCCAAAGCCCTTACATACTAATACTTACCTATCTTCATCCCGTAGGTCACCCTGGTCCTGATGTCCTGGTCCTGTGTCGTCTTCTGGCTCCATGTCGATGTCGCTGTCCATGTCGTCGTCGCTGTCGGCGTCCGGAGTCCGACGAAATCTATGGAGGAAGCTGTGGAAGGAAACAATACTCACCTGTCCCAGGGCGACGTAGTCCAGGTAAGGGGTCTTTGCAAAAAAAAAAACCCGAGAACGCGAAACCAGACGAACAGCAGAGAGACGCACGGTACTCTGTGTACATCGTGCGGATCCGCCTCCCGAATGCCGCTATTGGCTGCCTTGCGTTTGTGATTTATCATTCATATTCTCTGACAAATGGCCAGAAAATCACAAATTCTGCTAGGGTATGTAAACTTATGAGCACAACTATTCTGCCACTCTCCCTCAGTGGCCCTGATTTTGAGCCAGATGCAAAGCATTTAGTGTGTGATTCAGACCTGCTCGCTGAGCTGCGAGTGTAAGCCATGCACAGCCATGCATGCAGTGGGAAATTCACACACCATCAAATGATTTTTCCACTGCCTGCAAGCGCAGCGTAAGTCTAGACTCACTCAGAGCTGCGAAGGCCCTCAAGAGGAGGCTGATGATGACATCAGGGGCTCTCTCTCCCATGATGACATCAGGGGCCCTCCCTCCCAGGGACCCTCCCTCCCAACAGTCGGGGAACACCTGCGTTTTCTGGGGCACTCCCAGAAAACACTGTGTTACTGCCAACAATTGCCTGCAATTGCTCGGGCTGCAAATTTCAAAGTTGATCGTGGTTTAGCGAATTCACAGATCGAGCTATTATCGAATGATTGCATATGTGTATCAGTCCTAGGGCACAGGAAATGCGTATGGATCTTAAATGCAAAACTGACGGAGCTTGACCAACGGGAAACTGTTTTTTGGGGGGAGGAAACCGGGCGTGTTCGGGGAGTGTCAGAAAAACACAAGCATGACCAGATGTTCTTCTTTTGAGACTCAAGTGTATGCAAGCTTTTATTGCATTAGTAAAATTGCTTTACCTTATGCTCATGCGTACATTCACAACGCTTCAAGGCTCCTTGGCCCCTTCATCAGGTGTGCAGGTTCATGCTTATAATAAGCATGATATCACAATCATACATCCTCTGAAGCGGAATTCGGATGTTCAACAATGAAATGTAGATGTCGTTCAAGATGTAATTCTTTATTTAAAAATCCTATATATATCTATCTATATATATATATATATATATATATATATATATATATATATATATATATATATATATATATATATATAGATATATCTATATATATATATATATATATATATATATATATTATTGCCGGAAGTGCGTGGGCCGGAAGTTGGATGCCGGTCATACAGACAGATTTCAATACCGTTGAGGCACATGCTGGAATGCAAGCTTCCCATGGTAAACATTGGAGCTGTTTTCAACTAGGTCACGGCATTCCTCCAGTGGTCTGGGGCTACACGCTGGATGGGATGATAGTACATGCATGGTGGTTATAAACAGGTTTATTAAATGTCACAAATATTGGCTAAACGATGCAGTGTGAAACTTGTAGTGTTATTCACGTGTTTTGATGTGACTGATATAATCACATTATAAGGTAGCCTCATTGGAATACAGTCAAGGCTACATTGTAAGTGTTGGTGGCAAATGCTCCCTGGCGGCAAGGGACAACACTGACTGGTATGATCATTTCATTCACTCCTATATAAGGTAAGCACTTATGTTTATTCTGTTTTATTCTCACGCACACCTTGACACCCCGAAACATTGGTTTTGGTTATTTTGCAATACACATTTTGAAAATCCCTTTGAGTGCCGCTGTTTGCTTCTGCTTCCATATACAGTATGTATATATGAGACCAATAGTCTCGGGGATAAAATCATTAACATCTGGGTTATCAGAATATGTAGAAATCTTCCTAAAGAAATATGTACCCGAATTAACATCTTATACGAAGGATACAACATCAATCCTACAGACTCTGGATGGCATGGCGTGGAAAGAGAACTATCTATGGGCAACTATAGACGTTCAGGCCCTATACACGTCCATTGACCACAAAAAAGGAATAGAGTCTTGTATGGAGTTCTTGGGTGCTGACCAAGATTTGGAAAGTGGACACAGAGAATTTATCTGTACGTTGATAAAGTTTTTAATGCATAACTATTTTAAGTTTTTAGAGCTGTTCTACTTGCAGATCTGTGGAACGGCAATGGGGACGGTGTTTGCACCCAGCTTCGCCAACCTGCATATGGGGAGCTGGGAAAAGAAAGCAATCTATGGAAACAACCCCTTTTTAGACAAAATTTAACTTTTTAAAAGATACATAGATGATATTTTAATTGTATGGGATGGTTCGGAGGAAGATTTTAAACTTTTTATGGAAACCTTGGAAAGTAACGAATATAATTTATCTTTCACGTATAAAACCAGTAAGAAGGAGGTAGAATATTTAGATTTGGTATTAACGAATGATGGAGAGAAGGTAGTTACCAAGAATTTCGTGAAAGCAGTGGATGCGAACTCTTACGTACATTTCCGGAGCAACCATAAAAAACAGTGGAAAGAGAATACCCCCTTGTTCCAATTCCTAAGGATCAAAAGGAATTGCTCTGAAACTATGGACGGTGAAGAACAAATGGAGGTATATAAGAACAGATTCCTGAAGAGGAAATATCCAGAAGAGATTCTAAGAACAGCAATAGAGAAAACTAAGACTCTGGATCGGAAAGATCTTTTACAATGCAGGAAGAGAAATGAAAATAAAGATCGGATTAATTTTATAACAAATTTTAGCTCCCAGGAATCAGGTATCAGAAAAATTTTAACAAAGCATTGGGATATACTCCAAACAGACCTGGTTTTAAGAAAGATTTTACCAGATAGACCAGATATAGTTTTTAAGAAAGCCAGGAATCTTAAAGACTCTTTAGCGCCAATCATGCTACCACAAAGGATGAAAGTGAAAAGCAATACCCCTTGGGACCAGGCGAAGGGCTTCTACAAGTGCAACAAGTGTAATATTTGCAGGTTCTTGCACATGGATTTTAGAACCTTCACCAACTCGGATGGTACAAAGGAATACAAACTAAAGAGTTTGGTGAACTGTAATACACCCTGGGTGATCTATATGTTAGAGTGTCCCTGCCACTTGAAATATATAGGTAATACCAAACGCCACCTGAAGCTAAGAATTCAGGAACATATCCGAGGCATCAAGAACAAAGTAGAAAGCCATACAATTACCAGACATTTCAAAAGATGTCATGAGAGCAATCCAGAGGGTCTAAAATTTAAAGTATTAGAGCATGTAGTCCTGGGCCCTAGAGGAGGCGACAGAGAGAACCTGTTGTCAAGGCGTGAAATGTTTTGGATACATGAACTGAGTACATTGACGCCAAATGGGCTGAATTACAATTATGAACTAGCCCCATTCTTATGAGATATATCTTTTATACTATTTTATACTGGTTTTTATTGTACTATGTATTTTAGTAGTTATGCATTTTATATTTATATATACATGTAGCATTAGCACTTTATAATGGTTATTATCTCTGCATTTACTGTTTTCCATATATATGAACAAATCTCGCTGCTAAATTTAGGCTTTAGCACATTGCACTTTTAATATGGGAGATTGATCCCCAAAAGATTGTTGTTTGAAGTGTGGAGGGGCAGACAGGTGGTGGGGGTCCCCCTCTGTGGGGTGGCATTGTGACCGACTTATCCATGGATGGGTTAACCCAGCACTGGATGCAAATCCTTGCTACTATCGTAGTTATGGAAACCGGTGAGAGCAGTGACCATGGTTACGTTAGTGCACGGCATAGAATATGAGCCGGAGAAGATCACATGACGATCACGTGACTCCAGAAGAGACGCAATAGTAACACTGATGGATATGAGCCGCACCGGAAGTTCCGTGCGGTTCACAGACTCCCGGATAGCGGAAGTATCTAGGTACCGCTGTACAGAGGTGAAGCGGTAAGCCCCGTATATGTTATGAAGCCCCAGAAGTTATAGTATGGATCCTCTGGATGAAACATTAGAAGTGTAATCACTTTTGGCCAGTTCTTTACAAATTAAACCGGAAGCCCCGTGCGTGTCACGGGGAACCGGAAGTGAATTGGATGCATTCCAAATGCCGTTTTCCCGGAAGTGGTGACCGCAAAAAGCGGGAAACCATGCTCGATTAGCATTAATTGCCATGACTATATATAGGGGATGGGAAGCTTATAGTATACACACTCCTGAGGAAGTCCAGTTTGAGGAAACAAGGACGAAACGCGTTAAGGGACTCTCGTATGCCATATGGGGATACTTACCTGACTGAGCGGATGTGGAGCCAGTATCAGATAAGCACTGATTTTTTTAAACATTGTACGCATTCTTATTGTCATTGATGCGGTATTAATAAAATTCGTAACAATATTACACTATTCTGCTTTCCTCTATCCTTGTCATTGTATACTTTGATGTCAGTACACGTGAGGAGAAGGAATATATGCAAAACCTGGCTGTTGGAATATATGCTGTGACAAGCTGAAATAACAGTGGTGGGATACCACTGTATACGGTACTACTATATTTGTGGGGTGCTGTTCCGTCATATAGTGGTGGTGGGAGCCACATTACACTAAAATACTATACTAGTAGGCGCCCTTCTCACCCTTTCTTTTTTAGATTACTCATAAAGGTTTCTTGGAACAGAAATCATCAGGAGAGGAGCTGCCGCCCTGAATAAGAGGGCCTGTGTTAATAAAGAACACAAAAACGGTGTTTATGTGGACATTAGTGTGGGACTACTAATTTCAGGGCCTTCAGCGCTAGTACCACCCCCTGTGTTTGGATATATATATATATATATATATATATATATATAGTTCCAGGGGCTGATCTAAATAAATCAACCAAGTGGGCACTCTCCGAAAATCCAGCAATAATAATTTAATACATCACTAATGTGATACAGGTCAGTCAACGTTTCGGACTGAGAACAGTCGACTGACCTGTATCACATTGGTAATGTATTCATTTATTATTGCTGGATTTTCGGAGTGTGCCCGCTTGGTTGATTTGGAACTAGTGCGGATTCCTCTCTCCAACATCAACAGAAATCCTATTATTTTGCTACATATTGTCTTGATTTCTCTCAGTCTCGTATTTTGGAACGGCTTTTCTAGTCATCTGTGGATTCACTTATCCTAGGTTTTTGCTTATGATCCTCAAATCAATGTATAGGTAGAAAGAACAAATGAGAATCATGATCCGTTTCGGTGTTGCTTTATTTCAGTTAAACAAGATGATTTCACTGAAGGAACGCCTTGGGCTGAAATTATCCATAACAACTCTGTACAATATTTTTCTGGGGCACCTTCTTTCTTTCTTTGTTTTTTCTTTTTTCATTTTCTTTCTTTGTAGCGAGGATACTGAACGCACTGCATAAATCCCATATTTATTCTTGAGTACATGAAGCTTATTTGTCAGATTATAAATCCTTTGCTAACAACTGTCACAGCATAAAAGGCAAAGATTCGTAGAGGAATTGGAACATGCAGCAATTCACATGAGCACTAATGGGCACAGTATGGTTTCCCGACAGTCAAAATACCAACACGTTAAAATGTCGATGTGTCAAAAGTCAACATGGTTTTTTAACAAAATTGGTGTATATGTTGACATAGCTCGACATGGACACCAGTAAGAGAAGTAGGTAGGAGTTGACGGGGGTCGGGCTAGACAAATCACAACATCAAGCCATCCCTATGCAGAGGAAATGCCATGATTGGGCCTAATTTGCATAGAGGCAGGGCTAAAATTAGCATATACAGTAATCATGTCATAGGCCCCTGACCCTCTACTGGACAGCTGGTATGGTAATTTTAGCCAGAAATGTAGTGGCCTGCGCAGGACTCCTAAAAGGTAGGTATTAAAACATGGGTGCAGTTTGTATGGTGTGGGCCCCCCTGGGATCAGGGGCTCATGCACACTGCACACAGCACACATTGCACCCAATATAGAAACTCCAACGATGGTGTCATATACCCCCACCTCTAGCCCTACCTTAGCCTAATGACAGCCTAACCCTAAAACTACAATGGACTTTTTAGATTCTGCCTGTTGACATTTCCGATGCTGACATTTTGACCAGTAGCAGAATTTATCTATGGGCTGCAGTCCGCCACCAATCTCATTGAGCCAGCTGCAGTCCGAGTGCCTGCACTGGCTTTTCTGTGACTGGCAGTGACTTCCTATTAGAAGTCCTACTTGTCAGTCACAGACATACAAGGCATTCCTATTGCATACCTCCCAACATGACCCATTCCAGGAGGGACAAAATGCTCTGCTCCCAGATTTCCTTGCCAGTGGCATTTGCAGAGGTGGGACTGCACCACTGTCCAAAATTGGAGACTGAGAGACTGTGATGCTTGGGTTGGCAGTTGGTGGGGCTCCCCTATCAGAATTTTGGACTGTGCTGCAGCCCTGCAACTCTGCAACTGCCACTGGCATGGAAGTCCAGGAACTGTGGGGCAGATGTATTAAGCCTTAAGAAGAGATAAATGCAAGGGGGATAAAGAGAGATAAACTTCCAGCCAATCACCTCCTAACTGCCATGTTACAGGCTGTGTTTGAAAAAAGTCAGTAAGGAGCTGATTGGCTAGACGTTTATCTCTCTTTATCACCCTTGCATTTATCTCTTCTTAAAGCTTAATACATCTTCCCCAGTGCATCCTGTCGCTCCTGGAATGGGTCGTTTTGGGAGGTATGCTTTGGGAGGTGTTAAAGGATGCATTTAGGTAGCCAAAAAGAGAACTACGGGCAACAATGCAAGGGTCGTTTGAGCATACACATGACAAACCTTGCACAGTTGCAGATTCCTGATTATTGATGCCTCCTCGCTCCTATGGTTGTATCAGAATCAGACCCAAAATCCGCTGTTGCTCAGCAAGCTAAAGCAGGAGATTATAAACCGCAATAACGCTCAAACCAAAGACTCAGTGGTTCGTAATTGATGGCACTTTAGAAATATTTTCCATGATCTTCGTCTGTCTTTATGATGAATATCAGTTTATCAGATTCAAAGTTGTTTAAGTACTGTATGAACATTATATGCAATTATCAGTATTACAACCCTGACAGACTAAGTAACTAGCAAGCTGAGCCAGGTCGATCAATTTCCTGGGAAAACAAGTGGCGCATTAACAAACATTTTTGTTATATTCCACAGGCATGCAAAATATTGTTTGAGACATATTGATCGTCCTCAGTCTGTACTGTAAAAGCTTAACTGTTCAATTCTTCTGATTCCTACAGCAAGAAATGTGCTGATGCACTGCAGAGACGGCACTTAGCCTGAATTATCATCTGGTGGCTATGTCCATTGAACATGCTTTAATATGTTCATATTGAATTTTTATATCCGTGCCATGATTTGGATTTATATAAGTCTGTTTTTGCTAGGGTATGCAAATGGTAATGTTAAGTTTATGCAGATACAGTCGCTGTAATTTCGAAAGTAATGTCTTTGTTTCACAAAACAGCTAAAATGCTTCCATTAAAAACAAGACAGACATTAAGGCTCAGAGTGAAAGCTCAGCTACAGATTATATAAGCTATAAAAGAGACGTATATTGCTATTTCTCAAGAACCACCAAACACAGAGGTAAATTTGCTAAGATGAGAGTTCTATTTCAAAAAGGATGTTTCTATGGGTGCCGGACGGGGTCCTGACAGTCGGGATCCCGACATTCATTTACCCGACGTCGGGATCCCGACTTTTAAAACACAGACAGACGGGTTCCCGACGGCCACCGGCTATTCTGCCTCGTGGGGGTCCACGAGGTAGAATAGAATAGGTGGCGAGCATAGCGAGCCACTGTGCCCGCAAGGGGCTTTGTTGCGCTCGCCATGTTATCTGAGTCCGGCCAGTCGGGATCCTGACTTCGGGCTAATGACTGTCAAAACCCTATACCACACCCGTTTCTATGGGCAGCAAATCAGATTCTACGTGTAGAATTGGGAAAATCAGACTTGGAAAAGGAACTAGGAGTCCAAATTGACAATAAACTGGGGTGCAGTGCTCAGCGTCAGGTAGCAGCAAATAAGATGATAGCCTGTATAAAAATACAATCTCAACCGATTTGTAGATTGGGCACGTTTTGGGGCCAATCAGATCAGATTCCGATCCAATGTGCGGCCCCACAGGTCGTTTGGTCATTTTACAGATTCTACCTGCAGCAGGTAGAATCTGTAAAAAATCCATTCACCTGGATACAGGATCAGATGCTGATCGCGACCAGATCATGTGCGCCGACAGACCGGGAGCCAATCGTACGATCACCTTGTGATCATATCGCAATCGGCATCGTTTAGGTGGGTACTCAACATAAGACGTTATCTAAAATATGGAGTGCAATTCTGGGCTCCACACTACATTGAAGACAATTGTGGAACTGGAAAAAGTCCAGAGAAGGGCAACCAAACTAATAAAAGGGATGGAGACCTTAGGCTATAAGGAAAGACTAGCCAAATTGGGAATGTTCACGCTAGAAAAGAGAAGCTTAAGGGGTGACATGCTTTACATATACAAAAATATTAAGGGCAATTACAACAATATGTCAGGCGCCTATTGACTTTGAAATCAATGAGGGCATGCACTTAGACTGCAGGGAGGAGAGAAGATTTAGAACACTTAGATGGAAAGGCTTTTTTACAGCCAGGGCAGTAAAATTCTGGAACTCTCTTCCATGTGAGGTGGTGTCGGCAGGTACAATAACGTCATTGAAATTAATGCTAGACAATCATTTATTAGATAAAAACATGAAGGGGGGGGGGGGGGGGGGGGGGGGGGGGGGGGGGGGGGGGGGGGGGGGGGGGGGGGGGGGGGGGGGGGGGGGGGGGGGGGGGGGGGGGGGGGGGGGGGGGGGGGGGGGGGGGGGGGGGGGGGGGGGGGGGGGGGGGGGGGGGGGGGGGGGGGGGGGGGGGGGGGGGGGGGGGGGGGGGGGGGGGGGGGGGGGGGGGGGGGGGGGGGGGGGTGGGGGGGGGGGGGGGGTAACCGGTAATCAAAGGTTAAACTTGATGGACATACAGTAAGTCTTTTTTTTCTACCTAAACTACAATGTAGCTATGTACTTCTTATTTATGTAGTACATTTTAGATCAATGATTTTCAAACCTTTTTACCTTGCGGCACACTAAGATTTTAAAAAGGCACACCATGAGATCCCCACAGCGCAAAACATATTGGCCCCCACAGGAGAAAAAAATTGGCCCCCATATTATATTGGCCCCCATATAAAAAACAAAACACACTGATCCCCACAGGTAACACAAATAAAATACATTGGCCCTTTACATGAAAAGAAGAGACCAGCAAATAACAGTTGAACTGGTGGCGGTAAACTGGTTTGGGCATCTTTAGATCTGGGGGCACATTTGAGCTCAAGGCACACTAGTGTGCCACGGTGCAGTGGGTGAAAAACACTGTTTTAGAAGATAATAGATGGAATCTGATTCGTTGCCCATAGCAACATCCCATCTAAAACAGAACTTAAGCTGTGTACACACGGGGGCGATAGGGGCTATAATCGCTGGGAATATGGTCGCAGGCGACCATATTGCCAGTGATGGGAGTGTGCCCCGGCGATAAATCGCCGGGTGCGCGCTCCCGTTTTCTGCCCCATTGTAATCGCTGGTCGCAGGAGCTTGCTCCTGCGACCAGCTAATTACCACTGCGGCTCCCCCGGCAGAGGTTCTTTTTCATCAGCGACCATCTCTGGTCGCTGATGAAAAGGAGACACTGGGCAATATATTGCTCAGCAATGTATTGCTAGCAATATATTGCTGAGCAATATATCTCCCCCGTGTGTACGGGGCTTTAGATCTTAGTAAGTAACGCCCACAATGTGCACTACAGGCACATTACTTTGGGTCATCATACATTATTTGTAATACTAGGGGCTTCAACTGAGCTGTTTTGGGGAGAAACCCCTTTCTCTAGGTGTAAATAACACAAACATAAGGCCTCCATACCTCAACAAGAAATTGGTGGCTGGGTTGGAGAATTGGAAACATTAAACATTTAAAAACCCATCAGCAAATCAGCGATTTTTAACCGTTAAAATCACAAATTCCTGGCCAATCACTGATTGTGGCCCAATGTTGTTGTTGTTGTATTAGTTTACCTTAGAATTTGTGTGATTCAAATATTGACATTTATTTCCCTACCAACACTTGGTTATTAACCCTTTGAGAGCCAAGTGAATTTGTCACAATAGGTGTGAAATTTGAAAAGCAAACATTTTTATTCCTCATAATGACCTGTAATGTTTACCTTGTATACTAAATATAAAAAAAATTTTACACAACATTTTTAATTTGAATTTATATAACAAATGTGAGGGAAGCTGGCATTTTAGCAGATATTTTTCACATCTCTCACCGAGATGTCAGCACTGAAAGGGTTAAGAGTTTTTATTCATTGCTTAAAAATGAAATGCAAATTATAGATTTAAAAGGGAAATGCAGCTTGGGTCTCACCATTATGCAATTGCACCTACTGTACTGTAGATTTTCTCTAATGTGCAAACCCATGTGCACTGCAGGTGGGAGAGATGTAACATGTGCAAAGAGAGTTAGAGTTGGGTGATTTTTTTTTTCCCGTGCAGGGTAAATATTGTCTGCTTTATTTTTACACTGCAATATAGATATTATTTTGAACACACCACATCCAAATCCAACTCTCTCTGTATGTTACACCTGCTTCACCTGCAGTGCAACATGATTTTGCCCATTAGAGAGAAATTCTGCTTTTGCAATCCCTGCTGAAACAGGCCTAATGTTGCAATGTTATCTTCATGTGCCCTCTATACATGCTGTGCCACCCACTAGAAACTTTTCGGTACTTATGTATTATCTGGGCTCCTATGTTAAATGCACCCCATTTTTTCATACCCCTACTATCCAACTACGCATGGAGTTGATATTATATAGTGTGGCGAGCGCAGCGAGCCACCGTGCCCGAAGCGTGGTGAGCGCAGCAAACCCCGCGAGGGGACGCGGTCTCATAAGAAAAACGGGAGCCCAGATATTACATAAGTACCAACTTTTCATAGCACTTTCAATGTTTTGATGTTTGCTCTCTTTATGGTTTGTTTACTGGGCATCATGTTCTAAAATCTGGTGCTTTTAATGGTGCTTATGCCAAAAACTGAAATGGGGCATTGTTTTCTTAGCAGTGTTTTGCAATGACATTATTTTTACATTTTGGGCATACCAGGATTGCAGGCTAAGTAAATATCCCCTTATGTTGCGGTGTGGGTATATGGGGTGCATTAAGAACAAATTAGAAGTACCTAATTCATCGGTAGTTTCACACCTGATGTACACTCTTGCTCTACCACACCTTAGCAGAGAGGTAAGGATTGTTCCCTGAACAGACACAGAGATATATGATTTGGGTGGTATGTATAAGTACTATGATAATTATTCTGCCACTAGCATATCTTTAAAATAATTGCATCTCAACCAAGGATAAAGACAATGGAAAGGTATGTTATACACCTTGCAATACTATGTGTTGAGTCTCTTCAAATGACTAAAGATCACCATCAAAAGATGTTTTACTCCATTGTGGATAAAACTATGTCTATACTTACTATTATCCTGGACAGGGATGGTCGAAATGGGGGCGGGTGCTGACATCATTTGATGTCAGCCGCCCGCCCCAAACAGACATGGACAAGCCTGCCCTCACAGGGGTATTCCAAGCCTTTCAATGGCGTGCCCCTCCCAGCGTCAGCCCCCTGCTTGCCCCCTGTCTGCCCATCCTGGAGCGATCTCCCTAACAAGTGTAAAACTCACCAAAGGCGCTCGCTCCCGGGGGTTGCGCATACGCAAACCCCAATAAATTGGACGGGGTAGTGAATTCAGCCTGCACCGAGCGGGTCTGAATTGTCCCAATTCGGCTAACATAAAAATGAAGTCCTTCTTCATTACAAGTACATCCTGCAGAAGATCATGGTATGCATACAATATGATTTTTGGAACTTCGTGTAAGTCTGGCTGTTTATCTTGCAGGAGCAGAACACTTTAATTAGAAGACAGTGGGTGGGATGCACTATGCGAAAAAATGCGGTAAAAACCCCGTTATCTGGGTTTTTACTGCATTTTGATATGGCGGAAAACCCGCAGGTCGGGTTTTCGCTATGAGGGGGTATCGCCAGCAAGAGCTTAAGAACACATAGCTCAGCGCCTATGTGTCAATGTTAAGTGGGGAGGGGATTAGGTTTAGGCACTACAAGGGGTAAGTTAGTGTTTGGGGTAAGGTTAGGCTGAGTGGGTGAGTTAGGGTTAGACACTAAAATTGGGGAGTATGGTCAAGTTGCAGGTAGGAATATGGTTAGAAACTAATGGGGGGTAGGGGAGAGGGTATTTTATTGGGTAAAGGTTTTTTATATATATATATATATATATATATATATATATATATATATATATACACACCTGTATAACTGTTACTGGCAGCATTTACAAAGTAGTTAATAATAGGACAGCCACAATATACTCACATAGTGTATACAGTATAACTCCCCAGCAGCTGCTGCACCCATGCAGAGGTCCCGCGGCTTCCGTAGCTCTTGGAAGTCTGCCTCAACAGCCACTTGCAGCTCTACATGAGTCACTGAGCCTAGGATATCATTCTGTGGCAGAAACAAAGTGTGACATTAGACCACACTCAGCGTATATGAGAAGACACTGCTCCTAGAGTACACTCTGTATTCCTCCCATAGGGAAAGGTCATCAGCACCTCACCAGCCTGCCGTAATACAGGGCACCACAGTCCCATGCAAGGAGAACATTCTATCTGCACACAGATAACATAAGCCAGGTGTGCACTGCATATGATTCCTCTGCTGCCCGATCGCAGTAGCCGCCACAAATGTGAGGTGGCCACAATCCAATTCTGCTACCCACTATCCAGGTGGGCCAACCCTATGCCTTTGGCCAGCTCTGTAGGTACCTAAGGCAGCTGGGACCCGTCACCTTGTCAGCTGCAGACCGGGCTGTCACCCATCCGTGTTAGGAGCTGGTCCCATGAGGCTGGAAGCAGCGGCTTGTGGTCAGAGAAGCAGCCACAGCAGCTGCTCACGTTCATTGACAGCAGGGGGGAGGAGACGTGCTCGTTTACCCCCCCTAAATCCGCCACTGGAGGCGGCGACACTGACAATTGGCTGCCCTGGCCACCACTGATCATTAATTGTAAGGGAGGCTGCCGCCCCTAGGCATAGGCCAATGCCCTAGGCAAATGCCTAGTATGCCCATGCCTAGGGCCGGCTCTGTCTTAACCCAAGAGCTATCCTTTGCAATAATTATTGCATATGTTAGTGCATATGCTATAATTATCTATGCGCTAGCCGGGGATGTGTGGCAGAAAGGGAAGGTTAATATTAGTGCATCCCACCCAGTGTGTTTCTCAGCTGCAACAGTCTCACCTAATGTATCTGTTCCTTGGGGTCAAGCTCCTCCTCAAATAACAAGTACAGTAGTGATAATGGAGGGAAGAACTGAGAACCTTGTATATTTTGTTTTCTCAGCTCTGCTTCCCACAGATACTTTTGAGGGCTCTAATCCTGAAGTACCTTCTCTCAGTCCTAATATCCCCAGCTCACAAGATGGCCACCACAGCGGTTCTACTCACACTTTCCTTAGGCTAACTGGTGCTCACCAGCAGCCAGGGTTATACTAACAATGGGGCGGATAGAGCTGCAGGTCCAGTCCTCCACATAAATATGGTCCCAACATCATGACAGCATGATAATCACCAGACAGACACCGGCTGGCCACATGGTTGCCATAGATCACAAGTAATAAACTTGGATTTCTATTTTACACATATATGCAATTTGTGTATTGTTATATAGTGTACGGGTTCTACATGTCTACATGGCATTGGTATCACCTCCTCCACTTCTCCTAATAGGCACTTTAAAATTTCAGCTCCAGACCAAATAGGCACTTATGGGCTGATTCAGACCCCATCGTAGCGGGCCAAATTCGGTGGGGGTTTGCACATGCGCAATTATGCACATGCGCAAACCCCAGGAGCAACCGGCTTCGGCGAGTTCACTCCAGAGGGGGCGGGTGGGGCAGACACGGGGCTGGTGCAGGGGAATGCCCAATGTTTTATGGGCTTCCCCATATCAATGCAGGCATTCCCCTGGCATTGTAGGCGGGTCGATGCCTGCTCGGTTCGGGCAGCTGACGTCACATGCCGTCGTCAGCAGCCGCACCGCATTCCTCGATCAGCGGTGGAAATAAAAGTCAATGCAGACTGACTTTTATTGCTAACAAGGGCGCGAGCGGGGGGGGGGGGGGTGGTATATTCGGGCGGGCATTGCTGATCTGTCTGTAGGCTGCTAGTATCTCCTATATATTTGGCTACATCTGTCACTCAAAGTGGGTGTCTGTGTCTATAACGCTCTGTTCCTGGACTTTCCTCTTAATGTGTGATTGCCTTCATCTGTGCTGAACACCTTTCTGAGAAATTAACCTGTTTAAAACAGGTGATGGCAATCATACATTAAGGGGAAGTCTAGAAACAGAGCATTGTATCCCTCCTGGAGAGGGTCATGTTGGGAGGTATGTGACAGAGAACCAGCCCAGTGAGCCCACAGACAGTGCCAGACACCCACTGCCTTCCCATGTTGCCCAGCACTGCTACTCCACAGCCACCAGGTGAGCGCCCCCCTCCGCGATTTGCGGCAAAACCTTCCCCCCTCGCGCCCCCACCTCCTGCGATTCGCGGCAAAAACACCCGCTCCCCCGCGACCCCCCTACCGCGATTCGCAGCAAAAACACCCCCGCGACCCCCCCTCCCGCGATTCCCTGCAAAAGAACCCCCCCACGACCCCTCCCGCAATTCGCGGCATAACCACCACCCCGCGACCCCCCCCTCCCGCGAATCGCGGCAAACCCTCCCCCGTGACCCCCCCCCCCCCGATTCGCGGAAAAAACACCCCCCGCGACCTCCCTCCCGCGATTCGCGGCAAAAAGACCCCCCCCGCGACCCCCCTTGCACGATTGGCGGCACCCCCCCTGCGACCCCCCTCCCGCGATTTGCGCCCCCCCCCCCGCAATGCGCAGCAGCCCCAGGATTAAATGGCACATGCAAAACACTGACATGGCTATGGTTGACAATGAAAAAGGTTGACATGAGTTTTTGAAGATTTATTTTTAATTTTTTTAATTTTTTCATATTCATTGTCATGTGTCGACATGGACACCAATGAAGTGGCACACTTATGTCAACATTTACATGTATTGACCTTTCTGTGTTGATTTTTTCTTGTGGCGATTCGCGTCACACCCCCCGCAACTCCCGCGATTCGCGGCACCCCCGTGACCCCCCACCTCCCGCAATTCGCGGCAACCCCCCACCGGAACCCCTGTGAACCCCGCCCTCCCGCGATTCGCGGCACCCACCCCCGCGACCCTCCCTCCCGCAATTCGCGGCACCCCCCCCGTGATTCGCGGCAGCTCCAGAATTAAATTGCACATGGAAAACACTGACATGGCTATGGTCGACAATGAAAAAGGTTGACATGAGTTTTTGAAGTTTTTTTGTCATTTTTTGAATATTTTCATATTCATTCTCATGTGTCGACATGGACACCAATGAAGTGCCACACTTATGTCAACATTTACATGTGTTGACCTTTCTGTGTTGATTTTTTTTTTGTGGCGATTCGCGTCACACCCCCCGCAACCCCCCCTCCGGCGATTCGCGGCACCCCCCGCGACCCCCCCCTCCCGCAATTCGCGGCAACCCCCCACCGGAACCCCCATGAACCCCGCTCTCCCGCGATTCGCGGCACCCACCCCCCGCAACCCCCCCTCCCGCAAATCGCGGCACCCCCCGCGATTCGCGGCAGCCCCAGGATTAAATGGCACATGCAAAACACTGGCACGGCTATGGTCGACAATGAAAAAGGTTGACATGAGTTTTTGAAGATTTATTTCATTTTTTGAATGTTTTCATATTCATTGTCATGTGTCAACATGGACACCAATGAAGTGGCACACTTATGTCAACATTTACATGTGTTGACCTTTCTGTGTTGATTTTTTCTTGTGGCGATTCGCGTCACACCCCCCCCCCCGCAACACCCACTCCCGCGATTCACGGCACACACACACACCTCCCCCGCGATTCTCGGCACCCCACCCCGTGACCCCCCCTCCCGTGATTCACGGCACACCCCCGCGACCCCCCCCTCCCATGATTCGCCGCAACCCCCGCCCCGTAACCCCCCCTCCCGCGATTCGCGGCACCCACCTCCGCGACCCCCCCTCCCGCAATTCGCGGCACCCCCCCCCCCCCGCGATTCGCGGCAGCTCCAGAATTAAATTGCACATGGAAAACACTGACATGGCTATGGTCGACAATGAAAAAGGTTGACATTTTTTGAATGTTTTCATATTCATTCTCATGTGTCGACATGGACACCAATGAAGTGCCACACTTATGTCAACATTTACATGTGTTGACCTTTCTGTGTTGATTTTTTCTTGTGGCGATTCGCGTCACACCCCCCCACCCCCCCCGCAACCCCCACTCCCGCGATTCACGGCACACACACACACCCCCCGCGACCCCCCCTACCATGATTCGCCGCAACCCCCGCCCCCGTAACCCCCCTCCCGCGATTTGCGGCAACCCACCCCGCGACCCCCCTCCCGCGATTCTCTGCAATCCCTCCCCTCCCGCGATTCGCAGCATCCACCCCCCCACAACCCCCCCTCCTGCAATTCGCGGCACCCCCCGCGACCCCCCCTCCTGCAATTCGCGGCACCCTCCGCGACCCCCCCTCCCGCGATTCGCGGACACCTAAGTTGCAATACAGGCATCTTTCATACAATTCTAACCATATTTCTCATATACAAACGTTCACAAATTAAGGGGGCGCAGCCCCTTACGACGGTGTGAAGAGCGCCCGTAGGGCGCGATGAATCACCTAGTACCCTTAATAAGGCCCTTAATCCGGCACAGTGAGCAGCCACACACCAACTGTCCCAACCATCCCTCCATCTGACCAATCACAGGGCTCCTCACTGCTTGTGCAGTGCACCAGGGTCAATATAATGTAACTAAAGTCTTCACATTTCCCATTCACATACTATATTTATAAGAACATATCTTTAAATCATTTCAGTTTAGAGAATATTCAGGAAGTGTCTCCATCATCCTATTAAACTAACAGAAAATCAATGCAGAAAAGCAATCCTTCAATCATTCCGCAGGAAATGTCACATCCATTAATGGTTTTCCATAGAAACGTGGAACATGATGTTTACATTTTCATCTGCTTTTTCCTCCCCGTAATAAAAGTAAATAAATAAAATCAGTGCACTCGGTTCCTGAACCTGTTCTGGGCCAAAATGTACTTTCCATAAAATGTTTTATTTCAAAGCCACCCGTGAGGGCCTTTGTTTCTATACACAATATATACATCTCTCTCTCTCTTTCTCTTTCCTCCCCCTTAAAAGATCCCCCCCCCCCCCCCGCCCCGTACCTGGAGTTGCTGGACCTATTTTTCCAGAAAAATAGTACTGAATAACAGCAATGCACAGACAACTGACTTTTGTTTGAAAGGCAACATTTATGTTTACAATGTATAGTCCACAAATGACAACGAGCGGGAGGCTCTAAAACAGAAATGCCGTAAAAACCCAGTTATCTGGGTTTTTACCGCATTTCTATATCCTCCCAGCATGCCCCGCGGCCGGCCCCGGTACTCTGCGCATACGGACTCCTGGGTCTCAGTTCCGGAAGTCCAGCGCCAGAGCTGCATCACAAAGGACAGGTCTTATCGGATGAGCTGTCCTTTGTGGTAATAATCGCATATGTTAGAGCATATGTGATTACTAAGAATGCGGTACCCGGTGGAGGGGGGCGTTATAGGGCGGCGGATGTTAGGACATCCCTCCCAACATCAGCTGATGAATCACTATTGACTTTTTCATAAAAGAGAGCTGTATTTGTTATGGTACAAGACAGACGGTGTACATCAAAGATGACAGGGTAAATATGTTCTATGACTTCTATCATGTCGCTCTACCAGCTTAAGTACTGAGGGGTAGATGTATGAAGCAGTGATAAGGGAGGAGAAGTGATAAAGTGCCTGGTCACCGGCCAATCAACTCCTAGCTGTCCCTTTTTAAACCCAGCCTGTAAGTTAACAGTCAGGAGCTGATTGGCCAGTGATAAAGTACCAGGCACTTTATCACTTCTCCTCCCTTATCACTGCTTCATACGTCTACCCCTGAGGTACTAATTAAGGTGCCAATTCGGGCCTGTTCGCACAGGTCCCAGATGGTGGGCGTCTGCACATGGGTGCTAATGTGCATGTGCAAACAACCGCAGCGGGCGGTTTCGTTCGTCGGGGCATTTGCTGACTGACTGACAGGCAGGGGGCATTCCGGAGTGGCCATCCAGCGTTTCATGGGTGTGCCCACAAAAACAGTGGGGAAGCGTTCAATTGAAAAGTAAGTCCTGGCTTACTTTTCATATAGAACAGAGGAGAAAATCTATCGATGGCGATTAACCATCAAATGATTTCTCGTCTGTGCAGCCACATGCGTACACATCCGCCCGCAGCATAGCATGGGGAATCAGGTAGCCTGGTGGGCGTGTGTTTGGTGGGGCTTTGAGGTGTTTACCTGCAACTAGGCAGTGAATATAAGCAGTCAAGCAAGCGGGTCTGAATCGGGCCTTAAGTAACTTGTGCTCCAATGGGGATATCCTTAAAACTTGAACTGTTAGGGTGCCTTGAAAACTGAGCTTGGAAATTTCTGCATTGGGAAACCGGCATATACAGTAGCAAAACTACAGAGATGTCCTGCTATGGCCTTGCGGCATTCACATAGGCATCACAGGACGCTGCCATTCATTGGCTGCAGCGGCTTTACAATAGAAGCAAATGGAATGTGGCAGTGGCGATTTCACAGACCTGGGGGGGGGGGGGGGGGTGTACGGTGGTGGTGGGCCGCTTCTTTGTGCTGCCACCTCGGCTGAAAGTTACCAGCCAGCCCCTGATTGCCGGTATGAGCTTATGGGATTCTTGGGAGATTCGGAGATGCCCTGTGTACAGTATGCTACGGACCAAGGCTGTAGCAGGACACATTGGGGCCAATTCAGATTTATTCAGAAGGGCTGCAAATTTGTCTGTCCAAATATCGAACGACCGCGCATGTGCATGCACGCACCATCAGCCCGAAGGCAGTGAGCGGCTAGCCTTCGATCGCTGCTCACCTTCGATCGCTGCTCGCCTCATGATTGACACCCTGCGGGCGTTTTGTGGCATGCCGCCAACGTTGACTGAAATGGTAATAGCCTATGGTCCATACACTCTCTCTCTTCGCACGTAAAAGTAAGCCCATAAAATACTTACTTTTATGATTCCCGTTCTTGTCCGCCCAGCGTTTCCATGGGTGCGCTCACTGTTTTTTTGTGGGCACGCCCATAAAACGCTGGGCGAACCCCAGCAACCACCCCTTGCCTGTCAGTGGTTTTGCAAATGCCCTGTTGAGTGTAAAACTCGCCGAAGCCTTTGCTCCAGGGGTGTGCACATGAGTGACTATTGTACTGCGCTGCGAAACACTTGTGGCGCCTTATAAATAAAATTATAATAATAATGCACATGCACACTCCCCCACCATCGGCGACCAGTGGCAAATGTCTACTTTTTAGAGGGGGTTTCCAAATGTAATCCAAAATCTCCCACTCGGCAGCGCACTGTACTTAGTACGGGATCCGGGGGAGTGGTAACAGTCCTAAAAATTGGTCTTTTTATACGAATACAGTATTACAGTATTAATATTGAACAGTAAAGATGGTCTATAGTACAGGCTGTTTCATATATTGAAATAAGATAAGTGGTCAGGAAAAAGGTATAATAAATAAATACACAAATATACAGATGGAGTAGGTCTCATCCTTGCTGGCGGGTCGCCAGGACGTCCCCTCTGGCGACCCGCCTGCAGCCTCGCCAGCGAATATACTGAGACAAGCGTGCGTCTCACGCGCACGCGCGTCTCAGTCTCCGTCGCCAGCGGACAGGGTTAGGGGGGTTAGGGGGGGTGCGGGCAGGCGGCAGGGACCCCGGGTTACCGCCGGCAAGCCGGCGGGGACCCGGGGGAACGGATGGAAGCGCCGTCGGAAGGGGATGTGCGCGCCTCGCGTGCGCGCGCGTCCCCTTCTCGCCATCGCCATGGCGCTGGCGGGGGATGGCGGCTGGCGATGAGAGCTGCTCCATCTGTACTGTAATTAAAATAGAACTGCACTTTCTGAGCTCACAATCTCCCACTTCATGGTAAGGCTCCTGTCTCTTCCTCCTGGCAGCCACTCTTTTCCATTGCAATGTTTGAGGGCTCAGTTCCACACATACAGTAAATGTGGTAGAAGAAGCTGGTACACTGGGCATATGCAGCAGCTCTGCTCTGTCCCTTACACTGCATACACTGGTCGCAGCTCTACTGATCATATTGTATACCAGTGCTATTGTCATAATTTAAAACACTTGTCAAGATGAGGGGGGTTTCCGGGCAACCAGAAACACTCCCTGCATTTGCCTATGGAGACGGGGCCAAATTCGCTGCTCACAAGCAGTTCTGAATCGGACCCTGTGTTCCTTTTATTTATGTTTTCACATTAAACTCTAAATATTATTAGAGCGGACAGTATTGTATTACTAGGACACCAGTCATGTAAATTTATGATTAAACAATACAGTTCCACACTTGTATTGACACCTCGGATTATTTACTATACAATAACATGTAAATCAAGCGTTCCTTAGGTGTGATTTAGGTTCAGATAACTCTTCTGCCTCTTTACCTTGGTTATTATCTCAGCCCTGGAATGTACGGTATATTTATAGGTTTGTTCATTTCTAAGCAATCCGTACATAAAATGCAATAGTCAAACTCAATGTAACAGCTCAACTCTTTATTTAAAGCTGTATTATTTTCTTGTCTTTTGGACACTTTTTTCAATAAATAATAACAAGCATGTTCCCTTCACATTCCCGAATGTGTCTGATTAAGTGTTCATGAATAAACCAGATAATCTACAATTTATAGTGAAGAAAAATTTTGGAGATGGGAAAGCGCTATCCTGATGGTGTTTGAAAAGAAAATGTTGTGGGTGCAAAAAGGAATGAGTCAAGTATTGTAAAGGTAAAAAATTGAGGTGTTTATTAATTATTGGTTAAGATACTATGTGTGAGCCAGACTCTGTAAGAACGGGGGGGGGGGGGGGGGGGGAATTGGGCTGCGGGGAATAGTGGTCGGCAGTTCTGGGTTTAATTGCAGCCTGGTTACACTAGGGGTAATGGGTACCCTTGATGGGTGTAAATGGTGTTTCTATACACCTAATAGGGGTCCCCAATGTGATGGGAATCTTCCTACACAAGTGTCGCCAGGAGAGAATTCCCAATGGGTTTTCAGTTAGTCTGTACTAGACTACTTTAGCTACCGTGGGTCCTGAGCCCAGGACCTACGGCCTCTCCTGACGATTTGTGTGTGAAGTGAACAGTTAAAATGTGACAGTCTGGCTTAGGTGGAGTATGCAGAGAGGTGCCCCAGATGGGCTTCAGGCGATTCCTGCAGGAACCCCCTTACAATCACTTAGGTGAATACCTATGCCCTCTCTGTTCCTTCACTTGGTGCAGTGTCCGTGGTGTGTCCTCACAAGTTGCTGCTGGCGGCGTCCCGCATCGCAGCGTGTGTGCACATTCACTCACTGTTTGTTGGGCGTCTGCGGAGGATGTCCAGCTGGGGGTTTCTCCGTCCGGAGCAGGTCCCAGGGCTCCCCAATAATTAATAAACACCTCAATTTTTTACCTTTACAATACTTGACTCATTCCTTTTTGCACCCACAACATTTTCTTTTCAAACACCATCAGGATAGCGCTTTCCCATCTCCAAACTTTCTTCACTATAAGCAATAAGGGACAGGGATACCCTTAAGGGAAAGCAGCACCTGAGTCTAGTATAGGACACTACACCGGCAGAGCGCAGTGTTAAAAAAACATTCTCTATAAATCTACAATTTATGATTTTGGTGCAGCTCCTCTGCAAATGAGCTGCTCCAGCGGTGAAGTCCTGTATGCTGCCGCCCTATGCGCTACATGTCAGTCTTTTTCATTTGCAAAAGGTTTCTCTGGTACAGACTGTGCACCAAATAAAGGCCTGATTCTGGTTGGCTAAAACGCCAAAGATCCCGCCCTGCCAAAGAATCCCCTCTGCCGATTCCCCTTGCATGCCTCTTCTGTAGGAAAAATCATTCGATGGTCATTGACCATCGAAATGATTTCTCCTGATTTTGCAAATAAAAGTCAGTGGGAGCACCAGGACGAAGACGGCAGGCGGCCCCCAGCACGCATCGTACCCATGGGAACGCCCAGCATGTCTCCAATAAGTTTCTGCAGGGAATGCAATGTTGTCCGATTTACCAACTTCTGGAATGCAAAGCAATGGCCTCCGCAGCCACTCGTATCTCAAGATGGTAGTAGCCTATGGTCTATGCAACACAGTCTACATCAGGGCTGGGCAACACCGGCCCTCCAGATGTTAGTGAACTACACATCCCAGCATGCCTTGCATCAGTTTCAGCATGGCCACATAGCAAAACTAATGCAAAGCATCCTGGGATGTGTAGTTCACTAACATCTGGAGGGCCGGTGTTGCCCAGCCCTGGTCTACATAGTACTCACTGGCGGAGGGTTCGCCTCAGAAATGGCTGCATTGCATTTGCAGTAAGTAAGACCTTGCATGGGCAGAAGCCCCGGTAGACCTCACAGCACATCACAGGGATGGGATCCTTTTGGGCCCCGGTGCCTGTAGGAATGTGTAAATACACTCACCTGAATTGATCACATATTATAATGCATTCCTGGGGGTACAGATCAGATTAAATACAGTATGTGATCAATGTGGCCCATTTTTTTTTGGTTGCTATAAATATGTACAATGCAAAGTAAGGATTCTGCTTAACAATGGAGTAAAATGCTACAATGAATAGGCTCCTCTCTGCAATATCAGGCACTTTGTTACATTATGTCTTGGGGGGGGGGGGAGGGGGTGTTCAATCGGGATCAGTATGAAATCCCGGGGTTGGAATCCCGACGGTGGAAATACCGACGCCGGAATCCCGACCGCCGCAATGCCAACAAGGGATCGCCCCCCCCCCCCCCCCTTGCAGGCTTGATGTACTCGCCACGCAGCGGGCCCGGTGCCTTGCTATGCTAGGCACACAATTTTATTCTCCTTCTATGGGTGTCGTGCATTGCAGCAGTCGGGATTCCGGTATCGGTATTTCAACCATTGGGATTCTGACCGCCGGGATTTTGACCGCATCCCGTTCAAAAAGGGTATGTCTCTATTTAATCCAGGCTGTTTTTGCCAGGGAAACGGCTGTATTTGCGGCCGTAGACTTAGGTCTTGGAAAACCTGAATCTACATTTGCGTAAACTTTTTTGTGGAAAAAGACGTGGATTTGCGGATCACCGGCATTTCTCATTTTAGGATTGATTCCGAAATTCAGAAACAAAGGAAAAATATTGAGTAGATGGAATGCAAATTCCATCTATCCTTTGCAGAACCTGACGCCATTTCAACTTTTTTTTATTAAAATAGCAGCATTGAATACCCCAAAAATTGCTGTAATTTTGCTTTTGTTATTGTAACTAACCGTGTTATACTGTAGGCTTGACTATATTAATCATTTGCATGTTAGGACAAGCTGTAACAGTTAACTAACAAAGATCATATATATTCTTTCCTTTTCATGGTCTACGTCAGTGCTTCTCAAGCTAGGTCCTCAAGTACCCCCAACAGTGCACGTTTTCCAGGTCTCAATCACAATTGACATAATTAGCTCCACCTGGGGATCTTTTAAAATGTGTCAGTGAGTAATGAGTGCACCTGTCGGGTGACCGGGAAAATGTGAACTGTTGGGAGGTACTTGAGGACCGTGGTTGAGAGCCACTGGTCTATGTCATTGGAATACCCAAACATCTTCCTGAAAGTAGTTTTTTGTTCTTGTTTAGTTTTTTTTAAGTCTGTTTATTTGTACAACAACAGATAAACCCAGGAGGTACAAAGAGTAACAAATGATTCATAGACATAGAGTGCCAAAATTGGAAACAATTGAAAACAAGACACTTCACGTAAAAGTGTTGTTAGATTTACAATTTGGAAGGAAATCAGCATGATCACAGCATGATAATTACAATAAAAATAATAGTTGAAAAAAGAATGTTGTGAAACATTTAGAATAAATATTGTAGGGTTTATTGGCATTTTTCAAGGAAATAACAGTTGTGTATAGAAAAATATTCACATGCTGCCAAATAACAACTACTGAAGCTGGGTACACATTACATGATATCATCCAATAATGATAACATTACTGATTTTCCCTTGACCTGCCTAAAACTCCTGGATAAATCAAATAGAATATATACGGTGTAATGGTTATCATTACTGCCTCACGGCACTGAGGTCATGGGTCCAATTCCTATCATGGCCCTAACTGTGTGGCACTGCTATGAGGCACAATATGAAGTAAAGGCACTATAGTGAGGCATAATATAAACTGGGGCACTGTAATGTGGCATTAAATGAAGAGAAGACACTATAAGATGGCATAATATGAACAGCAGACACTATAAGTTGGCATAATATGAACAGGGGCACTGTCATGAGGCACAATATGAAGCAAAGGCACTATAGTGTAGCATAAAATGAACAGGGGCACTGTCATGAGGCACAATATGAAGCAAAGGCACTATAGTGAGGCATAATATGAACTGGGGCACTGTAATGTGGAACTATATGAAGAGAAGACACTACAGGATTGCATAAAATGCACTGGGGCACTGCAATGTGCCATAGTATGAAGTGGAGGCACTACAGTGTAGTATTATATCAACTGGGGCACTGTTAGGTGGCCTAATAGGAACTGTTTGGCATAATGTGTACAGGCAGCCCTACAATGGGACATAGAGTCTGATTCTTGGAATAGGGCGAATTCGGCCCGTTCATATGTTTGGGAGTCTAGGCATACGCAAGTGCGTATTTGCACACGTGCGGACCCTGACAATGAAAGGCTTTGGTGAGTTAAACACTCGCCAGGCCATTACGGGGAGGGAGGGCTTGGAGCAGTGGCGGCAGTGGACCATGGGAACGCCCAGCATTTTAAGGGTGTCTCCATGAAAACGCTGGGCGTTCCCATGGGTGTGCGGGTGGGCCTGATTTTTCAGCCACCCTAACTTCATCATAGCATTTTCACTGACTTTTATTTGCGAAGGAAGGAGAAATCACGCAATGGTCGGCAACCAGAGAATCATTTCTCCTGCTAGCGGAGGCGTGCGAGGGGATGTGTTCTCCACTCATTACACATCCCCTCGCATGTTACCGAGGGGAATCGGTGGAGGATGTGCGGTGGACTTCGGATGAGCGGCTTCGCGGGCACTCGTAAGCTGCGATGTTCACGACTTACCCAGCATACCTGAAGCAGGCCCATAATGTGAACTAGGGGCCCCTTCAAAATGTTGCTATGGTGACCACATTAACAACATTGTACAATTCTGAACCTGCATTTAATTGTAGTGGGTAGATTTTTTTCAGAGAAGCAAATATTTATGATGCTTTCTGTTATTCCGCACTAAACTAATTAATATTTTGCATATTGGTATCATAAAACTGCTAATGCATATACTGCCCTTCTAATGTGATTGCAACAAGGATCCAGAAGGGCTGTGATTAAGCAATCATCACTTTTCTAAATGATTTTAAACATGTATTACAGTCTGCATGCATGAACATGTAGCGTGTGTCCTAATTATTCACTGATTAATGGACATAATTGACAAAAGAATATCAAACCTATATGATAATAATGTGAAAATGTAAAATGTGAATCTATTCAGTAGTTTTCTTCTCTACTTTATCATTATTGTATACACCAGTTTTAAGATTTCTCTGTATTTTACTTTTTCAATCGGTCATTATCACCGTAGAGATGATATATACATTAATCTCTTTCACTTACTATTCTACTTCACTTGCGCTAGGGGATAACCTTTGCAGCTTATTTATCATATCTCATTTTGGAGAAGACATCATGACTAAAGGAGCCCATACACGCTCCGATCCCGGCATGCGTTCTGGGCTAAAATAGCATCCATCACATCGCATTACATGCCTTGTGCATGCCTTGTGTATGCAATGTGATGCGATGTGATGAAAAGCAAGTACAAAAAGTATGTGCAGCACATACTTTTTGTACGTGCGATGAGGTGCCGCGGGAGCGCGCACCTCAAAGCACACATCGCACCGCCGGGATCGGAGCGTGTATGAGCTCCTTAAGAAGGAGATAAGAGTGGAGTACTGTAGTTGCCTAAAGTGGCCAATCAGCTTCTGTCATTTGATATACTACGCTTCAGGGTTAGGTTGCGCAAGGATCATTTGGAGGCGCTGCGCAGGAGGATGGAGGAAGCTGCGCGCCAGATCCAGGTACCCAGAGTACTGATTGCTTCATGTAGGTATCGTGCTAGGCTGTACCTGGACTCCCTCTCTGATCAACAGGTTGTGGGGATGTTTAGGCTGAACCGCAATAACCTCTTGAACTTACAGTATATGAGCAGGTGAGAGATGATTTGGACCCTTACAAGCAGGGCCAGCTCTACCATTAGCTAGCCTTAGGCAACTGCCTAGGGTGCCATGATCTGGGGGGGGGGGTGCCACCAAGTCTGCCTATCAAAAAATGATGTCTATGAGGATCTTTGTTCTACTTAATGCAGGTGTCTGCTGTGGATCTTCTAAGACCTCACCTCCTTACTTTCCCTTGAGGCACACTGTCCTACTTTGCTGCCCCCTACTCCTTGTATTCTAATGTGGATGGCAAAGGGGGGCCTCTAAGGGACTTCCCCACTTTCCCAGGGGCTGGGCAGACCACCCAACTGTTGGGAGCCTCCCTGCCGTTCCGGAATGTTAGGCAAGTATGCCTTAAGGCTTTGGAAATTGGGTATTGGTCACAGTATGGGGGGGGGCAGTGGGGTGAAATTTTGCCTAGGGTGCTGAGAAGCCTTACACCGGCCCTGCTTACAAAGGTGCAGAAATTAATGTGTGCCCTCCACTTCTTAACCACAAGCTCCACTCAGTCTGTGACCTCATGGTCCTAGAGGGTCTCACAAGCCACTTTCTTTAAGCATTTCACTCAAGAATTATTTGCTTTAAAGAAGTTGTGGCGCACATATATCAGATTCCCGCATTGTGAGTCCGAGTGGCAGGACCTTAAGGTGGCTTTTTATCGTCTCTCAGCATTCCCAAACGTGCTGGGAGCCATAGATTGTACCCACATTGGGCACCGCACGTGAGGGGACACGTCTACGTCAATCAGCGTGGGCGTCACTCTCTGAACTTACAGGTGGTATGTGATGCCAACCTAAAAATACTTAGTGTGGTTGCAGGCTACCCAGGGAACTGCCATGATGCCTATATTCTGCAGCACTCAGCCCTCTGGGACCGATTCCAGGACCACCAAATACTGGCTAATTGGTAAGTACATTTTAATATATAGAAATATTTGCCCACTATGTATAATGCTACAATGTGTTCATTTACATACTTGACAATTATTACTCTCCTGTGTAGTGTCCCAATAGTGTGTACACTTTACCCACAAATGTATCTAACCCTCAATCACTTTTAAAGCTGATGTCATTCTGCCTAAAATATGGGTATGCTTGTTTGTAAAACCATGAATATCCAAGAGTAAGTGTACCATGTACTATAGTGCATGTGTCGTTAACTCTAAAGTGACACTTTAGTGTGTAGTCCCTCTCCTTTACCAGACTTCTTTCGATATTGGTGTTGTCCCCCTTGCTCATGTAAACCCAATGCACATATGTTACCATACCTTATCTTTTCTGTAACGGTGACTCAGGATATGGGTGTCTTCTGTGGCTCATGACACCTCTGCGTTCCCCAGAAGGCCCTGCACAGGACCGCTATAAGGATGCATAAGTTGCCACCCGCAATGTTGTGGAACGCACCTTAGGGTGGCTGAAAAGTCGTTTCAGGTGTTTGGACAGATCATCAGGAATACTGCTTTACCATCCAGTAAAAGTAGTGATGATTGTCCAGGCTTGCTGCATGTTACACTACATTGCCCTTTCCCAACCACGTTATGTGGAGGATGGCAATGCAGCAGTCATGCAGGAAGCTGAAACTACCCAACCTACGGTAGTTAGGGGTACGCGCAGGGGGGATCTGCTGGGTAGGGAGATCATCAGGCGCTACTTCTCAGGTAATTGTATTTCTAAACGAACATTCCATGTACCTTTGGTGTAAGTGTGTTTACATACCATAAACCATTTGCCATACATTAACACCAATATTTAGAGGAGTAGTCAGAGGCCAATGAAAGAAGCTGCTTAACCTGAGGTATCCCTTGGTGATTACATGCTGGTAAGTACATTTTGTTAATGCTGTCATTTACAAAAATGGCCAAACCCACCAAATTAATTCAACACCCTAACTGCACATTACCATAGTGGCTTACACAATTACAGTTGTTATAGATAAACATTAGGATAGAATAAACCACAGACACATTAAAGGAACGTCTTTACTAATGGGAAAAAAATATTTTAGGTCCTTTTACTGGGCCATACATTGTCACAAAAATATTCTTCATGATACAAGTGTATAAGAACAACAATAGACATGTGCAACTTGTACTATCATTTTTTTAGGTACCTGTGCACGCACACATCCCCCCTTTGCCCCTGACCCCAGCCCACCCCTGGTTCGCACACTCCTACGTGGTGGTGAAGTGGGTGATCCACTCAGTAGTGAACTTGACACACTACTAATAGTGGATGTAGCTGCACCTAATAAATTTTATTCTTGAGTATTTAATTGTGCCTGCAGGGCAATCAAGGCATTGGTCTGTGCTGATATAGCTTATGTTTGACCATGTACACTTTCAGTTAGGATGGCTATGTTATTGTAATGTACCCGTAGGGCGTGACTAAGGGGATCGTGCATATTGTAGGGGACTTAGGTGGGCCAATAGGTTAAGGGGTTATTTGGCATGCGGAGGCAGTGTTGTAATTCGCGTTCCGGTTGATCATAAACTCACACATGACCGGCGGGGGAAATTACACATTTATGTGTCATAAATTTGCATCAGATCGCACCACGTTGCATCTCTTCAACTTTCCCGCACTTTTTGGGCGCATTTTCGCATCCCATTAAATAATTGATTTTGGAGGAAAAAATGTGAATTGAAAAAGTGCGATACGGTGTTATAAGGTGCAATTTCAAAATGTTACTAAAATCAGCATTCTATTAAATATCACCCTAGGTGTGTTGTTGTTCATCCGTCATCCATTTCCCAGTTCGTCGATCTTGTTTCCAGATCATCAATCAAGGCAAATTGCACCTTTGTGTTTTTTTGCATTTCTAAGTGAAAAAACAGCTTTGAGGTGCAGAATTTGGCGGCTCTGAGTGCCACAGTGTGTCTGCAATGTGAGAGACATGCACACACACTCACTTACACACACACCAATTTATTATATAGATTACAGGTAGTACCAGTCCATCAATGTAAACAACTTAACAGAATTTTGTTCTCTGCAATAGAGCAACACTTGAATTACTGTCAGGTGCCATTTAGTGGCCGCAGAAATGCAAAACACTTGAACTTCCCCTATAGAGGTGAGGAGCAATGTTAGCCTTTGATCATATAGGATAGTGTAAACAATATGAAATTTGTAAAATCAAACACTTATGGTTATTCCCAGACTTTAGTACCTATAGAATTGCTTAGTTTAGCGTCTTTTGTCACATAGTAGCTACAGTAAGTGCATAGTATCTTACAGTGTCTAGGGTACTTGTGCAGTATACTTTTGATGCATTTCCTGCAGTTTTTCTGGAAATATGCAAATAATTCAACAACAAAAAATAAAGTATAGGCTTCCCCTTTCAAAGCCTAACCAGCATGATTGCTTCTGCCTAAAATGGTATTGGCAAAATGTCCCAATTTACCATTACCAATACTAGATTTGACCAGCCAGGCTAGCGGAACCCTAGAAGAGAATGATCAGCATGAATGTCCCAATCTTGATTCCGCCAGCGCATGCCAGATGGCACCAGTGGGTACATCCAGCCCTAGTTGCAATAGCATTGAGACTCTACTCTGAACCCCTGTGTCTAATGTATAACATATTTAGTCGATCTATTGGCAGAGGTCCTGATCTAGGCACCCAGGGTACATAGCACACTGCAGTCAGTAGAGGTGTCCAGAGTATACAAAGGATGCTTGGGGCAGTGCTCTTCTTCCTAGGGTTGGTGGCTGCACGCCCTCATCACCTCACAATAGTGGCAGAACTTCTGGGTTGTGAGCCCAGGTGCAAAAAAATAATTTGGACACACTTCATCCACTCCAAACCAAGTTCACAATATGCCACACAGCATTGGGTGGCAGCAGCGGGCCCCGTAGTCCACAGGGGCCTGGTACAATGCACCTGCTGCAACAATAGTAGTCTCACCTCTGCATCACATGGATGGGGGATGGGGTTGGTATAGGTTGGCAAATCACCCTGCTCCTTCACTAAATCAAAAAAAATGGGCCGCAAAGTCTTTAAGTTACTGTGTTTTATATTACTGGAAGGACTATAAGTAAGTTGAGGTAATCTTCCATTATTTTCCGTCCAAAAGTGGAAGAACTTTGTCAGTCTGCCCTCTTCTACAAATATCCTTTTGCATTCTTCCCATTGAGATAGATTTTTTTATTTTATTTTGGTTTAATTGATTTTTTCTGTCACTGCAAAAGAGTTTTGGTGACTTTGCTGAATTTCATTTTAAAGTTAATGGTACTTGTGTATTTTGGCGGCGCCCCCGATGTCCGTCGTACGACGAACAGATCGCATCGCATCGCATGCCATGCACCCGATGGCATGCGATGCGATGCGACGCGATTTTGACCCCCTATACGACCAAAAATCGTATAAGCACCCTAAAGGGTGCTTTTGAGCACCCAAATGGGTGCTTACAATGTTAAATGCACCCCCACGCCACCCCCGCTATAAACGTGAACCCGAAGCGTGGCGAGCGCAGCGAGCCCGCGAGGGGCGGCGGTACGCGTCCTACGACCTTTTCATACCCCCACTATCCACGTCGGCGTGGAGTTGAGAATAGAATAGTGTGGCGAGCGCAGCGAGCCACCGAGCCCGAAGCGTGGCGAGCGCAGCGAGCCCCGCGAGGGGACGCGGATACCTTCACAGTTATACGCGTCCCCTCGCGGGCTTCACAGGTGTCCGTGGCGACGCGGACACCTGTGAAGCCCGCGAGGGGACGCGTTTACCTGTGAAGGTATCCGCGTCCCCTCGCGGGGCTCGCTGCGCTCGCCACGCTTCGGGCTCGGTGGCTCGCTGCGCTCGCCACACTATTCTATTCTCAACTCCACGCCGACGTGGATAGTGGGGGTATAAAAAAGGTCGTAGGACGCGTACCGCCGCCCCTCGCGGGCTCGCTGCGCTCGCCACGCTTCGGGTTCACGTTTATAGCGGGGGGTGGCGTGGGGGTGCATTTAACATTGTAAGCACCCATTTGGGTGCTTAACATTGTATAAGCACCCATTAGGATGCTTATACAATGTTTAATCGCATCGCATCGCATCGTATGGCATCGTATGCCATGTACAATGGCATACAATTTCAAAATTGTATGCCATCGTGCACTATCGTACGATATCGCGTCGCATCGCATACCATCGTATGTGTTATGGTATGCGATGCGATGGGCGCCGCCAAAATACACAAGTACCAAGTTAATTATCACTGATGCATTTGACATATTTCCTTTTATTGTCCCTAGAATGACTGAAGAGTTTGCGAGCTGCTTGGCAATGCACAGGCATTGATTCCATTTCAGATGCAGCACACAATGTTTCTTGTTTCTTTTTCCTTCTTGTACAGTGGCTGCTCATTCTCTTTTCTTGATAATAATTGCTTAAGAGTATATTGTGTACTCCAGATGGCAAGATGGTTACAAGGCAGCAATTTGGCACCTCATGATTTTTCCACTCTGGGCATAACCCAGGACCTACTCGGCGGGTGCAATACAAACAGGCTGATTGGGGCTGATGCTGACATCACATGACTTCCCTTCAAATGCCCGGGCACGCCGGGGCTTTCCCAGAAAATGTTTTTTTTAACTACAAATGCGACATCCTGTCAATCGACTTGCGTACGGCCAGCGATAAAAACAGAATAATGTTTTATCGCAGGATTGGCACATGCGTATTACAAGCATGTGCAGTTGTTTGATTACTGCCCTGGCCTGCTAACTTGCAGCCGTTTGTCAATTGTTCCAACAAAACATGATCTCCATATCAATGGCATAGCACAGCAGCTATATATTGCCATCATTATTTGCTATTACCTAGGGCAGAAACACCCATTTGTCACATATTTTGAATGCACCAGAATGGAGTCATTAACGAGATTTCTCATTTCTCATGCAGCCTCTCAAGCATAGTCAATGTGCAATTCCATCTAGGTAGAAGCAAAAGCTGCTTTTATAGAACATTGCTATTTTGTGTAATATACAGTAGTCAGGCTGACTAAGCGATGCCCTATCTATCAGCATGTGGAAATAATCACAGTTACACCATCCCTGGATTCTGTACATATTCAGGTTAGCATAGACAGCACTTGCTACATGACCTCAGGGGCGGACAAAAGTAGCCCTGCCACGTCACTGTGTGCGCTTACTGTGGGCACGTACAACAAGAGCAGCATGTCTCCAGCTCATGGGGGCATGCCATGAGTTTGGGGGCCCGGCCTTGCGGCACACCCCCATCTAACTGTTTACTGGCCATGGGTAGGACAGAGGTAGGGTGGGCCAAAGGACAGCTGAGCAGAGGACCGGGAGGACTAGCTAGAACCTTCTGAATATAGCAACCTCTCTGCAGCAGTTGACACCCCCATATTATTTTCATAGTTCATCTTCTGAACCATTGTAGTGCCCTAGATCACATTACACCACATTGTAGGGCCACCATTACACATTATGACATATAGTTCCATATTTCATTTAGTACCACATAACAGTATCATGCTGTTCAAACTTTACCACATCACAGTGCCCCCACTTTAAATTATACCACATTACAGTTCCCACAGATTAAATTGTGCCACATTACAGTGCTTCAGTTCATATTATGAAGCATTATAGTGTCCTCCAGTTCATATTATAGCACATTACAATGATCAGATAACTCCAGCAGATCAGATTACTCCACATTGCAGTGCCCAGTTCAGATTATTGCCCAGTACAGGATCCCGAACTATTAGAACAGGGGTGTCAAACTCAAATTCATCGGGGGCCGCATCAGCAGTTTGGTCACCCTCAAAGGGCCGGTTGTATCTGTAGGTCCCCCTGTATAATTATAATGCCATGACACCACAGGCTGCTCCCCCTGTATAATATAAAATTAATGCCATGACACCACAGGCTGCTCCCCCTGTATAATAATGCCATGACACCACAGACTGCCCCCCCTGTATAATATAATAAAAGTAATGCCATGACACATAAATGATTATACAGGAGGAGCAGCCTGTGGTGTCATGGCATTATTATTATTATACACGGGGACACCTCAGGAAACAGCAGATATATATATATTTTTTTATTGTGAGTGTGATCCTCATCCTCACTTACTGTTTCTCCGTCTGTCCTGCAGCTGCTGCGGCTTCCAGCTTTTCTTCACTGCTTGCTGCGGCCACACTGTCCCCGACTCCCGGTCCAGCTTCCCTGCCTGCTCCTACAACTCTACAGATGCATAGGCGGGCGGCGTCATCGTCATGACGTCCCCACCCAGTGTCTGTCACTGCCGGGCATCAGAGGGAACAGGCGGCCGGGCCCTCCCCCACGTAGCCTTGGAGGCCGGCGGCCATGTTTCTGTAGCCGCATACATATGTGCCTACAGGAACATGGCCACCGACAGTGGAGGAACAGGTAAGGCGGCCGCGGTGGGGTGGGTGAGAGGAGGTGGCCTAGGCAGGAGCTGGGACACACTGCCCTGCGTGCTATCTCCTCGCGCGGGCCACATGACGAGGTCTGGCAGGGCGGGATTTGGCCCGCGGGCCTTGTGTTTGACACCCGTGTATTAGAACATTCTCTACACACACGCCTCACACTAAAAATGGAATTTAGACTGGGCAACGGGTCAGACACAATTACTTCTCAGGAAAATCCAAAAAATTGGTATGCAACTATATTATATAACTTGGGTGTGAGGCCCCAGAGCAATGGGCACCCCCCGCTATACCCATGTGTGCAATACATCACTGTTATGTGCCTACATAGCTTACATTTGTTTTTTTCTAAGGCATTCAACTGAACAACTATTTTTCCCCCCACACTATAATTAAAAAAATGCACAAATAACATACAGCTACATGCAAAGACTGAACAATGTACATAGTGTCCAGGACTCAGCAGTCAACTAAATTACAATGTTCTTTACTATGCCAAGGGTGGCATGGATGGAGCAATCATCTCCAGCTGTGCTGTTTTCTCCCGTTCTCCCTGACAGCACATGCTCATACTGTAACAGAGCGCTGTGATCTGCTCAGTGTGTGATCACTACACATGCTGATCTGCAGTGATGCTGCACTGAGCGCTGCTGCCAGGAGGCTTATACACTGCATATCAACAACATTTTATTTGTAGCTGAATATGTTATATATAACTACTTCTCAGAAGACCATTACCGGATAATTAGCAAGATTCAGAATTACGGTCAGAGCTGCATAACAAAAGAAAATTTCAGTTCTTTACATATAATTGTTTACTGCAAGTAGGGTTTGAAATGTATCTATCTATATATAAAAGACTAACTGCTCCTCACCTCTATGTGTGCTAAAAGATGTCAGGACAGAAAGTGAACGCAATTTTTTGCAGGGACACTGATCTGTTTCAAACTTTCTGGATATGGAGAAAGGGAGCTGTGAAGACAGAGATTGGAGGTACTGTAGGAGCAGATAGGGAATGGGGGTGGGGTGGAGAGTTTGTGGGCTAAAAACTGTCACAGCTCAAAATGAGAGTACATTGCAGAAGCCGTCATTTTAAGGGAGTTTTAAATTGTTCATCATCAACAGAGAGTCCTGTATTTCATCTAAAAAAACACCCCGACAAGTCCTTTGCCACTGGTGTGAAAATAGCCTCTGCCGTGTTACAGGCTGTGTTTAAAAAATCACAATCTTCAATTTCAGGGCGCTATATCTTGCAACAGGTGAATAGATCTCTCCCTTATCGATTTCTGATGTTTGGGTATATCCCTCAGCAACAAGGCAGTCTTTGTAACGGGCAATTCTCCCATCTGAATTCAGCTTTTTGCAGAAGACCCACTTGTCCTTAATCATTTTATCGTTACTTGGCCTATATACTATAGTCCAAGGACTATTTTCATCCAGTGCTAACAGCTCTGTATCAATTGTGGACTTCCACTTGGTCCAATCACTGCTTGACTTTGCGTCTTGGATGTTTTGAGTTTTACAGTAAGCTATATTCGCATACTCCTCGCTGTATCTCTTAGCGGGTACACCTTTGTTACTCCTCGTGGAAACTCTGTTCCCAGATTGGTTTTCCACTTTTACTGTCTCTGTTTCAGACACGCATTCTGCTGCCTGTACATCCGGCAATATATTTTCTTCTTGCTCCACTGCCTTAGTTAGTGGCGCTAATTCTTGGAACACCACATCTCTGGATTTTAGAAGATGCTTGTTTTTCTGTATCACAAAGTCTGCATCCTTTACTATCTTCGCAGTAGTGATAAGAGTCATAAAGTATCTGTAGCCACTTTACATTTCCACTTCCATTAGACCAGTGGTTCTCAACCTCGGTCCTCAGGGACCCCCAACAGTGCACGTTTTGCAGGTCTCCTCACAGAATCAAGTGAAATAATTAGCTCCACCTGCAATCTTTTAAAATGTGCCAGTGAGTAATTAGTGCACCTGTGTATCTGTGAGGTGGCCTGGAAAACATGCACCGTTGGGGGTTCCTGAGGACCGAGGTTGAGAGCCACTGCATTACTGTTGGTGTGCACTAGAGCTAGCTGTGTTTCTAGTCTACTGACTGACTTGGGAAATGGGTTGCGAGTTTGCTTCCCTTTTATGCATTTCCCACACACGGGTCTTGCAGCGTTGCTCACGGTGATTCCGGTAACCATTCCAGACATCAGTTTTTGGACGTTGTCATATCCCAGATGACCTAAGTGTTTGTGCCACAGCTCCATTCATTTGTAGAATCAGAGGCAGTCATAGCTGAACACTCCTCTGTGTCCAGGACATACAAATGGTTGCATCGGGTGGCTGAAGCCATTACAGTCCCTCTTTTATTATGCACCATACACCTGCCCTTTTCAAAGTGGACTCTGTAACCTTTTTCCTCCAAAACGCTGATGGTGATGAGATTTACTTCCCAAATCTGTCACAAACAACACATCTTCGATGTCTGTAACAAGTGTTTCTTTTCTAATTCTTAACCGTACTGTGATTGTCCCAAATTGTGATGCCGAAGGACCTTGTCTCCGATCCCTGTAACTGTAGTGGGTTCACACGGTGATAAAGAATTGAACCATTGTTGATTGCAGGTAAAATGCCTAGTGGCTGCCGAGTCCATGTACCAGCAATCCATCCTGTAGTTGTCTGCTACATTCAGTGCTGTCCATAGTGAACTTCCACAGAGTGTAGTTCTCTGAACCTTTCAGCTTAGCAAAGCTCATAATGTGCCCTGTGTTATACATCTTGTTAACTCTTCTATAAAATATGTAACGTCAGAGTCACAATATCTGTGTGTTCTTTTATATTCAGTGCTATCACTCGGCTTTTAGGGGGTTAAACCTTCAAGCACACAGGGTCTGGGCCCATAACCTGTTGGCAGAGTATATAGCAGTGCTTGTGGTGTTGTTGGATGTTTTTGGAAGTTTAACCAGAAATGTGGTTTATTTGTAGTAATGAGCACAGAGTTAACAGGGTTAATTTCCAGTATGCAGTATATAGCAGAGGTAATATCACAGGCAGGTATACACAGATGTATTTGTACAGGTGAATGGTGCAGGTACTTATAATTTCTGTAGCAACAAATGGCATTATGGAGGTCTCTCATGCAGTGCAGGCTGGAAGCTGTAGTCTGTGAGGCAGCCAGCTGTAGCACTAAGTGCAGGGGAACTCTCTGTGGCGGGTGGTCATTGACAGGCTCCACTCTCTCCCCTCCGCCGGGTTTAGCTCAGGACTTGCTGAACACACTGATAGTGCCATCCTGCTCAAATACTGCGGGGGCTCCGTCTCTCACTACAGCAGGCGTACAGCGAGGGATCTCCCCTCCACACACACAGGAGGCATTCTGACAGATTGGGCAAGCTAACAACTGACAAGGCACGTTGTCACTCACACTCGGTGCACGGGGGACAGGGACCGCCCAATGCAGGACAGGGAGCGCAAGGGGACAAATCAGCCGGGAGACTGATGCTGCTGTTTGCAAAAGGAGGTGGTCGTAGAGCGCACCTCTCCAACAATGGGTACATAATTGGTATGGCATTGATCAGACCTTACTGCAGGTAGGTCCACCAGCTTGTGTTGCAATCCTCTATGCTACCACCTCAGGGTTTGGGAGACCCCACCACTATGTGGACCCCAAAACTTGGAGTTATGTGGAGTTCTTTCTCTTCCACCACTGCTGAAGATTCCAGGCTTGTTTATCCACCTGGCAGACTAGCAGGAAAGGCTACAGTCAAATAATGACCACATGACTGTACAAGTCACCAATGGCGTCCACACAGCAGCCCTGCACATGCGTAAATAAGAATATACGTATGTGCAGAGCACAAATATTGGTCCCTGGCGCAGATATGTCGGGGATCCATTCATTGCTGAATTGGGCCCATACTGCAATAAGCTTAGTACCTAAGGAGTTGGTCCATTGGTGGCCTTATCAAAGCTTGAGGGTTTATTTCCAAAGAGTTGGGTTGTTAAACCAGACACTTCTTTATGTCAGAATTTTGAAAGGGTAATGCTTTTATTAAAAGCATTGTCCTTTTAAATATGGGGCATACAGTAAATACACTAAGAAGTGTCAGGGTTTAACAATCCGGCTCCTCATCAATATACCCCTATTTATCAATCCAACTGAGTGTCTGTAGCAACATTTCCTGTTTGTTGTCCACCAAGGAACACCATCCAACCCAGATAACAAGCAATTTTCTCAAGAAGAACGGGCTAAAATTCCACTGTCTATATGTATATAACACTATAGTCACTTAAACAATTTGAATCTGAGCAATAATTAACTCTCAGGGGATGGGGGGGTGGCGGGAGGGGGTTAGAATAATATTGCAAGTACTTATTTTTATATTTATTTTATTTAGTATTTTGACAAGTGTTGGATTTTTTATTTTTAAATTGCACTTTATTGAGTACTTTGTGTTGATTAGCAGTAATACACTGAAATTAAATCAATCTATATTATATTACAGTAGAATCTGGCAAAGCTCAAGGGGGGATGAATACATTTTCTAGCAGCTCTGTACGACATAACAACAGCCAGAATTAAACAATAAACTTAAATATAATACTGATCAACTCTTCACTGCCTACTGAATGCTTCTACATAATTTCCCTGATGTCAGAAACATCATTCCTAATTGCCTTTGTGCTCATGAACCTGCTTACTGTAAAATATTCAATGTCAGTGCTAGAGAAAACTGTCTTAAACAATTGTAATTAAAATCTAGATTAACATTCGTTCATTTGCTTATTTCATCACATAATGCTATCACTCTGAACTATGAAAATGATCTTCTTTCCAAAAGAACAACCTGTAAGACAGGTGTCCGAATTAAGACTGGCATCACGAATTATAATTCTCAATCATTTTGAAGGGTAAGACACTTACAGTACCTACATAGAAAACCATATTTTATATGTACAGTTCTTTCTCAACTGAAAGCAGTTGTACAATTCAACTGAAAAAATTATGATAGAAGCCATAAAAGTATTTACGAGGCTGATTATATTATAATTCAATATTATAATTCAAATAATATTCAATTGGACGGTACATCTACATTCAAAATCAATCACAAGTTTGGTTTGGCTGCTTGAAGACCATTATAAATGATCTCAATAGGGAAAACTATGGGGTGAATGTAAAAGAACGTGAGAAGCCGCCAGTAATTGAGCATACTACTGCAATAGGAGGGGGATATTTGTGTAGCTGATGTTGGAGCTAATGAGGATGTTGATGATGAGGAAGAGGATACTCTGTGTGAATCAGGCACCAGTGGAAGCAATTCTTGTCCATGACAAGAAGAGCATTATCATGCTTGAACACAGGACCACAAAAAAAAAAAAATATTACCTCTTACAAGCGCAATTATTTTCCCCCAAATCCTAGCAACACAAATCTAGCTATCTGTAGAGTTGGAAAGCCACAGTACGTGGAATTAGGTACCGTAACCATCTAGGATCCATGGAAAGTTTTTGGGAAAATCAGTAACTCAAGTCCAAGCAGGTTCACATCAGCTACCTTCTCTCAGCTAGGTCCAAAGCACTTGTAATGGGCACCTTCATTATTATTACCCTCACTAATGATCAGAGATGGTCCGGCATTTAATTTGATAAGTGTAGGTGCCTCCTTCCCTATGCAGGATTCCTCTGAAGAATCCTTTATATCTAGAGCTTTAACTGCTGATGGTGGTGGTGACTCTCCTTTCCAGAAGGTATTGAGAAAATTACTAGTAGTTTCAAACAGCTGTCAGCTAGTTGAACAGTGGTTCACTAACTCTATAATTGCTTTGCTAGTGCTATATCTGTGTCCAATATCTCCCATTAATACAACAGGTTTTAGGCAATTAACAGTCCAAGTCCCTGCTACCAAATTCTACCTTGGTTCCACTGTATTAGACAACCAATTCCTTGTGTGTGCCAGGACATTAAAACAACTTATTTTTGGCCTACAAAATGCCATTTTCCACTTAACCACAAATTGAGCATACTAGAAAATACATGCCTGTGACAGCCCACTGGGTTTGTGAATAGTCTTCATCACGTAGAGAGCTCCTAGTGAGCAAGTTGGCAGCTCAAGTGGTAAATCATGTCCTCCATCAGTTTTTCCAGCAGCCGCTACTGTCAGGAAAAACTTTCCCAATAGACCCAGCAGTGATGCAGAGGAGTCAGCACATCATTCTGACATCTTGTAGAGTCTATAAGAAGTGCCCAAATTATTGACACCTCTACCATAACACCATCTATTATGGTCAACATTCAAATAATAGTGGAGGATTATTTCAATGACACTATCTACAGTAAACAGACATTTCTCTTTGTTTACCGGTAAGAAAAAGAGGCAATTTCAAGGCCCTTGTACAAACTCACTTTATATTTCTTGAGCTGCCTACCACCAAGAACTTCTCAGTGGTTAGTATAGGATGTTACTTCCTCAAAATGTGGAAAATATGATGTTCATCAAATTAAATAGAAATTCCAAGAGAATGACCTTTTCCAGCAATTAAATCAAAGTACACAGACTTATGTAATGGTGTATTCCAGAGGGGATGAAGTAATACTATGTGAGGATGATGGGCAAAACTGATAAGGTTGAGAATGAGAATGATAATGACAATGACATATTGCTTCTGTCGAGATCATTGACAGCACTTACAGCACTGTTAGCTTAGCTTCCTTAAGCCAATTGATAGCTTTTTTTGTGGGGCCCAAACAAACCAAGCACTTAAACCTCAAAAGTGTTGTTGAAGTGTTTAGTTTGTTAAACCGTGCATGTCCTTTTTTTTTTCCAACATGGGTGTGATTGACCAAGGACAATATCATCTTGCAAAACTTTTAGTTTTTGCCACTGATGCGTGGCAATGTTTCCTAAATTTGCAATAAACTACCATGTGTTTGTACAGCTGCTCTATTGCTCAATATCCAGCCAGCTATCTGCAGCCTTTGGCCTAAACTCAATGAAAACATTTTATGAGCAGTAGGGTTCCAAAATTGACTGAACTTTACTGGAAATTATTTCATGAGATTAATAATACTGTGTCAACTAAAAAAGGACCATATGATGCCATTTTTATCAATTCATAAAATACAGATCCAAACTAAAACGCATCAAGCAAAAAAACAACACAAAGTAATACAGATCCAACACCAAAACCAAAACATGTGGTTCTGTCACATCTCTAATTAAAATGCACAATAAGAAAGAGTTTGGTGCACATGCTAGCTGAAAGTGCCTTAAATGAAATCAAAAGAGCACGTTACAAAATGGGAATAGTTAGAGGAATAATATAACACCCATTTAGCAAATCTCTGATAAAAGTATGATGGATCAAAAAAGCTTTGTGTTCTGGGGAGGCTGCACCCAAAATCTATTGAGTTGCTTCCTCAGCAGAAAAATGTCTAATAACATGACCCACATAAGAATGGGATTGTACACAAGAGATGCCTAGGGTGTATGTTCCAACCATATTACATTTACATTAGTCCTTAAAATAGGTCAGAGAGCTTTTATTATGAACAGAAACCAAAAATTGAATTTTAGTTATACCCATCACCTTCCAGACTGTGAAGGAGTAAGCAGCCATGTTTTCCAGGAAGTCTAAATTATAAATAAGTAGTAAATGTCATCAATGAAAGGCATTGAGACCTGATCTAGTATATTATAGTATGTGCATTCTTCTTGCGGTAGTCAACAAGAGTGGATTCGTTTTAATTTCTTCTAAAATCTCGTGGTCATATTGGTGGAGGAAACAAAACAGATTAATGCTACCCAAACATCCCTGTTCTAGAAATGTATTGATACACCATGCTTATCTAGCCATGTGGCTTGCCATAGTGGATGGCACGCCAAGACTTGAATGCGTGAGCATCTCACAAGCTAGTGCATCCCATTCTTGGAGAGCTTCGGACGGGACGCAGGATGGCTGGATAAGTGCAGCTCAATCTGTATCTATAACTTGACGGTGGGCTGCAAGCTTACATGCATTGATCAAATCAAAATCCCATTATTGATGTACTAAGATGAGTGAGTTTACTATGGTGAGTGCTGAGCTCTAAGTTTTTTATTTTAGCAATGTGGTCACAGGCCACTGTACCCCAAATTGGGAAATGCAAGTGTGGTGGATTTCTGCTGGTGGCTGTGTGCTCCTGAATGGAGCCACACTTGACTTGCTCTGTTGGGCTACATGTAGTGTCTGCTGTCATGCAAAACACATGAATTGCCCCCATAGTCTATTATTCTATAGGAGAACCCAAGTACATAACTTGATGTTTACTCACATTTCCATTGTTTTCAGGTCAGTGCATGTGCAGAAGTAGAGCCAGGAGTAGGGCTGTGCTGTCACTTGAAGTTCCCATTAACTTGCAGTTTCGTAAATGCATGCATGATTGACAAGCTGCTGGCATTTGGGGGTGCATCAGGACAGGAATAGGCAGGGGTGGGTTGCTATAGATTTCTGGTCATGCTGAAGCTATTGGTTGCATCTTCAATTGCAGCTTCATTGGCCCAAGCAGCATGATTTCACTGGACATCCCAGATCATCTAAAGGTTCCCCAGATGTCCGATAGTTACATAGTTGATCCGATGCTTTATCCTCAAGTGCAGCAGCAGATCAGAGAAGCCTCAGTGGGCATCAATTACCTTAAAACACCTACTGCTGCTTTTGCATATCTACGCTCCGCAAACTGCTCTGTCCCTGAACTTCTGTCCCTCTTAATTTATGCTTCCCTCTCCTTTCTTGAGGGCATTCATAATTCAGACACCCCAACTACCACCATGAGGACGGTACCAGGATCATAGGTGCCAATTCTGTGGGTGCTCCAGGGCCCGAGCACCCACAGAAAATGATGAGCACCCACAGCCGGTCCAGCCTGCGACCGCGGCAGGTGAAATGTGCACCACACTGACTGCTTCTGGGAGACCTGAAACGCGAGCCACTCCAAGACACTGATTAGCAGCGTGCTCGTGGAAGGTGGGTCAGATGGCTGGGAGACCCGCAACATGAGCCCATGGATGCTCCGAGACACTGCACAGCAGCGGGTCAGACCAAGGCCGGGAGATCCGCAACATGAGCCCAAGGATGCTCTGAGACACTGCACAGCAGCGTGCCTGTGGTGGTGGTAGGGGGGGGGGGGGGCAGGACAAGGCCACTGGAGGGAGCGGAGCAACCCAACAGGCCTGAGCACCCACCAGCAAAAAAAAAATCACAAATCGGTGCCTCTGATAAGGATCCTGACAATGAGGAAGCCGGTGTAGGCATGCCAAACGATGAGTAACTGGGGAGTGCTCGTGGCCAGGGGAAGGGGGGTTACACTAAGGCAGCAGGGAGGGAACCAAATTGAAACCATTTAGCAATTTCTGTTTATTTCTGTCTTATTGATGAGTTGATTTGAGGTATTCTAGAAAAATATGTACATAAATTCTTTTTTTTTTTTTTTTCTTCCATGTTGCTTAACAATAGATGTAGTCTCCTTCCCCGACAAGCAATAGTTATTCTTCTAACAATGGAGTAGCAAAATGCACAAGCTTGGATTGTGACATCTCTTATCTCTTACAGCAGCTGTGAGGCATTTTGTGCTAATGACACTCAGTGGGGAGCATGAAGCAAATCTCTTGATTGCAGCAGCTGATGCCAAATATACACGGATCACACTAGATATAGATGAGTTAAAGATTTATTTTCATAACTTGTTATACATAAAATCAAGTAACAGTCCACTTTACAAGAAATATATACTATATATCTCTGTGAACCATGAAATATGTACATATGTAAGTAGCTGAGTTATTTCTGAATCATAAACAATTTTTCTACATTATATCGACTATAACACTTTCTGGGTCAAATGCGCTCAAAAGCTGTGATAACGATTGTAGGTAAAGTAATATACAATAAAGCACCGCACTAAGTAGAATTATTTGACACATTGACATCCGGCAGAGTTTGATTGATACCCCATCGATTTTCTGCTTCAGTATAAAATTGATCTTAAAAAAACAGTTACAGTGCTAACGACTGTTAAAGCATGCACCCTCTTACTACTAACACTAAGACACTGACACATCATTATCATTTCCTTACCCAATAAAGTTAATGCTGCCAATATCAAAGATACATAGCAGCATTCTAACTAGTATAAAGGTGCCCATACACGGTCCGTTTAACGGATACGTTTGGGACTTAATTAGCACACATCAGATCGGATCCCTAGTGCATGACCGTTATAACTGGATACCAGAATAATTATCCCGCGGTACTTATGTATTATCTGGGTGCCCAATTTTTTCATTGCATGCCACTACTTAAGGCATGCGATGCGATTTTTCATTGTAAAGACCCGATTTATAATTGTATAGTCACCCATGGGTGATTTCATACCCCCACTATCCAACTATGCATGGAGTTGACTTTTATATAGTGTGGCGAGCGCAGCGAGGCGAGCGCAGAGAGCCCCGCGAGGGGCCGCAGAATAAATGTAAAGTAATCCACCTCCGCTCGCCACGCTTCGGGCACGGTGGCTCGCTGCACTCAACACACTATATAAAATCAACTCCATGCGTAGTTGGATAGTGGGGGTATGAAATCACCCATGGTTTACTATACAATTAAAAATCGGGTTTTTACAATGAAAAATCGCATCGCATGCCTTAAGTAGTGGCATGCAATGAAAAAATTGGGCACCCAGATAATACATAAGTACCGCGGGATAATTATTCTGGTATCCAGTTATAATGGTTCTTCTGGTATCCAGTTATAACGGTGATGAATTTACTTCTGGGTTTCTCACCTGGTTGTGGAAATGTGCGTGCATGGCCAATGGTCTGCACAAGCAGCAAGTAAATTAGAAGAATCTTTTGGTTCCCTCGGTAGGAAATGTTAGAAACAATAGCCGATAGGCTGCAATCAGTGCTTGATTAACCAATAGGCTGATTAGGCTGCAGCCTAGAGTGCCAGTGCAGGTGACAGTAGAGAAATAAATGAAGGCCTCATTTATTCCATGCTTGTTAGCTATCACCCATCCTGATGTACTGTGGGGAGTAAATTTCCTAAGGTGACTGCCAGATGGCTGTGCCAATGTAACTTACTGATGGAACCATAACTATATGTACATTGTGCTACAGTGCCAGCTGGGCAGCCTAAAGCCAAAGTCTCCTTCCCATGCCACAAGCATTAAATCCTACAAGCCAGTTGTATAACCTTCATTACCTGCACTTGGGCCAGGGGCGGATTAAGTTCTGTAGGGTCCCTGGACAACAAAATTGTGTGGGCCCCCACAGACACATTCCCCCCCGACACCCCCCCCCCCCCCAGGGGAGGTTGGTACCTGGGAAGCGCAGGCCCTGCAGCAGTCTGAGCAGTCAACGCTGTGATCCCTGCATCGTATGTGAAGTCTGAGGTGGGTCCCTGCAGCAGATGGGAACTAGTAGCAGTATTGGCTACTATTTCTCATCCGCCGCAGGGACCCTGCCGCTAACTTCCCATCTGCGGCAGGGACCCTGGCGATGACCGCCAAGACCGCTACAGGGACCCTCTGCCCACCTGCACTGCACCACCTGCCTGCGCTGCCTGACCTCACTGCCCAAGAACGGGGCGACAGGAGCCCCACACCAGCAGCAGTACCGCCTCTGTAACCCCGTGCTTAATCCGCCACTGACATGGGCAAAAAAAAGATGGAAAACGCATGTCAACCTTTTCACGTTTCGACCATTGCCATGTTGAGCCTTTGTGTCGACCTTTAGTCTACGTAGACCTTGTGCATGTCAACAGTATGGTGTTGATCTATTAACTGATGACTGACAAACTACTGTATCATCCGGATCCTAGTCAGGGACTATTAGGGGAGGTAGTGGACAGTTGCAGTAAATATGCAAGTGCTACGCGACTGCAATCTTATATGAAGCTGCAATGTTTCAGACAGTCATGCTGTGCAACAATAGGACAAGAATGTGGTGCCCTGCACACAAGGAATGGTCACTAATCAGGTAGACTGAGCAGCTGACCAAGTAGTGTTGTCCAATGTGTATAGGGAAAGGACAGTAGCGGTTGTACTCTAGGCTTGGTGTGTGCGCGACAATAGAACTCTTCAGAACATTTATCCTTACGCAGCTACTGGGAATTGCAAAGCCGTCAGGGTTGGGGGGATCTCAGGACAGATCCAGGCGGTTGTGACCTTTGCATGTATTAGCATATTAATGCATACAAATTTGTAATGCATTGCCTTCATCTCTGAATCAGGCATTCCAGCTGAAGATGGTGTTTGCTTTCGGAACTACAGTACGACTACAGAAAAGATAAAAGGAAAAAATAATAATAATAATAATAATAATAATAATAATTACAATAATAAAGAACCAGCAATATAAAGTGTACATCTATTGGGACACTGAATATAATATTTATACATCTTTTGAATGACAGGGCACCCGCATAAGATGTGCAGGATAATGAAGTTAGACACACCCTCTTCTCTCCCTAGTAATTCCCGTAATCTTCTCACCTCCCTCCCCTTGCCACCTGCAGCTTTGTGCACAGCACCGGCACCAGTATGTATAGTCAGGGATGACTGTACCATTGGGCAGCTGCCTAGTGGCACCGGAATATGGGTGTCACCACTGAGTCTGACTATCATAAAATTAAGAATGAAGGAGTACATTTACTAAGATTGGAGTTCTATACAAGATGGGATTTTGCCCATAGCAACCAATTCAATTCTATCTATTATATTCTAGAAGGTGCTCAGTGGCGTAGCTATGTTTTGGGCGCCCCCCCGCCGTTAGGGGGGGGCGACCCCCCTCGCCGCCGCCCCGCCAAGCACCCCTACCCCCCTGCCCTGCCGCCCCGCCGCCTCGCCGCCTATGCAAACCCCCCCCCCAATCCCCCACATCCTTACCTATCGCGCTGGTCCCGGCGGCTCCGTTCTTCTGCTGAGGACCACCACAAAATGGCCGCCCCCATACAGCAGACAGTTTCAGAGAACCGTGTGCTATATGGGGGCGGGCATTTTGTGGTGGTCCTCAGCAGAAGAACGGAGCCGCCGGGACCAGCGCGATAGGTAAGTCTGCAGGGGATTGGGGGGGGGGGGTGTTTAACTATAGCACCGCAGCCCCCGGCGCCCCCACATGCACAGCGCCCCCCCCCCCCCCGCGGTGGCGGGGGCTGCAGTGCTATAGTTACGCCGCTGAAGGTGCTACATGAATTAAAATAGAATCTGATTGATTGGTTGCTATGGACAACATCCCATCTTCAATAGAATGCCAATCTTAGTAAATTTACCAGAGAGAGGCATACTTGTTGAACTTACTGCAAACAGCACTATTGCAAACCGAACTTAAGTAAGATGCCACCTCCACACTTTCACCCGGTGTTCTGAAAAGTCGGTATTGGGTATGAAGGGGGGGATGTGGGAGCGGTAAGCTGAAGTTTTGACTAGGGTGACGAAAAACCTTGCACCAGCCCTGCGTATAGACTGAAAGTCTCTGCTGGTGAGGGGGGCTGGTTTGTAAGTCAGGGTCGCCGTCTTTTAGGCTGAGCCAGCTCAGATAGTAGGGGGCAGGGCTGGCGGCTGTGCCATGGATGGGGCAGAGCTGGAGGCAGGGCTGTCAAAATTAGCATTAGAGAGGTGGTGTGGCCATTGCGTTTGCATCTTCATGGACACCATTGTTGTATTATGACGGTACTTCAGGCATTGCACAGTGAGGGTGGGGCATTTCCATCAATGAGTCCCACAGGCCCTCCTCTGATGGTGGATTACGAGAGGGTGTCACCATTGCGGGGGACATTTCCACCTTTCGGGTGGCGGGATGCGGACCTGAATTTTGGGACCCTTCTGGGCCATTCCGGGAAGGTGTTATGGTTTCGGGTGTGAACATGCAGCCGTGACTGCTGTTTAGGACAGCCATGGCAAAGTCCTACACTGACTCTGTTGACCCCCAAGGTGAGGTGACTGACTCCTGCGGATGCTAGGCTTCGCCTGTAGTCGCCACGTTTGAAGTCGTGAGTTAGGCCCGTCACAGCTCCGGTGCAACCAGGTGTTATGTGGGGACAAAGAGTCAGCGACCCCCCAAGGGTACAAGCAAAAGGAGAACTGACTAAAGGACCTGACTGGAAAAATAAAAAAGAGGGCAACTTGCCCAAACTAACTAACTCGCCTAACTGCGCCAGTGACCTAGTCGCAAACCACCGGTGACCAAGTCGCATACAAAAGAGTAAATACACCACACCAAATGCACTCCACAAACAAGACACACTGCACAAGAAACACAAAGAATTTGCCACTGGGCAACTCCCAGACAGGGACAAAATAAGGACTCAGCGTATGGCTGGAGAAACCCCCTAAAGACAAAGAAAGGGAAGAGATAAAGGAAACAAAGGCCCCGGCGTGCCACCAGAATAATAGGAGAACCGAGTCCCCAGATGGGAACTTACTGCAACAGGAACAACTGCACAGGACCCGACCACTGGGACAGATATCCAGGAGCTGACAGGCAGTGGGAGAGAAGGATACGGCAGGTGATAGTCACAGGAACAGAAGCTATCACCGGCGTGGCTCAGATGAGCCGACTTCCTTAATGAGATGCACAGCCTTGCCCTGCTAACTATCCCAAGCTGGGGAAGCGCGCACCGGACAGAGTCCTGCACACTGAAGCGGGGAGGATTACTCCCGCCACCTGTCTCCCCCGGAGTCCTGCATTTCCAGGCAACCCCAGCGACTTCCGCCAGAGGCTGCATCTGGCCGCGTCTTCCCCCGGCTACTCTGGTTGCTGAGCAACCAGAGTCCGTCCTGCTGCAGCCGGAGGGACGCACAGCCAGGCCCCCCTGCATAATGCAGTCACGGCTCTGATTTGTTCATTGTCACCAGGTTAAGTCCCATGCTGCCTTTCATTACCATGTAGACTAGTTGACCTGATACCGTAAATTGTATCAAATATCAACGATGGCCTGTGTCAGCTTTTGTTTGCATTTACCTGTATATAGAAAGGTTTCCAGTCTCCTATACCCCACTGCTAAATACTAAGGGACAGATTGTAGAATTTTTTTTTCGGATACAATATGCCATAGAGTTTGAAAATATCAGAAAAAGAAAAAGAGACAAAGCAGAGCGAGGCATTGGGAGAGAAGATTACTCATTATATCTGTTTGCTGCTTCACTGGGATTTGTAGATCTAATCGAATCTCATTTAGATTGTTGATCTGAAATTATTTTCCAGCCGTAGTCAGTTTCACAGAAAAATCAAATTGTGCAGCAGCTCAGCTGCGAGCTCACAGCACAAAATATTTCCCGTTTAACAAGAATAATAAAGAAAAATCTAGTGAGCCATAAAATTAGCTGAAAATTAATATTTCTGCAGATCTTTCTGTTGGGCCGCACACCTGTTTCTTTTTTTAATTATCACTATGGCCATTTGGAACAGAGCTAAATGCTAATGAATGTAGTTGATATTGTAGAATTTAAGTGCTTATGTTATTTACTCTGCAGATTTTAATACCAATTTGATTTCAGATTTTCACAGCTTCTAGCTAAAGTGGATTACTGTTATGTATTATTAAATAAAAAAAATAAAAAAAATTATAAAACAGATGGAATTGCAAATATGTAACATTTTGTAACTCACTTGGTTTCATCTCTCCAATGTTTAAGATAAAAAATGAAAAGAAGTAACATTACCCATAGCATAGGGTAAATTTACTAAGATGGGAGCTCTATTGAAGATGGGGTGTTTACCATAGGAACCAATCAGATTCTATCATTTCTAGAAGGTGCTAAATATATAATAAACATAATCTGATTGGTTTCTATGAGCAACATTACCTATTTTCATTTTTAGAAGCTTTAGTAAATTCATACTTGCCTACCTTCTATATATCCCATCCGGGAGAAGCCCAGAGAGGAGACTCTGCTGATTTCCTGGGGGGCGGGACTTGCCATCATTAAGGCCCACCCATTACTGTAAATACCATGATTCGCGGCTCTTTGGGGGAGGGGGTGGTACTCAATGATGTGATTAGCATCATTTTAGCCCCACCCCCTCCCCGGAGAGCCGCAAATGCTGGTATTTGACCGGCAGAGAGAATGGATGCGAGGGCTGATGTGGAGGCCCCGCTAAATGCAGGAAGCTTGCCCACTCTTCTGGGGGGCGGGTAGGGGGACCTGTATCTTCGGGACTCTCCCAGCTATTCCTGTAGGGTAGGTAAGTATGAGTAAATTTAACCTTAATATTGGTTTAAACTCAGTTTGGAACTTAAATATTTTAATGCAATATACAGTATTGGATGGTATGAGATGTTTTTTTTTTTTTTACTTTGACGTACGATATTGGTCAAATCGTTCCATATTGATTTGAAAGGCAATTACTCATATCCAATCACATGGGGATATTTAAGCTCAGAAGCAATTGTTTTTAGTATTGTTCCTGTGAGAAAGACATGAGTGATTTATGTCCCATTTGGTGTGGTACAGTGGTGCAACTTCAGCATTACAGTTAGTGTTATTTTTCCATCTGGAACAAAATTAGCATTCAAAGCACCCATCTGACTTCAGCCTCAATGGGATTGTGTTTGTGGAAAAAAAACAGTTACTGCTGGTAGAACTAATTAATGCTCATGTAGTAAACAAAATGTATATTTACCAGCCTGAATTTTAAATGCTACTGTATATAGAGAATCCAAAGTTATCTCAATAAGGGCAGGATGGAATAAGTCTTGAAAAGTGATAACATGGAGAGCGATAAACCACCAACCAATCAGCTCCTACCTGTCTTTTTTCAAACACAGCATGTAACTTGGCAGCTAGGAGCTGATTGGCTGGTACTTTTTACCACTCCATCTTATCACTTTTAATTCTTAGTACATTTGGCCCTATGACTGAAGTGATTGAGTTAAAACTGAGTTGATGGTGATGGTCACTAGGAAAAGTAAATGATGGCCTTCATATTATAGATTTTTGGCTATTCAAGACTCCCACTTACATGTGCATTGGCATACACCAGTCATGACCCCTTCCAGGAGGGTCATGACTGTTCTCTGTTCCTGGACTTCCATTACCATTGGCAGATGCAGTGGTGGGGCTGTGGCACAGCCCAATATTCACATATGGGATCCACACCTACAGTGGCGTAACAATAGTGCTGCAGACTTCGTGATGGCGGGGAGGCGCTATCTAAGTGTGTGCACTGGGGTTTGCGGGGGCTATTGTTACGCTGCTGCCTGCCTCTGCATCTGCTGTGGCCGGGAGTCAAGACCCAAAGATTTACTAGCCTGCGTTCTGGCTCTCCTCCTGGCTCAGCCTCCTAATGAAAAATGTCCCTCACAAAATGGCCGCAGCCTTACAGCAGACAGTTTTTGAGGATGCTGTTAGGAGGCGGCCATTTTGTGAGGGACATTTTTCGGTACTTATGTAGTATCTGGGCTGCCGATTTCTAAATCGGGTCGGATCGGGAGATCGCATCGCATCGCATGCGACCATGCGATTCGATGCGATGCGATGCGATGCGATGACCCGATTTTTCCATAGGAATCAATGTTAAAATGGACTGAGTCCATTTTAACATGGAATTCAATGGGAAAAATGGGTCCTTTTCATACCCCTACTATTCAAGTGGGCATGGAGTTGGATATAAACCTGTGGCGAGCGTAGCGAGCCACCGAGCCCGAAGCGTGGCGAGCGAAGCGAGCCCCGCGAGGGGACGAATACCGTCCCCTCGCGGGGCTCGCTTCGCTCGCCACGCTTCGGGCTCGGTGGCTCGCTACGCTCGCCACAGGTTTATATCCAACTCCATGCCCACTTGGATAGTAGGGGTATGAAAAGGACCCATTTTTCCATAGGAATCATTTTAACATTGATTCCTATGGAAAAATCGGGTCATCGCATCCGATATCGGATGCGATGCGATGCGATGCGATATCGCATCGCATCGCATCTGATTGTATGCCTTAACTTAAGGCATACAATCAAAAAATCGGCAGCCCAGATACTACATAAGTACCCATTTTTCATAAGTAGGCTGAGTCAGATGGAGCGCCGGGACGCAGGCTAATAAATCTGCGGGTCCCGACTTCCAGCCACAGCAAATGCGGCGGCAGGCCAGTGTCCCGGCCACAGACCAGTCGCAAAGGGGTAAGGCAGAGTGAGGGATTCTTACGTGGGGGGAGGCAATATTTTCCCAGTGGGGGGCGCATCATATGTTGTTACGCCACTGCACACCTACTGCCACCCCAAGTACTACTGCCAAACACCACAGTCTGGAATTCACTGGCAGTAGGTGTGGTGCCCTATATTAATTTTGGACTGTGTCGCAGCCCTATATCTGCCACTGGCAATGAAGTCCAAGATCAGAAAATTGTGTCCCTCCTGGACAAATAATAAAAGTAGTGAACATGGTATTGCCTGAAAATCCCATACTGCCATCAGCCACAGTGTTTCACATGCGTGTGTCCTTTTTTTTTTACAGGCGTCATGATAAAGTTTAGATGTACTGTTACTCACATATGGGCAGATGTATTAAGCCTGGTGAAGAGATAAAGTGAAGATAAAGTGGAAGGAGATAACGCACCAGCCAATCAGCTGTGTTTGAAAAATGACAGTTGAGAGTTGATTGGCTGGTGCGTTATCTCCTTCCACTTTATCTCTTCACCAGGCTTAATACATCTGCCCCATAGTTTGCACACTCCATCTCTTATCTTAGTAACTTGACATTTATTCAGGTAGCTTTGTCAATGTCTTTTCAGTGCTTATTAAATCAGGGTTTTTATACTTGCAATGAAAAATAAATTGGTAGTGCTTTGTTCTTTTGTAAAGTCTGAATTGTAAGAGGATTTCTACAGAAAATGCAAAACAGGTATATCGTAAATAAAGCCCACAGAACAATACATCAATTAAACCAGAGGGTATGGGTGATATGGTCGACACTGTGAAGGTAGACATATATTAGGATGACCACTAAAGGTCAACAGCACTTAGGTCGACACAAGCATTAGGTTGACAATGGGAAGGTCGGCAGTCCAAAGGTCCACATGATCTTTTCACTGTTTTTGACGTAAGTCGAAATGCACTCCGTATCAGTGTACCGCAGTGTACTGCGCTCGCCATGCTTTGGGCACTGTATCTTGCTGCGTTAGGCACACTTTTATGTTCTCCATCCATGCCGAAGAGGATGTGTGATGTTGTCAGACTGCGTGCAGGTGTGTGACCGTTACCTGGTGTTCCTGTTCCCCTCTTGACACTTCTTCTCTGCGACCTGCCTGCTTCACTCGCCTGCAATTCAGAGGGCGGAGGGAGAGAAGGACCCCGGAAAGACAATACCCCAAAACAACCACACACAATGGTCACCACACATGAGGACGGTGATCAAAATAACTTATTTTGCCGCAAAAAGAGAAACGGATCACCGCTATGAAAGAGGTTAAACATGGCAATGGCAGTGTATGGCAATAAATGACAACAGTTTTAAAGAATGCTTTGCCTACAGTATATGATATTGTGCGCGATGGGATCACTGTGATCCTGTAGACCACACTTCGCACAATACACTTGTGAAATAATGATGGTACACAACTTCAATTAACAAATGCAATGACAAAAGAACAATAATGACTTGCAAGAGGGATATCGTGCGCGATGGGGCCACTGTAACAACTGTAGGCCGCAATTTGCACGGTATACTGTATCACTAGTACACGTATGCAATTATACCACAACAAAATTGACTGCAACCTGTAATAAGAAAATATGCAACACCATTTGAATAAATGACAATAATATAAGATGATTGGCTTCGTCCAATAATGGTAACAAGTGTCATGGTCTAACAGATAAGTCCCTGAACTGCGCAGTTCACTATGTATTAGGTACCTTTTTGGGCCTAGGTGCACCGTATTTGAGACAAAAACTAATGAGAGGATTTGTAATCTAAGGCAATTGGTGTCCTGGGTGCAGGCACAATGCCAATACTGAGTGTGACTCAAACAAAAGGTTTCAAGTTAATGGCCCAATCGGCCTTCAGGCTGTGATCTCAGGACTAGGACTTGGGAAGTACATGCCCTAATTGAAACAGGGGCAAGGGCTTGTCAGTTCGGGCAAAGTATGGCAGTTACTGGGGTAATGGTGGGTGGCAAGCATGAGCAGAGCAGTGTCAGGGTACCAGAGGCTTTGTTGCCAGCTCCTGCCAGTCACGATTCCTGGCTCTCCGCTGGTAAGTTTCCCCTCTGGCTGGTTGCTTTGAGCGGCTACAGTGCACTGGGTCTTTCTCAGGGAACTCAGCTGGGCTCTGTCGGTTGGTGTCCCCCTCCTCGTGGCAGGCTGCGCATCGGGGACCCCCCCACTCTGGATACTGCACCTCTTCCTCTGGCCTCCGGTCCCCGCTGTCAATCACCGCTGGGGTGTACGCTGGCTCTGGGGTCACAGGTGCTTCTCTCTCCCTCTGAGCGGATCTCACCTGGCTGGGCTGCCTGCTGTCAATCACTGCCGGGGCACCGGGCTCACTACCGCGGCTCCGGCTGTAGACAGCGGCTCTCCAGTGCCCTGCACGCCTATGCTCTCCCCTGCTGTCAGTCACGGTGTGGCTCGGCTTCTCTCTCCCTTCGGCGGCTCTGCTTTGGGTCCCTCCGCAGCACCCTGCACAGCTGCTTACTCCTTACTCTCGTGCACACTACACTGCAGACTCCTCACTCGCCCCTTACAGCTCCACCTCTCTTCTTTCGCAACTACAGGACCACCAATTAGAGGGCACCCTTTCTTTTCTGCTCTCCAAGGAGTCCTAAATTTACCCCTGTCATCCGTGCTGCAGTGGGGTGGTTGCTTAGCAACCCCCCACGAAATGGGCACAGTGCAAGCACATCAAGTACACAGGCAGCGCTGGCCACCAATGTTATCCAGGGGCAGAGAAAGGGGTTACCCCAACTCTGGGATACCACAGATGGTAGGGTATGAAAAAACATGAAAAACTTATGTCAACATTTTGAATCGTGCTTGCGAATGGGTGTCGATAGCCAACCATTCTTAAGGTGGGGTTTGGTGGACTCTCAAGGCTGCAAATCAACCAGAATAATCCCCATAATGTGGACCTAGAGACCGTATCCCAAACTGGATGCAATTTTATTCAGTTAACATGTTAGACAAAAGGAACTAAGAGAATTTTATGTCATACAATTCCAGAAGGTGAAATGATCTTTGCTCATATGTGCACACATCTAACAATCCAACAGCCCCATACACAGCGGGCGGCTGATATTGCGTGTACACACTGAACAGTATCGGCCACCGCCAATATTGTGAATCAGTCTTAAGTTCCTTTCTGAGCGATATTGTTAACAACGTCGCCTAGTATGTATGGGGCTTTAGAATGAAACTGAAAATAGTTATACTTTACTCATGCAAAGTTCTCAATAACCCATACTTGTACTTCAAATTGCCCACACTTGATTATTAAACCTGAACATAAATGTTCACAATGCACCATAACACAGTCCAGGTGTAGGCACCCAACAGTCCAGGTTTTTGGGATTTCCTACTTGTGCACATTTACTTATCTATTTATTTACAGTATTAACAGTTTCTCATACAGAGCAGCAGGTGCTGCCGCACTTTACAATTAGAAATATGGATAAAACAAAATGGATTGTGTGGCAGATACAGCATATTTCCACATGGGGATAATGTGGAAAATCCAGACCAAGTTTTAGACCAGTAGTAGCAGTAAAATAAGATCCAGTCCAGGTTTCCTAACTGATGTTATCTGGGTTGAGCTGATTGAGCAGCACAAGTGCTCTCCTGATAAGGGTTTCCAGGACAGAGAGTCATTGCTCCTGATGGTGCAATAGCTGCCCAAGTGATAGGCTGGGGGTGTGGGCTACGGTAGGGACCACTGGAGCTTCCTGAAGTGTTTGTACTATGCTGTGACACCTGTATGCTGCAATGCTGTAACCATCCTTGCTTATGCTGATTACCTGGTATGCTGTGTACCTGCTACAAAAAATAAAAAGCAAGACCTTATCTGAACCAGTTTATGTGCTTCCTTGTCACAGTAGTTACAGACAGTCAAATGGTAGAAAGGCACATATGTTATAATCAAACTCTGAAGCACTAATTAAGTGACCTGTGCCTAAGTATGTAGGGAATGGGATGGGGATGTTATTATGTATGCTCTACACAGGGCAGCCGAGAGGAATGTCGGGCCCTGGTAAAATGTTGGGGGCGTGGCCTAAGTGTGGGAGGTGTGGGCACCTCCCACACTTATGTGCCGCTCCCAAAATGTTTTGAGGAGGGTGAAAGAAAACTCTAAAAACTGTAATCTCAGCAGCAGCACACACCTACAGCATGTGCTGTGCAAGTGTGTGCTGCTGTTGGTACCCGGGAGGGACGGAGGGGGAAGGGAGGGGTCGGACCAGGGCCCTGTGGGGCCCCTTCAGCAAGCCTGGGCCCGGGTAATTAGTACCCGCTCCCCCCCCCCCCCCCCCCCCCCCTCTCGGCTGCCCTGGCTCTACAGCAGTGATTTTCAGCCTTTTTTTTAACTCAAAGCACTGTAATCAAGATTTTAAAATTGGCAAGGCACACAATATGGTTTTAAATTGTAATAACAAATAAATACATATGTGTCAACATATATTTGATCTTGGTTGAATTTTGTCCTGAATGACATTATAATGAGTCACCCACAGGAATAAAAAATAGTCCCACAGGAAAAATAAGACAACTTGGCCCCTCCCTATTGGTAGCAGAGAAAGGAGATCACATTCATTCCTAGCCAGTTCAAACATGCTGCTCTACAGTTAGGAGATTAGAGATGGTCTATGGATTTCCTAAAGAAATATTTTTTCCCTCTCCTGTACAAGTTCTTCCTCTCCTGTACAAGTTCTTCATAAATCAGCAGTAGTGATATATGTATGTATTCCCCTGAAAAAAAAATCTACCTTTCCATAATGGCAAAAATCATAATTCTATCTGTAGTTTTTCATAAAATAATCTGCACTTTTGACGATAATTCACAAATGGGCTGTGTGTGTAGACAGTTTCATTTCAAGCAATTATATTAGATATATACCACTGTTTTCCTACAGCATCTGTTAACCTTACAGTTTTAGAACACCTAATTTATATTCTTATTAACAATATTTTGCCACAATACTCATTATAAGAAAATGCACAATTGATTTATATGTAAATTATGGCTTTTGAAGCTGACTCGGTTACTGTTAAATCGTGCATGTTTAATTTCTTCTTATTGATTACCACTTAGGTTACAATTTATTTCCAGTGATAAAAGAGAAACAGTGTGAACATCCAGGCTTCTCATAAAAAAAGAACGTAAAAAACAACAGATAAACAAAATCTCCAGTACATCCTCTGTAGTGTTGGTATATCGGCTGCAAAAGACACACACATGTGCGCTTTGCACCCACTGGATAGGGCCAAGGCCCTTATTCTGGTTGGTGCGGATATGTCCGTGTGCGTTCATTCCGCCGATGTTTTGTGTTTGCGCATGTGCAGAGGCATATCTGCGCATGTGCGAAAGGGACATACGTCCAAATTCCGCATGAATTGTTTACACTACGAACAGGGGGAAGAGAGGGGCGTGAAGGGCTGTTTGGACTCATTAACATATACATACGCCCCGCGTTTCATGGGCGTTCCCATGAAAATGCTGGGCGTACGTATGGTAATGCACCGTGACGCACGTGTAGGGGGCGGACATATGACATTGCCGGATGTCAGCTGCCCGCCCAGATCCCTGCTTTTGCACGGAGAAATGCCCGAGTGGTCTAAACTCGCGGGAGCTGCCTGACCACTCGGTCCTGCATTCGATGGTCTGCGACCATCGAATGATGGGGGAGGTTCCCAGAGATGGAGGAGGTGTATACATGAGAAATCCACTCGTGCTCCGTGCGGTCAGCGGCTTACCGCATTCGGACGGAGTGAGTGATCCGTACGGAAGGCTGGGTTTAGGACGCACGGTCCTGGCCGCATATTCGGCTCCGGCCGCACAGACCAGAATAAGGCCCCAAATGCTGATCAAGCTTGGGACCCAGCAGATATTTAAATTAAATACAGTGGCCCCCAATCGTTTATGCACTGAGCTGATTATTTTATTATTCAATGATACATATCCACAGTGGTTGTTGAAGATTTTGTTGCTTTAATAAGGATTGATTATGGTGCTATTATGTGTAGTGTCTTTATGGGTGGATTGAGATGGAAAACCATCCCGTGAATTTCTTTTGGAAGCAGCCCTGATGGGGGTGGGGTCTCATGAGGCAGACGGGATCCCTCCTCATAGGGCCTGAAGTTTGATGCAATTGTGGTCTCCTTTGCATCTTTTACTGCAGTTGCATTTGCATCTTAATGCTAATGCCGTTACAGTATCTTTTCACTGGTGTAGAGCCGTGCCTCTGAATTAGCCAGGAATGAGATGCCCTCGTTCCATTTCTGCAGCCGCTGCGGTCATGCTCTGTGCATTGGTCATGCTGTAAAAACTTTATCAAGCCCTATTTAAGATGCAGGGAATGACCAAAGGAAGGTGATTTTATGTATCATAATATCACCAGAGCAGAGACGCATTGCCCTGTCTGGTGACTTACCCATACCTCCCTACTGTCTCAATTTTTGTAGAACCATCCCGTTTTTTTTGGGGGGGGGGGGGGAGGGGGGAACAGTCCCACCTGGGTTTGGCAGTGTCCCATGTTGGGGGAGTCAGTTGGGAGTCTCCCCTGCTCTGCAGTATATAGACACCTACCTAACCTGCTGAGGACAGGTAGGATGGGTGGCTCTGTGAGCCACTTGCCATGCCCCCACAGTGGAGAAAAGGGGGAGTTATGAGTATAGGCTGCACCCCTTTGTCATTAGGTCACACCCCCAGAATTTTTAGTAGGGTCCTGCTTCCCCTCCCTCACGTGTTGGGAGGTATGGCTTACCATACCTCCCAATACGTTATACCATATATGGCTTGTCCATCAGAATGCAAAGTTTCCTGGTGTGCTGTAAGATACGGTGGCCCAGCAGTTTGGCCATGGGCCAGGAGGATTGAAAATGTGAAGAAAAGACTGGATATGTGTGGACTGTATAGTGGGGATGTGATTAGATAGGAATGGTATATGAAGGTTAAGTGGCTGGTTCTGGAATTTGATAAGCTTACTTCTCCAGAGGTGGGGCTTCAGAGCTGTTCAAAATTCAAACAAAGAAGCCACGCCAATTGCCAGTAATTCCTAACCGGTGCTGTTTGTTAGTGTTTGGGTAACAGTTGATGTGTCTCCCTTATTTCAATTTTAATGTTGCGATCCCACCTCTGGATCCACCAATGGTTGGCATTATCAGTACAAATATATATAATATATACTAAAGGTTTTAAGTGTATGCCGAACTCAACATTATTCTATATGTGTAGAACTGACAAATAGCAACACTAAATTATATTATTTCAGGGACATCGAGTTGCTAAGTAAACTCTAATCAAATTGAAATCATATTTATTTTAAAGCCACTGTATCTAATAGATACAAGATGAAATCGTCATATTGTCTTTGTACTGAGATTGCTAGGAAATAAAAAAAAAACACTAATAGTCTTATTTTTCCAGCCACTTTGTCACGTTGCCCAAGCAGAGAACAAATTGTAGGAGAAAATGTAATTTTAGTAAATGACTCTGCGTGGATTCATAGCAGATTTACATGAACATTACTGTGAGTCTATTAAGAACAGGGCTATTGGATGCAGGATAAAGTTACTGCTAATGGTAAAACCTTCTTAAAAAAGAAAATAATACAAATAAATAATGACAATAAACCAAGCTTCCATCAAAATACAAAACTAGAACATGAAAGCCAGTGTGTTCGGCGCACTAATTGGAGTTAAATGTCTTCTTTAAGTAGGAGAGGAATATTATTTTCAAATGAAATGCGATGATAATGCGGAAGTCACAACAACCCAAATTAGAATGTAATTGAGGAGAATTAGATGTGAGTTTATACTTAACAGATGAGCAAGCAAATAGGCCACATCAGGTCCCTCGGAGGCATACTAACACATTTTGTATTTTATTTTAAAATGATAGTAAATAGCTAGTGTAGATAAGTACATCAAGATCAACATTTGTTTAAATTGTAGCAGTGTTAATCAAGATAAAGGCAAATAAAAAGAGCCAGGGAGCTTCTGCTTTAAAGTAGGGTTGGCCAGAAAAATAAAACAGGCTTCATTTTTAAAATGAAACATATATTAGGAAGGCTATCCGTCTACACTGGGACCCCAGCGCTAAGAAGCGAACTAAACAAGTAATACAAGACAATTTCCTGAGCAAAACAGAGACAGGCTAAACACACAAATCAAGCTACAGTCAACAATGACGATCAGCGATGCAATGCACTTCCTGGGTTAGGAAAACACAAGGTAACTTTGTGAGAGGTAAGTTATAATGAGCTTAATTGCATCAGCCAAACATGATTTATACCGCTTTCTAATCGCAAAGCCATATTCGGCCTGGGATTTTGATCCTAGGTCTGAACCGGCTCTAACTCGGTCTGAACCTTTGACACTAAACCTGGGTTGCCCATAATACACAGGGGGACCTGGGCTTAACCCTTCTTATAACCCGGGTTTATTTGCCAGGTTAGTTAACTGGGGTTATTCAGTTTGGCGCTTTCACCCGGAACCATGACCCGGGTCAACCTGGCAACATCCCAGTAATAACCTGGGTTATAGATGCAGCGTGAACAAAGAGTCCAGCACCTCCACACCAAAACTAATGAGTTCCAAAACCATGCAAAGGTTGCCCAGTGCTAGCCACACAATGCATAAAGTGGCCAACCATCTTCATAAATGAACCAATACCATCAATAAGGGGTGTAGACAGGCATAAAAGGGGACCACCGCCATAACAGGGAACCACCACTCAAGCCAGCCTCAACCTTGTGGTTTAAGCCAATCCAGGCCTCAGAGAGCCTTCTGTATAATCTCTAACTGTAATGAAACAGTATACAAGGAACAGTTTTTCTTTGTACCATTGCACTGCACTGAAAACTTTTGGGGCCGGGTGTGATGCAAAGCGAGTCCGGTGGCTGAGCGCAATGCCGGCCGAACTCTAGTTTTCTTTTAAGGGGCAGTAATTTACAAGGTAAAACCATGCCTTGTAAACGACTTAAAAAACGATTTAAAAAAAATCCTCTGTGTTAAACCCGACTCGTACTGCATTAGAACCAGCCCCAAGAGTTTAATTGTGTCCTATTAATATGCATTCACTAAGGCCAAGAATAAAGATCTGGTTAAATCACTGATTGCCATTTCAGTAATTGTTAAAACAATCATTGAATCATTTTTATTTCTTAAACTCTTTAAATACAGCATTGATTAAGTGCACATCTTGTTTAAATGAATAATGAAAAAGCACTATATAAATTAGGTTTCTACTGAGTTCTGTGTCCTTATTTCTTTTAAGCCAAAATTAAATCTAAACAAATTGTTACTTACAAATTAGTTAAAAATAGCACACAAGAGGAGAGCATTGGTGTCTTAAAAATACTTCTGCTTAATATGGAAAAAGCCCCAGATTCTACGTGCTGATCTTCATGTTTCTTATCTGACTTCAAAAGAACCCACAGGAGAGATGGACAAGCCTGCGCCACTACAAACACACTCACTCTGATCTCACCAAAGGACACAGAAAGAATAACAGACGTTGTCCTTCTTTAGATTTCGGAATAACATCTAAAGTCAGAATTTCTGAAATGAAATACTCTTATGCATTCCTACGTCCATTTATCACTTACTTATTCATGATGCACTGTAGCTAAATATTAGAATGAGTCCTTGCATATAAAAACAGGATAAGCGTGATGATATTGGTCCCAGAGTGTAATGAAAACCGGATGGCAAGTATCCAGCTGTTATAAGTACTAAGAGGATTTTCTTTTTTTTTAATGGAAAACCCTGTGCAACAATCAGCTGGAAACTGCTGATCATGAGCAGACAGGAAGAGAATCCTGATAAATTGTAGATTGGGTGATCATGGAGAGAGGTGCTAGGACTCATAGACTTAGCAAAGACAAATATAATATAGCAAATAAGAATATAGGTGAAGACTATAGAATGGTTAGGCAAGACAGAATTAGGAGTCCAGAGCTGGTAAATTCAACAATATTTCTAGGTCTTGCGACTCGAGAACTCTATTGATATCTACTGTAGATAAGAGGAGAGCTACACTTTGTGAGTAAAACCGCCATACTGCCGCCACCTGCTCTCTTCTGAATATATATATATATATATCAAACAAAATCCCTTTAGTCGCGCTAATATTTGAAATTATGGGTCGCTGTTAACACTTGATCCCCTACTAGTGGGATCCCTTTTCCTTATATCACCCAAATAGTGTTAAATAGCACCCCTGTTCAAATTACTCTATGATTGTTCAGTCTTTCCTTATACGAATAAAATTACATTTTCTTCCATAAAACATTTATTTAAAATACAGACTAAAATTGACATTTCACAATAGTTCATAATCTTAGGAGAGGATTTTCTTGATTCTTTAGATGAAGAATGTATACCCGACACGTTTCGTCTCACAGCGAGACTTCATCAGGGGTAAAGTTTTACATGTTTCTCTCTTGACTTTCAGTTAGGTTCCTGTTCTTATAGGGACCAGATTAAAGGTGTCGGACTGTTCTTCTTAGTAGATTTTTTCCAAAAACTTTCTTATAGAGATGTACAAGGATTGTCCCTTAGAGAAGACTGGAGGGGTGAATCATTTTTACCCTCTTGGCTTCTAACATGGTGTGCTCATAATAACTGTTAGGGGGAAAACAAGTGTATGTCCTTAAAAGGACAACTTATTTTTTCTCCTTGAGAAGATGAATTGGTGGTAAAAAAAGAAAGTTGGTCACTCCTGGCTGCATATACTAGTGTGCTCCTCAGTGTCCCAACCACAAGGACACTGAGTGTCTACTATTGAAGAATTTTTAGGGGCTAAAGGCCTATCCTATGTACTGTTCACAAAATGTGATCCACTAGATTGGCAGTTGTAAAAATTTACTTTATGTAGGCAATTAAAATTTTTTTTTTTTTGCCAAAAATCCACCTATACCAAATAAACAACAGCAACAGTTCAGCTACAGAAACTACAGCCCAAATTGACTTTTGATCTGCAACTCATAAAACGTATATGTGCTTGTTAAATGAGCAAAAGAAATTAGCAAACAACCATGACCTCATATTAAAGCCTGCTGACAAGGGGGGTGCCCTAGTCATAATGGACTTGCAGATGTCCTTATCTATCGTGTTCTTCCTGGTGACCCAACCATTATGTTTCGTGAAGAAGTTATCAATACTTAAAAAATCAGTATGTGAACATGACATCATTAAACAAACCCTGACGGATGCATTGGTACCCAGTGACCCAATGGTACAGCTAAGATCCCTAAAACTAGGATCATCCCACAAGGTAGGCCTATTATTACAGTTAGACAATCCTTATTTCACCCTACATCCATATATTTGGATGCCACACTGCAGTCATACATCAGAAAACGAAATCACTACCTCCTGGATACCCCCATATTGTTGCAGAAATTTCAAGTGCTTCCACCATCAGATGACATTTTGCTTATCACACTTAATGTGAAAACCCTCTGCACTATTATCCCTCACTATGAAGGTATGAAGGCCATTAAGGAGTTTCTTGAACAAAAGCCTAACTACGATGGACCCAATATCAATGTTTTTATTATCTTTGTTTAAATTTATTCTCACTAAAAGCTACTTCTTGCATGATGGCAAATTTTGGCTTCAATTGATTGGATGTGCCATGGGGTCTAACGCAGCCTCGGTGTATGACAACATACTGTATATATGTTGTTTGTTAAACATAAATGACTTATATAAATGACTTATACTGTGGAAAGGTCCGATATCTACATTTAAAGATCATGTAGATAGACACAATCATAGTGACAGTCCTGTCAAAGGTACCATCACATATAATTATCACTCTATACATTTTCTCGATGTAGCCATAGACCTCCAAGATGGAATTATTAAAACATCCCTTTATCAAAAAAATTCTAGCTGTCACCCTATTCGTCTAATAAAAGGTTTGCCATATTCTCAAATGGTCAGAATCAAGAGAATTGTGTCTGACTCCTTGGAGGCTGAGACACAGATAGAAGTTTTGATTAATAAATTCTTGGAGAGAGGCTACAAGAATAGAAACTTACAGGCTGCCAAATACCAGGCTTCCCTTATAAGTAGAAGTGAACTACTTGCCCCTAAGTCCATCAGTAGTGGTGATAATTGCCTACCTTGTATCAATAAATATACACCTAAATATACACTAGTTAGCCATAGTATTAACAAAGTTCCAAAGCAACTCCCAGATTTTGGTGATATTACCCTATGCACTGTTATATTTGCATCTTCCATCTTCCTGAGATGGATTCACTACAGATCTTTCCCAGCATACTCTATATGGATGCACATGGGCTTTTTACTGATTTATTCATGATTGGGATACAATCAGATCCCTCCCAGTGGACCCCCCCCCCCCCCCCCAACAACAAAAAAGAAAAAGCCACACCCTTGGCCCAAAATTCAGAAGCCCGGGCTTTGCAAAAGTCAGCTTTCTGAAGAACTGTCCATCAATGCAAAGTGTTAAGGAATGGTATTGACAAAGGTTAGTACGTCCTGCACACAGAGGGGATAAGAGCATTGGTCATGTGTTTTTAAACATACACAGTTAGTTACAAGCAGGGCCAGATTAACAATGGGGCTGATGGAGCTGCAGCTCAATCAGCTGCAGCTACATCATCATGACAGCAACATGATCATTAGACAGACACCAGCTGGCCAAATGGTATTACAGTTGTATTCCTATTTTACACATTTATGCAATTTTTGTACTTCTATTAATAGACCCTTGAAGTTTTTCAGCTCCATTCACATTAAGTACTATGCCCAGAAATCTTCCGGGGCCAACTGCACTAACTAACTAGCCACCCCGGGATTATTATCAGCGCTGATCGCATGGGACCCAGGAATCAGCATAAACCATTAGTGTTAAGCCTGCCTCCCAATCTCCTATTGGCTGGGGGGCGGGTGTCTGCAGATTCCCAGTCACCGCAAGGGATGGTGATTTCACTGGCTTTTGGGGATAGAGGATGGATCCCCCTGCACTTTTTTAACCCCCCTGGGACATGTGTTTAAATGATCCTAACCTATCACTGAAGGGTTAATCCGGCTCTTGTGACAAGGCAACTGATGGGCCCAAAGCACTAGTATACTATATTTCTTTCAATAACAAGATGTAAACATTACTAGTAAATATCATAATAGAAGACTGGAAAAACAAGATTGCTAGGCTATTAGATGTGTGACAATGAGCAGAACACCATGAACAGTTGATTAAATTCAGTTGCTAAGGAGAATACAGAGCCTTCTGCAGGGCTTACACACCTTTTTATGAGCCGTTTTGAACGGATTAATACGTACACAGCTCAATTTGAATTCACTTTGAGCAGCTTTGCAGCAAGCCGGGATTATTACTCTTGAAGCAACAGTCTCCCTCTCCGCACACTCATCTCATCTCTGTAAGAAATGCTATTATTTGCTTTATTCCACAACTAACATGTTGTTCCTTGTTACTGTTGATGTATGGGCTCGGTGTTTTAACAAGTACCCAGTTGGGAATTGTATCATTTCTCCACAAGCGTTTGATCATTGACTTGATTAATTAGCAATAAGCTTTAATATAGCAAGATCTATTTAAACTTGACAATATAAAACCAGCAGAAAGACATTCTGTCTATTCTTGTAAGCAGCAAAGCTGATAATTTTCTCAGAGTGGGTGTATTGTTTTCTTAACCTGTGCATACTTGTCAGAGCGGTGACAACCTCCAATACTAAATATGGAGCTCCACTGGGAAATTGTAGGTTTTCTTAGAAGCTTTAATTAAGTTCTAATTAAACTATGAAACACGTTAAGAAGTCAAACCGTACCGATGGTTTCTGCACTCTTATACTTCAGGGCTCATTCGGTTTTTGAGGCAGAAGCAAAACAAAAAAACAAAAACAAAAAAAACAGCTGGGTACACAGTGAGATCGGCAGCGATAGGTACGGCGCGGGGTACCGGCATTGGCTAGTGTGCATGCATGCCTACGACGGGGATGGGTTTTGATTTTGGTTTTAATTAATCATTGCGTTTTGGTTTTAATTCAACATTGTGTTTTGGTTGTAATTTATCATTGTGTTTTGGTTCTAATTTATCAGTGTGTTTTGGTTTTGGTTTGAATTTATCACTGTGTTTTGGTAAAACCCATACTCAAGTGTTTTGGTTTAAATTTATTTTTGTTGCGGTTTTGAATGGCATCAAAATTGACAAAAATAGATAAACATTGAAATTATCTTTATGCAAGTGTTTATGTACGCAACTTAACTTTGCACCTTGTCAAAACCAGACATTTTCATGGGACCTAATGTTTCAATTTTGGTTTTAATCCATCATTGTGTTATGGTTTGAAATCATTATTGTGTTTTGGTTCTAATTTATCATTTTGTTTTGGTTTGAATTTATCATTGTGTTTTGGTAAACCATACTCAGGTGTTTTGGTTCAAATTTCTTTTTTTGTTTCCGTTTTAAATGCTATTAAAATTGACAAAAATGTACATACATTGAAAGAATTTTAATAAAAGTTGATAAAACAACTAAAAATGTATAATTTGTATACTGTAAATTCCGAACTGACACCCGTCCCAAGCTGGGACTCAGTTCCTCATAATACCCTTAAGTGAATCTGAACTGGGACCTCCAAGTTCAAGTGTGTTCATCTTTCAGAAAACCTGCGCCTCTCTAGTCAAAACCATGTTGCACTGCAGGAGTGTTTATATTACACAGCACATTGCGTCCCTGATTCATTTTTATACCACATAGTAGTGTCCCTTATTTAAATTACAACACACAGTAGTACCCCTTATACATGATACTTTGCATTTAGTGCCATTGATTTATATTACAATACATAGTAGTGTATCATTTATTTGCATTATAACACACAGCAGTGCCCCTTATTCATGTTAGAACACACAGTAGTTCCTCTTATACATATAACACCCACTGTAGTGGTTCCCTTTACCCACATAATGCCCACAATAGTAATGCCCATTACTCACATAATTTCCATTACTTACATAATGCCCACAGTAGTAGTTCCCATTACATACATAATGCCCACAGTTGTAGTACCCCTTTTCACAATGTCTACAGTAGTAATCCCCATTACTTACACAATGCCTACAGTACTGTAGTAATCCCCATTACTTACACAATGCCTACAGTAGTAGTTCCGCTTATACACTTAAAGCCCACAGGAGGGGAGAAAAAGAAGGGAGTGTGCTGAAGACCAAAGTGTTTCAGTAATGCTTCTTGTCATACAGATTGACAGGTGCAGTGAGGAGATGAGGGAGGGAACCAAGAGAACAAGCAGATTTCGTAGGGGGTGTCTTCCAAATATATTCAATAAACAGAAATAGGCAGTACTCCAAGGACTTGTATACAATCCATCACACTGCTACCACCCCGAAGTAGTTCGCTAACCAGTCGCAAGGTGATTGACAGGTAGTAGGCATCTGGGGGTGGTAAGAAAAATACTAGGCGAGTCCTTCCTAAGCATATTAGTGGAGGGTGTGTGATGTCAGCTCCAGCCTAGATTTGCCGGTATTCATCATAGCTGTAGAGTAAGTCCCTGGCTAATCCTAGCTTGCAATGGCTGGTGCCCAGTGGAAAAATCATTCAAAGGTGAGGGGCTTGAGATAGAATTTGGACATTTTTTGCTTGGCTGAGAAATATTAGGTGGGATTTCACTATAGCGGGGTGGCGTCTACCTGATGGCTGGCCGCTGCTGGTACACTCAGCATTGATCAGGTCTGAATCAGGCCCTATGTGAATTTAGGTGCTGCCTGTATTCTGTTGTCAATCTTATTCCTTATTTCAATTCCACAGAAAACATAAATAAATATGAAGACATTAATAACCCTTTCACATCGCAAATGCCGGGATGCACCCAGGATTTAGACAGGGGTCTGACCCGGGAGCAACCTGGCATTTGCACTGTCTGCTGCTCACAGTGACTGGCTTATTGCTGGTTCATTGACATCATTCAGGGGCGGGGTGGAGGCAGGCTACGGCGGGGAGGAGGCAGCACTGAGGTGACGCTGCTGCCTCCTCCATAGAAATGAACGGGACCTGGGTTGCTCATACCGGGTTACCCGTTCACACTGCCCAGGTCTGATCTGGGAATAACACTGATTTTATCCCTGGACCCAGGATATTTGACATGGCCCTTTCCCACCGTACCTCGACCCGGGTCGACCATCGGGATACGGTCACTAGGTCTACATGCATGGTCGACATACATGAAGGTCGACATGACTGTCAACCTTCCCCATGTTGACCTAATGCTTGTGTGGACCTAATCACCCTGTTGGCCTACCCCATGTTGACCTTCAGTCATGTCGATCTTCCTGCATGTTGACCTTCATGCATGTTGACCTAGTGGTGTCTACCTAATGCTTGTCAAACTAGTTGGTGTCCAATGATCCATACCCTGACAATCGTCCTGGGTTATTTGTGCAATGTTAAAGGGATATAACTAAATATAGTAAAAAAAAAAAAAATTATAATAACAAATGCATACATAGCCAGATAAATAAGTGAAACAGCATAAAATTTACATGCAAACCAGCTTCTGTGGAATAAAAGGCCATTCTGCAGAGGGGAAAAGTTCTAGTGATAAAATCACTGATTCTTTATATTTCATTCCATTGGTTGCATTCCGCACTGTATTTGCATATCTCCGCACTTCCAGTCTAGAAAGAGTCATGTCCAAAATACGTATCCACATACGGCATACGTCAAATATTCCATGTGAACGTATCGTTCTTCCTTGTGTACAACTATAAACAGTGTATAACTCCATTACATATTTTAACAGCATCGTTCTTATTGAAGTAAAAATAACAAGGGTTTACATTAAAGGAAACTATAAATTCCTAATGGTCTGTGGGACTGAGGCATGGAAACCAGCAATTATAAGTAGAATACATGAATTCACAAATGTATTATTATGGGATTGATTTTATTACAGATGGTGGTCTCTGCTCTTTGCTAATTACAACCTACCATGTCATTATCATCCAGGCTTGTTATTATGAACAGCATGCTATCATAGTACATTGCCATATAATGTAGCACATAGCAGAGATTAACTGTGGCTGCAATATGTGAGGATGGTAATGTGTGCCACGTGGACGCAGGCCATGCATTATGGTGCACTCAGCTATCATTAGTCTCATGGAAACAACGAGGGGGGTTAGAGTCAAGGACAGGAATTGCCGACTGAGAACTGGTTCTATTAGATATTACTCGGAGGGTTCAAACAGAACAATGTGCAGAAAATAAAAGTGCTTTCAAACATGCCAGTAATATGGATGTTGTAAATGACACAATATTGTGTGTATACGCACATTAGACCACACTGCAAATTATATGATGTTGTTCATCATTTCCCTTGAACTCCTGGACAATTGAGCTTAGCAAATGCCATCCTTAACGGGTAAATGGTTCCGACAGTCGGGATCCCAACAGTCATTAGGCCGATGTCGGCATCCAGACTGGTCGGACTCAGATAGCATGGCGAGCGCAACAAAGCCCCTTGCGGGCTTACTGCTACGCTCGCCACCTATTCTATTCTCCCTCTATGGGGGTCGTGGACCCTCACGAGGGAGAATAGCCGGTGGCCACCGGGAACCCGTCTGTCTGTGTTTTAACAGTCGGGTCCCGATGTCGGGTAAATGACTGTCAGGATCCCGACTGTCGAGACCCCGTTCGGCAACCCTTAAACAATGCAAATGCAGAAGGAGTTCCGTGCTACACATGCCAGCATTTGCAACCGCATTGAAGTGTAATTCGCTTGCAATTTAATGGAACATCAGGGCCATAAGCTTTTTTTTCTGTGCCTGCAGCCTGAAGCGCAGTCCTTGGCCTGACTACTCCCAGAAAACAGATGCAACACACCCCCATTTACAGAAATCGCCAGCCACCCCCGGTCCTCCCCGCAAACACCTCTGCATCATGGCGATGTGACCGCAGGACCCGTTCAGCACATTATAAGGAAATACTTTCGGTAGGCGCTGGAATTATGAGTTCACATCATACTGTACTTAGCTACTTTCTGCCTGCCCTTTCTTGGAGAGGGCTGCCAGCTCAGGGGAGGGGGGGGGGGGGCAGGGAGTGAAAAGGGAATAGAGCGGGGGCAGAGCCACATGAGTGGATACTTGTTTGGGGGCATGACCAGAGCGATAGTGCCGTTTTAGCTATGCCCCCGACGTGCAATGCCATTTTTAAGGCAGGGCTAAAACGGCGTGTGCCAGCAGGGAGGACGCGGGAGCCGGACGGCTTTGCGGGAGGGTTGCCCCTCTTTCCTGGGGATCGGGTGGGGCACACGATTTTCGGGACCCTCCCGGCCATTCCTTAGGCATGGCCGGTAGGCAACCCTGGTTCACGTGGCTTTAATATATAGAAATTATTACACAAAGGTTGCAGATGTTCACTTACTTGTTGGCTGCGGCTTAAAGTACAACTCTCGCTATTTGACAAATTGAACATATATACAGATATCTCTGCCCTCAGCTACTATCTTGCTAGTCCCTGGCATGACCAGCGAGCCTGGGCGTTTGAGATACGGCAAGCCACTAACACCTACATCATTTTATGTCACAAATTATTTGCTTATAGAAGAATAAAGGTTATTATTCCTCAGTTGAGACTTTGATCACTATATTTATTATAAATGATACTGTATATGATCCTTACTTGTCTGTGCAGCTTTTTTCTTCAAATGCACAGAACGGGTCCTGCATACAAATACTAGGTCAACATGGAAATGGTTGACACGGCTATGACAACCTTTTTAAACATGGACCCCCAGATAGTGTAACGCGTACCGTTGCATGGCTCGCTTTATACGCCATGCACAGAGCATTGTGCAATACCCACTTTACCATTCCCCATTGTAGTCTATGTGGATCTCAAGTCAACATTTTGTGTGTCGACCGTTGCCATGTTAACCTATTGCTTATGTCAACCTTTAATCAAAGTCAACCTAGTGCATGTCGACCTTTTTCATGTGTCAACCTATTGCTTGTCGTCCAATAGTGGTCGATTTTCGACCTAGACACAGTCAACCTATCAACTTGAACCATTTTCTAACTATTGGGTGAATTTACTATGATGGGCGTTCTAATGAAGGTGGGATGCTGCCCTAAGCAACCAATCAGATTCTACATTATTTAGCACCTTCTAGAAGATTATAGATATAGGGAAATTTACTAAGATTGAATGAGTACGATTATTCCCATTCACACCAATTCGATCCATTTTATGTCCGGGATTCACACATCTGCATATTTACGAATCGCAAAAAGAGTCACCGCTTTTATGAATGAAAATGACGGCCGCAGCTGAATGTACGAATTAATAGACCATTGATAGAAATCAACTGAATTTCTCCATAGACTTTAATAGAATCTGCAATTTTCCGACCATGCGTATTACCGAATTTGGCCGTGAATTCCCCTCAAAACACAATTGGCAAATACAGCTCCTTTTCCATTTGTGTTTGCTGAAGCATCCCACGGATATGTCTGATGCTTCTATGTGCAAAGGGTTAAGACAGTACTGATTTGGGGAAAAAATTACTGAGGTCCTCCTGTATTTTAAAGACCAGCACCAGGCTTTTGAACCATACCTGGTTCCAAAAATGTAGGAAACAAAAGAAGTAGTGGTAAACCAGTATTTCTCAAACCAGCACCAGGATCCAACATGTAGCCATCACTGGCCATTATGATTGACAGATGGTGGAATTTATGGCCGTCAACCTGGTGTTTTCGGGGAATGCCATGAAAAATGCAAGCAGCGCCCAAGCATTGGGAGAGAGGGCCGCTGATGGCAGCAGAGACCTTCATCTCTCCACAGCCATCGCAGAGCTGAGTAAGTCTAGTCTTACAAAGCAGCTGAGATCAGGGAGAAATCCATTAGAGGGTGAGTGAATGCAATGGATTTCCCCCTATGTGCATGGCTGTGAATACATTCGCAGCCATGCACAGGGGCAGGGAGACACTCTGGCGAGGTGGCATTTACCTGATCACTGGAAGATACATTATGCAGCCTAGTGTTAAGGAATGAATCATTCTAGTTGATACAGTACCCAGAGTGTTCGCATGGGTGACCGATGTTTAAGCTCTATGCATGAGCATATTCTTATTGCGCATGTGCAGGGCTTCTGTGCCGGTGACTTCCCCTTCTTGCATAGTCGGTGTGGTGCTCACACGGGGGATCGGAATGGAGATGGCGGGGGCGCTCATATGTGAATGTCCTGTGATTCCTGGACATACCCATGAAAATGTTTTGCGCCCAGGAAAACTCTGTGTGTCCCCTTGCGAATGCAGGTGGGCACCCAGGCAAGGCCGGTGCAGGGTGAGGGCACCCCGGTGCCCGGGAGGGTGGTACCTGCGACGCTGTCACTGTATAAAGCTGCTGGCGGCAGCGGGGTCCCTGCAGTGAATAGAGAATAACTAGCTCTATGCGCGTGACGGCACGGGAAGCGCTTCTGATTTTGAAAACACTTGCTGCACGCTGATTGGCTGAATCTCAGCCAATCAGCGTGCGGCAAGTGGTTTCAAACCCCTAGCATAGTGCTAGTTATTCTCTATTCACTGCAGGGACCCCACTGCCGCCAGCAGCTTTATACAGTGACAGCGCTGCAGGTACCCCCGCGGCACGGACACCCCTGCCCGCTCCAGCACTGCAGGGACGCCGACAGCTATATGCTGTGGGTGAGGGGTGAACTGCCGCCCTCCAGGTGCCGGCGCCCTAGGCAAATGCCTAGAGCTGCCTAGTGGTGCCGCCGGCCCTGCACCCAGGGCAGGTGCAAGACATCTAGGTGCCCCGGGAAGAGGGGGATGCTTCCACCACCATTATCCAGCTCCGGTGGGGTTGGTGCTATCCGCAGCTATTACTAACCTGTGGCAAGGCACCGGAGCGCCCCAGGCAAGTCGGGGTGGGGGCGCCCCGGTGCCGGTGCCGGGGGGTGGTACCTGTGGAAATAACTTGCGGCCCCGGCATCCCTGCAGTGCAGGAGCGGTCAGGGGTGTCCGTGCGGCAGTGGTACCTGCGGCGCCGTCATGCGTATAAAGCTGGCTGCGGCCGGCGGGGTCCCTGCAGTGAATAGAAAATAAGTAGCGCTTCCCGCGCTTCCCGCGCCTCCGCACGCATAGCGCTAGTTATTTTCTATTCACTGCAGGGACCCCGCCGGCCGCAGCCAGCTTTATACACATGACGGCGCCGCAGGTACCACTGTCGCACGGACACCCCTGACCGCTCCAGCAAGTTTTTTACACAGTTCGTTGGGGGTGAGGGGCGAACTGCCGCCCTCCAGGTGCCGGCGCCCAGGGCAAATGCCTAGAGCTGCCTAGTGGTGGCGCCGGCCCTGCCTGTGCCGCGGTGGATGTTAGCGCCTGCTACTACCACTAACCTGCACCGGGGGGTGTTTCTGAGAGTGGGGTAGCCACCACCATTATCCAACACCGGAGGGTGCTATTCACAGCCGCCACTGCTCATAGGCAAATGCCTAAAGCTGCCTAATGGTGGCTCCTGCCCTGCTGGCACCTGCCTGCTGGGTTGGCTGATGTCACATTACTTCAGCCGTCCACCCAGTTCTTGGCCCCGAAAGCTGCAAGTCTAAGTCAACCCAGACTGACTTAGATTTGCGAGCAGGGTAGAAATAATTTGATTGTCGCTGATCATCGAATAATTTATATATTTTATTTATATAGTTTATGCAAACCATCCATTTGCAAAACAGTGGAGATATTCGCTGGGCGGCAGAGGGCGGACATTCGCACGCCAGGCAGGCGGCTTTAGAGGGCTCGCTAGGTAGCGAATTACCACTACTTAGCAAGCCAACCAGAATGACCCCCTTAGTCTGGATCCTCCAAGAAGATCTGATCTGAATTGAGTCCCAGTACAAATCTTCCTGCAATCAATATTTGGATTTTAAATCTTAATATGGGGTTTTTGATTTTAAAATAGGACATGATTTTAGGTGTTGTTATGCATATTTATTGATGTCTATCAATGAGTATCTCTTTTTTTATTTATTTTTTTTCCATTTATTTTAAACCAAACCAAAATACGAACTGAAACTGATAAACTTGAGGGTGGTTTTCGCAAATCACAATGGTTAATTAGAATTAAAACACAGAGATCTTTTTACTTTAATAATACATGTACTGTATATATCAATGTGCACCAACGGTAATGGTTATTAATAACTGACTATTAGTTGTATCGGCCAGCTTATTAGCTGGGATAATAACTTCAAAGTGTTAAAGGATGTTGTTAAAACTTTATTATAGTAATATCATTTTGTTCTTATGTCTAACAGTTGAACAATGTAAATGTTACACTGACATACATTGTAAAATATTTAATTGTTTATTCATCTTTCTCACCTTCAGCTGAACAGAAGTGATGCAGTAAAATAGACTGTTTTCTTAATTTAAGTGTATTTCCAAGTAATTGCAGAAATGTAACTTGATGTATTGTAGCAATTAAGACTAAGAAGACACCTTCTACACATGGCTTTATTAAAGCTTACTGGTACCATACAAGTGGAACAAATATATTTATAATAGTCACTGTAACCTTTAAGCATTGTAACAATATGCCTTTCCTATGATACTGAGGGGTAGATGTTTGAAGCAGTGATAAGTGAGGAGAAGTGATAAAGTTCCTGGCATGCACATAATAAAGTTACAGGCTGGGTTGATAAAGGGACAGTTAGGAGCTGATTGGCTGGTGATAAAGTACCAGGCACTTTATCACTTCTTCTCCCTTATCACTGCTTCATACATATACCACTGAATGCTAGATGTTACACAACTTCTTCTGTTTGGAGCCTAGCGAGCAGGTTAACGCTGCCTCAGCGCACGCACACTTCCCCCGCCGGTCGAATCCCTTTGCAGCACTACAAATGGATGTGTACTGTAAGTGTACACATCCGTTCACAAGCACCCGCACAGAAGAGAAATCATTGGATGGTTAGTTACCATCCAATGATTTCTCCTCCTCTGCCCAGCATTCGCAGCCGCTGTGTGACCCAGGATTCAACATCATCCGCACCCCTGAGCATGACAGGGGACCGCCCAGCATTTTTATGGGCATGCCCACTGTTTTTGTGGGCATGCTCATGAACTGCTGGGGGTCAACCCAGGAACGCCCCCTACCTGTCACTTTAAGCACATTGGCAAAGAAAAAAATTGCCAAAAGCACTCGCAGGCATGTTCTGCACACATATTGGTCGTCGTCCCCCGCCCCAACACACACAGAGCACCTTATATTAATATGTGTATGCATGTGTGTATGTATGTAATGTATGTTATGTTTCAAATAAAGAGACTGTGACATCTATGGTCCTGCTAGGAGGGGGAGACAGAACCGATATTGATGACTTTCCATGAACTGATGCCCCCTAGAGAGCAGGAGCCCGGTGGCAGATGACTTCATTGTCTCCCAGGGTTATGCATCTGCCTGCACATGCACATTGGTGACAACTAATTTGATAGGTAAATGTAATCACACCATTAGTCAATTTGTGTTTGTCTAACAGGAACATGAAAGTATTGCTAATCCCAGTCTAAAAAATATGTAAGTCATCTCTGTATCGCATGCAACTCCTGCGACTTGGACTTGCTCTGAAGCTGGAGCATAGTGGAAGCTGGGGAGATTTGACAACCTTTGCAACATATGTGTGTGGACCTCAGGAAGAGAGGTGGTGATTAGGGCCCAAAGGTGTGTCTGGGAAGACGGAGTCCAGAAAAGATTATTATGAATCAATACATATTTATTAAAGGTAAGTACAGAGTCTGGATGTTAGCGAACACTGAAATTCCTAGACCAGAATGGAACTGCTATAGTTCTTGGAAATGGCAATGGCCGACGAGTAGCTTAGGCAGGACTAGAACTGGTAGAGTTCTCGGAATCAGTTGGGACTGAAGAGTAATGGAGACTGTAACTGATAATTATTAATGGTTATCAAGGTCGTCCGATGGTGATCATTGATGATGGAATGGATAATATGCGTGCACTGCTGGTAACTAAACATTGCGCAGACCAGATATCAATAACACAGGCACTTGAGGAAGATATACCGATTATGACAGTTTCCAATGTTGGTTCACTGATAGTGACATATATTGATGAATACTCTCTGAATGGTAACTGGTAGGAGGGGATGGAGCTGTATAACTGATCAGGTAGGCAATGGTATTAAGAAGTGAATGCTGGAAAGCAATGGTGTACAATGGTATTAATGGTGTCTGGACAGATGAAAATAAGCAGAATAGATAGCAGTACAGTTGAGAATTGGCTGGAACTGAAGGATTCCAGTGAGTATCATTGGAGGGAGTCAGGCTGTGCAGCAAAATGGTGAATTGCACAATGCTATAGCAAGCAGGATATTCTCAGGAGCAGATCTAGAGATGCAGCTACTCTGGTGATATCATTGCACTGACAGATTGGGACTGTTCTCCCAGCATTCTTATAGTAGCTGCTCCCAGCTGATAGGTTGTGTTCCAGTGATGTCAGATTCAAATAAAAGGATTCGCTGTGGGAAGTCATGTTACTTGATCCAAGATGCCCCACCCATGACCAGAGAATGGAGGAAATCCTTGCATGCTGAGGGCATGGGTTTGGCCTGCAAATATGGCGGTGAGGATGAGCATGCACTAAGGTATCAGGAGGAGCGTTACTGGATGTGCGTGAGCCACACCAGACTGAAAGTTTCCAGATCATGACTCCGCAAAAATAATACAACGTTCTATTTCAATGCCACCCCCCTTGAATACTGGAGATTTTGTTTCACAGAGTACATGAAGCCATTGGCATATGATGGGGCCATTGAGGACTCCATCGCACACCCTGCCACCTGCAAATAAATTTGCCATTATGTAAGAAATAATTCTGCATCAACAGAAGTGACAATAACGTAAAAAATAATTCCATAGGAGGTAAAGGGTCTCCACACCGGCATCATGAGGGATGCATGTGGAGAGGCTGGTGACATCCACACTACACATGACCCGGTTACCGGAATTATGGTATATTCTGTATACACAGATTTAATAAAGAATCCAGATATGTAGAAATCGGTTGGTACAAGGATCCACAAGCTGATGCAATAAAACAACCTGGGCGATTCTGTAGAGTTTTGTGGACTGTCGGTACCATGTTGAAAGTTAACCATCAACTCAGGTACAACTCAGATGTAATTTATTCCTCATCTCTTGCTGCTGTTAATATATTGTTCAATTCCTTTTTATAGGAAATCGTGAGGTCTCCATATAAAATTTGGTATGTCTTATCACCCAAGAGTTGCCTTTGGCATTACTTGTCATATATTTCCAGGTCTTGGATACCCACAGCCCCTCCCTTATCTGCACTGTGTATCTGTATTCCTGGACAGTGATTGCAATGCAAATTTTTCTTGTTTGGGGAGATTTTTAATAAAAGGTATCCCAGTATTCCGATTCTATTATTCTTATGAAGGTTTGAATGGACGGGCTGTGTGTGGCAGGGGTCTGTTGGAGTCATTTGTGCAAACAAAATTCATTTAGATAAGACTGCCAGCTTAGTCGGTGTCAGTGTTGTAGAAGAAAAAATGAGTCACAAGTTATTTTATTGGTGCAGTTGCCTCTTGTTTCTAATGCCACTTACCGTGCTCTTTTTTAAATATTTTTTTTTTGTACAGGAAGATATCAACTATGTGCTGATACATTGCTTAGCAATAATGCAGGGTTTGACATCATATGACATCAGTGATCAGCGAAATTCGGTCCTGGTATATGGCCTTTGGCTTCATTTTCTTGTGGCTTTTAGAATGTTCCATGTCCACTTCTGCTATTGTTCAACCTTGTTGTTAGGATAATCTGGGGTGAATTTGGGGTTAACCCTTGCTGTCTAATCTATAAGATGTTGATTACAGCCTGATTTGTACTTCTTTGGCCGAGATGGTGAAGCCGCAGCAGCACCTGAGCCTGAGCCTGACTCTCTCACTATACCCTGAGTTGGCTGGAAATTGCGCTGGTCTTAGACTTTGCCACTAATAGCTCCCTTTCCAGAGCAGACCAGCTCCCCACTGTACTCAGATGCCACCTGGTCTTTTGCGGTGACACAAAGTCCCAACCGATTTAGGGTACTAGTAAGAGGATAAACTGATTTATTAACACAAAAATAACCTAGCAAGTACTGAACACAGGATTTTCGGCCTTTTACCGCTATAATGCAAATCCATCACAACAAACCAGACAATGCGTGGGGAAGCCACTGGTACTCACAGAAGCTGGACACAGACAAGATACACTGGTTCTCTGGCACAGGCAGAATCACACAGATTGGAGACAAACAATGACACAGCTGCTGTACTGAAGTCTGAGATACACAGGCTGGAATACCCTGAACTCTGGAGTAATCTTAGACAGGAGTTTGCTAGGACTCTGAGAATCTCTGGGAACAAGGAATATACTAAGAGTATCACAGGAATAAACAGGACTATATGGGACTATAACCTATCAGTGCTGGGAGCATACCTAAATACCCAGTGGCTTAGGAGGCAGCCACACCCAAAGACTATGGTATGCATGGAAACAAGGCAAGATGGATCAACCAAAACCTTGAGTGCTGATCCAATGAGTACACAGAAAATCCACAAATAACATAGGCCCTTATTCTGGTTGGTGCGGTAATATCCGCGTGCGTTCGTGCCGCCGATGTTTTGTGTCTGCGCATGTGCAGAGGCGTCTCTGCGCATGTGCGAGCCGGACGCACGGCAACATTCCGCATGAAATGTGTACACTACAAACAGGGGGTGGAGAGGGGTGTGAAGGGCTGTTTGGGCTCATTACCATATGTTTACACCCCGCGTTTCATGGGCATTCCCATGAAAACGCTGGGCGTACGTATGGTAATGCGGCCGTGACGCACGTGTAGGGGGCGGACATATGACATTGCCGGATGTCAGCTGCCCGCCCAGATCCCTGCTTTTGCACGGAAAAATGCCCGTGTGGTCTGAGGTTGCGGGAGCTGGCGGACCACTCGGCCTTGCATTCTATGTTCTGCGACCATCGAATGATGGGGGAGGTTCCCTGAGATGGAGGAGGTGTATTCATGAGAAATACACGTGCGGTCCGTTCGGACAGCTTCTTACCGCGTACGGATGGAGTTGGCGATCCGTATGGAAGGCACGGTGCTGGCCGCATATTCGGATCCGGCCGCACCGATCAGAATAAGGCCCATAGTGACTACTTCATTAATACCGACCCACCGGAGGCGGCTCGTAACACCTGTCTAGATGATCTTAACTTTGCTTTATTTCCCTGTGTTATCTTATTTAAAATTGTATTTAAAATGTGTAAATCTCTATCTATTATATTTTGTAACTTTCTTTTTTTCTTTACATATTTACATAGTTATATAGTAGTTAAGGCTGTATAAAGACGTGTGTCCATTGAGTTCAACCTTTGATTAGAGTGTGATCTATTTGCTACATCCCTTTATATAAGGTTTGTATTTAGATTTAATAGATAGATTATGATTGTTGTTTGGACCCCAGGATGTTTTTACCCAACAGATGTTTGTCCAACCTTTTTAAATAGTATATATTATGTCTGCTAACACCACCTCTCCATGTAAAGAGTTCCAGATTTTAAAAAGTTTTTCCTTCTAAGGATACAAAATCGTCTTTCCTCTAGTCTATATGCATGCCCACATGTCCTAAATTCCTTCAACAAAGCAAAAAGGGTGCCAGACAGTTCCTTATTTTGGCCCCTGATATATTTGTACATGTTAAACCTGTCTCCCCGTAAACATCTCTTTTCCAGTAACATAAGATTTAAAGTTTTGATTTAAATTAAAAACCTTAATTTTAGTTCTAGTGTCTGTGTTTTCCAACTCATGTCTAAAAAGGCTCTTATTATTTATTAATAATCTATGTGTGGGCAAGAGTCAGAGCTTGCCTTGGGAAGGCCCTAAACTCAGTACACTGGCTGGTGGCAGCAACCATGTTGAATTACCACATGCGATAAGGTAATCAGTAAGGTGTCATGGGTAGCATATCTGGGGAATCGCCCCGCCAAGATACATATGAGTACCTACATATGAGTACAGGAGTGCTACTGAAAACTCTGTGAGAAACAAAAAGATAAAAAAGAAAAAAGGAGTTTATTTTGACAATGCACTGAGATATGAATTAAATTTATATTTGTTACATTTGAGCAAGTCACTCAACTCAGGGATGCCGGAATATAGAGGGCTAAATATTTTGGTGTCTAAGATATAATCTTAAAATGACTGAGATATGGATATTGAAAGAAAGCATTTACATTTTGTAAAACCAGCGAGACGTAACATTTCTAGAATAAGAAACAAAACATGTCAATTAATTTTATGATCACTGGGAGAAATAGCTCCAATCTGGAGACCAATGGGAGCGTGTCATCCTTGAAAAGTGCTAATTTCACACTGAGCGCCTAAAGGCAATCCCCTTTTGGTGTTCACATTGCTGTTCACTACTATAGTATAACTGGCAAAAGTCATTCGATGTGTCAAAAATTAACAGAGACAGCAGGCAACCCATGCCTGTTTAAATTGGGCAGAAATGAAATCATTGGAGAGAATCTCGGAGGGAAATTTACTACGATAAGCAGCTTTTGCAAGTCAGTAACTCGGCTGGTTATGAATGGGATCAGGTCTGTTTTGTGTCTGAGAATGCAGCCTATTTACTAAGCTGCCATGTTCTTGGGATTTGTATTTCCCAATGGTGAAATAATTCCTATTTGGCTGTTGAGATTACCGGCAGCCAAACATGGTCATGCGAATTATATGGAACCCATGTATTTACATGGGTTCCCTTATTTTGGCTGCTAGATCCCCAGATGACTTCTGGTTATGCTGGTGCATATGGAAAGTCCTGCTGAGTTTGGCCATAGGTCTATTGATTCATACTTATGAGTTCTACCCTGATTTTCATTCGGATATGAGCAAAATTGGATGATTTTTCGGTTTTTGTAAATTTCCTGTGTGGGATCCGATCCGAGAATGGGGCATTTGTAATTATTTGATCTTCATATATTTCCCCTATAGGAGTCAGAAGGGTATTCAATTAACCATGCTCATTTTTCACCCACAGCAAATGGGTGTGATTTATGACCAATTGTTATTTTCGGGCTATCCAATTGAGACCTTTCTTATGGGAGAACAATATCCAGTTTTACGGAGATAACACATGATATCCAAGATAAAAATTCGGATCCCATGTGTTATCACAGCTCTGACAGCTACAAAGCATAATCCAAGATAAAGGTAGAAGAGTCTGTTTATGATGCACCTAAGAAACAATGTTTATGATGCACCTAAGAAACAATGTTCATAAAACTCATAAAACATAACATTTATTGAGTTATATCTAAAATATGTTGTGCAATAAAACCAAACATACACACACATAATAATACATAATTAAAAGTGGGGGGTATCCCCTCACTCAGTGTGACCCTGCTCCACAGTATCCCTTTCTTTTATGTTTTTTTGTAGTGCAGTGTGATTTTTTTGTATACTGGATTTCCCTATAGTTAAGGAGCGCCCCTGTTCAATAGTGTTATCAGCTCACCGTTGTGAAATAAGATATGAGGTGTGCACACGTGCACTTGCCTCATTCACGTGGCTTAGGTGGCAGCAGAGAAGATGCTAAGTCTGACGTCAGACACTGCGTCTCTCATACGGGGTTGCCGTGTGGTCCGGAGACCCTGTTACGCTGCAGTACAGATCAAAATTTTACATTTGTATGTGGGGAAGGGAGATTGGGGTTTAAGCACACTGAGTGTACAACTGCTCAGCGTACACTTTGCCAATGCTTCCTCAGGGACCCACTGTTCCCAATAAAGAATTTCCATCAGAGCTTAAATAATAACATTATTGAACAGGCGCGCTCCTTAACTATAGGGAAGACCAGTATACAAAAAATCACACTGCACTACAAAAAACATAAAAGAAAGGGATACTGTGGAGCAGGGTCACACTGAGTGAGGGGATACCCCCCACTTTTAATTATGTATTGTTATGTGTGTGTGTATGTTTGGTTTTATTTTGCAACATATTTTAGATATAACTTAATAAATGTTATGTTTTATGAGTAACATTGTTTCTTAGGTGCACCATAAACAGACACTCTTTTCTGTCAGTTTTTTGTATATCCTATCAGTGTCTTTGGTAGCACACCCTCACTTGTGCAGCAATTTCTGCGGCTAATATAAATAAAGAGGGTCCATTGTACAAATACATATTCCCTTGATTAACCTGTGCGATTGACACATCCCTCTTCCAGGAGCTGTTTCCACTTGGCTGTATTTTACTGGGTCTTTGAGGAGGTGGCATGCCTCCAAGATGGAAATTTGCCACGGTGAAGTGGATGAAGCTTGTGCCTTTGGGTGGGTGGCAGTCCACCAGTCAAAGTGGCAGTTGATAATCCTACTCTAAATATTTGTTCAGGACCGATTCTTTCAAAGCTGGTGAGAGCTTACATTCCGCGTGTCTGTAAGTGCGGAAATTGATGAGCACCCACCTGCTCAGCAGTGGCCCACTGCACTCCCCCTTCCTCGTCGCTGGCACAGGTACTGTTTGGACATTTATGTACCTGTACTGTGGGGTCATTTATGTATTTGGCACTGTGGGGGGGGATATTTGTAACTGCACTGTGTGGGCATTTATGTATTTGGCACTGTGGGGGGGATTTTTGTACCTGCACTGTGGGGGCATTTATGTATTTGACACTGTTGCCATAATTTGAATATTGGAGAGAACTGTGCTGCGTAATATAAATCAGTATTATTTTGTGGCCACGCCCCTTTCCCATGAAGCCACTCCCCTATATTTTTGGCTTGAGCACCCACCAGCAGAAACATAAATCGACACCTATGCCAGCGAGAAACACTCACGTTTTGCCGCTAAATGCAACTTTTTCAAAGTGACTGCATCAGGTACAGGCAGGGTTTATATACTCTCCTGATAAACATAATGCCACACACCTGACAAACAATTTACATCTAATTACATTAAATATATATCAAAACAATGGAAACATCATCCAGTTTAAATAATAGAGACAGACTTATTTAGAAAATATTGGCATTAGACCTCATTGAATAGCCCCTGGTGGATCAATTAACTGTGGTTAACTATGACAGCTAATGGAATACCCCCCTTAGGATTGGAATATAACATTTTTAAAAATTTAAAAGGCACTTGGAAATCCAAACAGTGAAATATATAATGCAGATCATCGCGTATATCCATGCCAAATCCCTTTTCAGCATTTATGGATGAAAGCATTTGGGGATCTGTTTTGCCAGTCTGTTTATATTGTATCACTGCCAAGATATTCCTGACATTTGTACAGAGTTCCTGCCACTAAAAAATCCCATCTGATCGCTATGAATGATGTTGGATAAGATTTTCTGAAGTCTCTCAGCCGGAATATTAGTCAAACATTTATAATACAAATTCAAAAAGGAAAATTCTCTGTAAGAAATAGGATTCACCAGGTCCCTGGCAAGTTTTGGGAATAGTTGGACAATCACTTAATGATTTAGCTGTATTAGAGAAAGCTTAGTTTTCTAAAATAGAATTAAAAATAATAAAATGTACAGTAGATCAAGAGTGACATCACTTATGAATTACAGTACTGTAAATTCATACTTTAAATATTTAGACACTTATTTTAAATACAGTATACATGGTAACTTCTCTCATGCAAATGAGCCTGCTGTGCCACTACTAACAAGTGTCACCCCTAGGAACATGCCCAGAGGCTAAAAAAACTAAAACTAATGGGGAGGCAGTGGTACTGGTAGCCTCTAAAACGATTATAAATACGACTACACTTATAAATCAGCAGTACAGCTGGACAGTTTCAAACTAGAGCAGCATGTCATTACCCGGCATCAATAACTGTACACAAGCAGGAACAGTAATAAATAAGGATAGAGAAACTGTGGCCAAGTATTTATTAACAATTTATAAAGTAGTGTATGTGGGAGTTGTACTGAAGGACGTAAGTTATTGCTACATATGATAGACACACATAAACTACTCATAAGTACCATAGTGTGATGGAAGGCAGTGGGAAATTGCACTACAATAAATCAGACTGCCAGAACTAGAACATTATCGTAAAGTGGAGGTAGTTTGTTAGAGGAGTGCAGCAGAGAACCCAATTGCTGTAACGGTTATGCTAAATGGAAAAATGAAAAGGAAATAAGACTCGCTAAAGAATGCTAAATTGTTACAAAAGTTTATCAAATGAAACAAACTTTGGATACATTCAAAGCCTAATACTGTATATTGTAGCAAGTTTCAGAGATTAAATGTTGATTTATAGTTAGTGTCTGCAATCGACTCCAGACTTCCTATATCCGGTGAATGCTCAAAGGCTACAGTGTATATTTACTAAAGCTTTATACAATGAAAAGAGGCGATGTGACCCATCAGACCAATCAGATTCTGTCTATCATTTTCTGGGATGCAGTAAAGAAATGATCAACAGAATATCATTGGTTACTATAATCAATATCACAGTTTTTAAGGTGCCATATTTCTGGAGACCTGAGCATAATAGCAGAGTCTACTCGCTGCAAAGGATGGGGCCCATCACAGAGGCTGCATGTGTGCCTTCTGCTCTCTTAAATAGCCACTTGGGGACAATCCTTGGTAAGGTGACAGGGTGAGTGTGCAGTTACCGGACTGGTATGCTACAGGGCGAGTGTGCAGGGACAGGTCTAGTCAGTTACAGGGTGAGTGTGCAGAAACAGGCCTGGATATGGTACAGGGTGAGTGTAATTGTTCCTGACCCTTGCCACCCACCACATCAATATGTCTTAAACAGTACCTGCATACAGTTTAACAAACCAAGCACTTCAACAAAATGGAATGTAATTTCTGTGGCTGAAGGGCTTGACTAATTTTGAGCACCTAAAATATTAAAGATTTACAGATTTTGGAAAAATCATTATCTTGCAAGTCCAGAATGGGCATTTCTTCTATGTGCTCAACATCCTTATTAATGTCATCACTGATATCAAGCTCATCACTTTATGTAAGGTACTTCCAAACCGAATGAAGTTGTTGGTAATAGTGTTCTTTATACTGTAATGTATATTGAATCAATTTGTTTCAACAGTTTTGGGTAAGAATCCTTCTGTAAGGATTACTTACCTCATTATCACAATTTATCAAAATATCAGAAGTTGGACAATTTAGGTACACCAGTGTATTCAATATACAAGAAGCTCCAAAGAAATGTTCTGTATTCAAGGATACTGTTTATGATGCTTTGATATTCCAGTGATTTTCCAACATATTAATGTTGACAGGCTTCTCATTGAATGCATTGATCAACAAAGTACAGTAGCTTTGCTGTGAGGTTCCAGCTGTTCTGCGCTGGTAGTCCTATACTGAAATGATAATGATGCTCGAGGCCCCTCCGGGGAATGTAGTTTCCTCCTGCATTGATTGAATACCTTTGATAAAGCTGCACTTTGGCAATGAAATGCGTCAGAAAGGAACCTGTGCACAAGACCACCAACACCCCTTTCATCACCCATCATGCCCCTCAACCAGCCAGCCCACTAACCACTCTTTTGGTTACAAATTGTCTCTTGCATTTAGCACTATGCACCGCACTCAACTTGAGGATATATGCTGCAATGCTGTCCTAATTGGATTGAACTCCTCTAGTGGTTCCATGGTAACCAAATTACCCGGAGGGTTTTTATTGATATTGAACTGCACTGCATCACCCACTTCAGTGCACCTATGGCGGCAACATAGGAACGGAACTACATGGTGTCTATACTTATTGGTCTATGGTCCACTATTTACAGTACTGTATTAATTTTGAAGTTTTTATCATCATTTATGTTGTTTTGTTTCTTCTTTCATATATGTGTATTGATTTTATAATAAATATGTTAACCCTTTCCTAGCGCCACCTGTATATCTTTTTCTTTATTCTTTGTGTGGGACTGACTATCCATTACCAAGTGGCTGCTCTTGGCAAACTCCCCTGACAGCACCCTCACGACTACCCAGGTAGTTTATTCTTTCCTTTTTGTTTTGAGTTCACATTTTGAAGGTGCTTTATTATTATTATTATTATTATTATTATTATTAATAATAATAATAATAATAATAAAAGGAAGAAGAAGAAGAATTTTATTTATACAGTGCTCTTTCTCGAACAGGACTCAAGGCCCTTAACATATAGAATGAATGTAATACAGTACAGGAAGAATGAAGTTCAGAAAATCTTTTCTTAAACTATACTTAAAGAACTATGGAAATGCTTGAGTAAACAGGAAATGCTTGAGTCTGTTTTTGAAGGATCTAGACTGGGGGTCTCTTGTATCGTGCGGGTAAGTGAGAAACTGCAGACTTTCTCTATTTTTTGCTGCTTGATTTACTATGTACAGTAAAATGATATTGAAATTGAAAGGGATAAGAAGCAATTAAAAAGGGAATAGAGGTAATTTGCTTCTGCTCTTTGAAGAGTTCAGTTTAATAACACACACAGATTATTTTTATAATGCGCCTTACTTCCACTGTAAAATAAAATCTGCCAAGGTGACAGCCAGTCTGTATATAAAGGACTGGTACAGCACTGCAGTCATCTATTGTGTCATATTGTACACATCTCTATGTGCTGTAGGTTTACAGGAGAATATCTACTGTATATACTGGGCAAACAATATCATTCTTTTTTGTCAAAATATTGATGCTTATCTCCATTGTACTGACTATACTGTTGCTTTGAGCCGATACAGTATACAGCGATTCAAATATATAATGCACAATTTTATCAACTTCCTAGAAATACATACTGTGGAAAGATCAAAGCAAGATTCATACTGTTCCATATAGAGATCAAACAGACATCAGAAATCTGCTGCTTCCACAAGTTCATGTGCAAAGATAAGAAATATTTTGAACAGTCAAAATAGTAAAGAAATAATACAGAGAAAAAAGAACAGAAAACTAAAGTTAAATGTCTCAAGATGGCTTTTACATCAACGGTCAGTATTTAATTAGCTCTGTGACCAATATAGCCATTTAACTTGGGAGAAAAATGTCCCATTATCGTGCAGTATCCAGGATAGCCTCCCAATCCTATCCCATGTCTCATCATGGCTCCAATGGCCGCTTTTGCTTCAGATGCCTGATGGAAAGCCCATGGCAAATTTCCTGCAGTTGCCACCCACAAATGGGCATCCATTCCCTCTGCTTCCTGGTCCCACTGCCCCTCCCCCAGTGCCTGCTATGTTGCCGATCACTGCAGCCCAGAAAAGCACCCCCTATTTTGCTGCTGCAGACATTTGCAGAAATTTTGTATGGGTGTGGTGTGACGCTTCGACAGTCGGGGTTCTGATGGTCAGTATACCGACATTGGAATCCTGACCGCCGGTAATCCGACACAGGGCGAGCGCTAAGATGCCTCTTGCAGGCTCGGATGTGGACCCCCCCGATGATTTAGCCAATCAGATCCTCACTGCCATGTTATAGGCTGGGTTTGAAAATGACACTTAGCTGATTTGCTGGTTGTTCATCACTCTCCACTTTATCACTTTTTGAAGCCTGAGACACCTGGGCTTGTCACGATTGTAGCATAAATAAAAAAGAAATATGATAATATGATAGCATTGTCATTTCATATCCTAAAATTGAAAGTCATTTTATTTTAAATAATTTGCACCAAATCATGTTCTCGATGTAAACAAAGGGTTGATGCATTTTGATAAAGGAAACAGACAACTGTTCCGTTGTGCTTTCTGTCACTGTAGGTTGAATGTTTATTCAGAGACACAAAGTAAACATGGAAACCTTATTTTTACCAGCCACATAAGGCAAACAGACCCATAAATTCCGTTGTTCAAAAAATAACCACTTTTGGATTAAAGTTCAATAAATACACATTACAGAAAACATACTGTAATTGTTCAAAGCAATTCTTCTTTGCATGCTTTTTGTGAATACCACTGTATACATTTGAAACCTTGGATACCGACTGTCAGAACCAATCATGGCAAGTTTTTGCCCTGCTTGACAGTTTCTCGACAGGCAGAATTCAAAGTTCCGCCTGTTGAGTGGCAAAAAGGTGGCGGGCCGGCGAAAACATCCGTGAATTTGACAATACATGGCCTTTTCGACAAAACAGAACCATCTGGTTTTAAAGTCGGATATGTTTGGACGAGATCCGCCTTCAATGCTGTAGGAAATGACAGCATTGAAAAGGCAGCAGGTGCTATTTTCCCTGTAGTTATAGCTCTCAGGATTTAATACCACCCATATTTTTATGATGTATCTCCTCTAGGAACCAATATAACATCATCGTGTTTCATATGTAGGTCTGCAGAAAATTACACAATGTTTAATGGACTTACAACCATGGGACTGATTCTGGTTGAAGGCAAGTTGCGAAGATCGCAGCCTACTGAGTCTCAGAGTGCCCAGCTGAAAAAATGTACCTCCCCCTACAGCCGTATCCCATCACATCCATGCGATGAGATGTGTTATGGAACCACATCCAATTGCAAGTGCCCACAGCAGGAGAAACCATTTGATGGTCGGCGACCATCAAATTATTTTTCCTGGTCTCACAAATGTAAGTCAGTAGAGGTTGACATATTTGTGGGCTCTGGGACAAAGTCAGGGCAGGCGGCTCACGTCATGTGACATTGAGTGACGGGAGTATTTTCATGGGCATCCCCATTCAAACGCTGGGTATTCCCATGTCACGCCCCCAGTCACCCCCATCCCCCCCCCCCCTGTGCGAGCACCACACTGACTGTGCAGATCAGTGAAGGCACCCACAGAGAGGCCCTGCACATGCTCATAACCAATTATGTGCATGCGCAGTGCTTCAACATTGGTCGTCCTCCATGCGAACACACAGGGGACCAATGAAATTAGAATCAGGGCCCATATGCGCTAAGTCTCAGAAGAGAGCTATAATATATTTTGGGAACCATTAAAAGAACCGTTTTAAGAAGGCAATACGTAAGGTGTAAAATTGCATGTTATTCAACCCTTTTGTGAGATTACATTGATGATTATATGAATGCAGTTCTCAAGTTTCCATGTGTTATTTCTGGTTTATTTTAAGAAATTGTTCTGCAACCAAATTAAGTGTATTATTTTAATACAATTGCTTTTCAGTAAGCATTATTATGTTTTGTCTTATTCAATTTCAATAAATTAAGTTTTATCTTAGTTTTCTTAAATGATTTATGTGTCAGCTTGGTTTATGTATAGATTTCTTTGTTTTACAGTAACTCTGATTTAAAGTAATAGAGTTTTGATTACATATTAGGATGTCAGTGAGTACTGTAAATTACAGTTTTCAGCTCTTTAACACAATCTTAGTTATGACAGGACAAAATGTTTGACAATGAGGATGGAGTGGGTGTGCGTGTGGGGTTTAAAAATAATTAGACATGTCTGATTTTATGCCAATTAACCATTTTCGTAAATTTTGTATTTTTTTTAATTCAAAAAAATATTCTCTAAGCACTTCTTAAGGCACACGACCGATGCGATGTACCCGAGTTGTGCTTTTTTCAAAGGAAATCGCGGGCATCGCGGGCATCGTGTGCCTTAAAGTTAAGGCACAAGATGCCCGCGATTGTGGCCGTGCTAGGAAACAAGTACCCAATTTTTTTTATACTGAAATAAAACATGGATATTATTTCCTTTTTAAATCTTTTTGATCACTTTTCAATTAAATTTTTATAGGAAGGCCAGCTACAGATCCTAGTCATCATTGCTATTCTCTTTTTTCCCTGTTGCCTTCGAGGAAATGTCATAATTACTTAAGATGCCGTACTAGCCAATTTTTTCCCTCTGTTATTTGACATTTGAAATTGTAATATCATTGTGTAATTTATTATTATTCTACTTACTATGCAATTTCACTTATGCATTTTATTCTAATGTTGTAGTGACAATACATTTTTGGACTTGACTTGACTAGATAAACTTATCTGTGGGGCCCAGTGAGCAATTGCTGATTGACATTGCAGCACTGCTGTCAGCTGGTACAATTTTTTTTTTTGTTTATTGAGATTTAGCAAGCATAACATAATAATGTCACTGCTGAATGGCAGAGAAGCCGTGTTGTGGATAGGAGCATAAAGAAGACACAGAAGAAGATAAGTGTGTTTGGGCTGGAGCTGGGGAGACAGTGAGGGCCTGGATATGGAGAGACACTGGAGGGAGAGACAAAAGGGGTCTGGCTGGAGCTGTAGAGACACTTAGTGGATGGAGATAAAGAAAGGGGCTAAGGCTGGAGCTGTAGAGACAATGGGTTGACAAAAGGTCAACATGAGTTGTTCACTTTTTGTAACCTAAATTTGGACATAAATACCATGGACACTGTATCAGTGTACTGCGTCCCCTCACATGGTTCGCTGTGTTTGCCATGCCTCACTGCAATGGAACACTATTATTCCCTAGGGGATGGTAGCCTATGAAATACCGCCTTTAAAAAAAACGTTAAAAAATCATATTGATCTTTTGACTGTCGACCTTCCCATTGTCAAGCTAATAGGTGTTGATAGAAAAAAGAAGAGCGCTATTGTTGGTTAAATAAAAAATTTCATGGGGTGCTGGGTGATATATAATAATGAGTGGTACCTGTAAAGAAAGATTATATTAAAAAAAGAACAATGTTTACACCCTTTTGGGGAATTGGTGTTTTGACTTAAGAACAAATTGCTAAAGGTTAGCGCAGAACCACAAAAACCAAACAGAAGCTAATAGGTGTGTTGACCTTCCGACCTTAGCCATTTCCACCTATTTCATGTGTCAACCTAAGTGGACCTTTAGTTGTCTACATACTGTATGTCGACCTTCATAGTGTTGATCTAGCAACCCTATCCCCTAGTTACATTATTAATATCCTTATCTAACAAGATCTGGCAGGTAAAACTGCAATTAGGAAGACTAGATGGGAATTGACGGCATTAATTAAGTTTGTAATTTGATTATTGGTTATTTAAATTTTGACATTCAATCAATTTTCGGAGTCAATGTTAACAGTTTAGTGAAAAAAGTGTGTGTTTACTATTCGCCTAAGAATCTTGGTCATCTGACCTACAGTAGCTCTTCCAATCAAATCTCCTTATACTCATGGTAGTCTGCATTACTAAGTATACTTTCAAACTGTATTACTTTATAAGTTTGTATTGTGATATAAAATGTTTCTGCATTTATTTTATGGAATAAAAAATGGTACTTATCGCTTATTTATTAAACTTTTTAAAGTAATAGTCACTGATCACAGATTATTCTTATAACTACAATAATAAATATTTTATATTAATACAGGTTTAATATAATTAAATTCATCTCTATCTTGCCCCTCTTCCTCTGTGCTTATTGCAAGGTCCCGATACTAAATTATATTTTACTTTTTAAAATTATTTATTGCATTCCCACCTAACTCCCGATCAACTAACTAAACCTATCCATATGCCATCCAAATGACTAACTAACCAGGTAAATCTTATTCAACTAATTGGTTGTTATTAACTAAACTATTCAAATACATACATTTATATATGACCTAAAATATCACATTTCATATTTGCAAAAGTGCAAATTACTATATTTATAAATAATCATATATTCACTATATGAAAAATTATGATTGCTGCATTTTCTTATGAATTGTATTTAAAATCTACTTATTGAATTTCACTTGATATTCCTTAAGGGATTTATAAAGTGAATAGATTCCATATTGGCAAGATACAATAAAAATGTATTCAGGATAAAAATCATTATTTCCATGGAACTGTATTTAAGTGGATTCTACATAAAAAAATCAATCTTGTTGAATTATTCAACTTCATAGGTGATCTCTTATATATTTGGCTACATCTGTCACTCAAAGTGGGTGTCTGTGTCTATAACGCTCTGTTCCTGGACTTTCCTCTTAATGTGTGATTGCCTTCATCTGTGCTGAACACCTTTCTGAGAAATTAACCTGTTTAAAACAGGTGATGGCAATCATACATTAAGGGGAAGTCTAGAAACAGAGCATTGTGTCCCTCCTGGAGAGGGTCATGTTGGGAGGTATGTGACAGAGAACCAGCCCAGTGAGCCCACAGACAGTGCCAGACACCCACTGCCTTCCCATGTTGCCCAGCACTGCTACTCCACAGCCACCAGGTGAGCGCCCCCCTCCCGCGATTTGCGGCAAAACCTCCCCCCCGCGCGCCCCCCCCTCCCGCGGTTCGCGGCAAAAACACCAGCTCCCCCGCGACCCCCCCTACCGCGGTTCACAGCAAAAACACCCCCCGCGACCCCCCCTCCCGCGATTCGCTGCAAAAAGAACCCCCCCACGACCCCTCCCGCAATTCGGGGCCGCACCCCCCCTCCCGCGATTCGCGGCACCCCCCCCCCGCAATTCGCAGCAGCCCCAGGATTAAATGGCACATGCAAAACACTGACATGGCTATGGTCGACAATGAAAAAGGTTGACATGAGTTTTTGAACATTTATTTTTAATTTTTTTAATTTTTTCATATTCATTGTCATGTGTCGACATGGACACCAATGAAGTGGCACACTTATGTCAACATTTACATGTGTTGACCTTTCTGTGTTGATTTTTTCTTGTGGCGATTCGCGTCACACACCCCACACCTCCCGCAATTCGCGGCAACCCCCCACCGGAACCCCTGTGAACCCCGCCCTCCCGCGATTCACGGCACCCACCCCCGCGACCCCCCTCCCGCAATTCGCGGAACCCCCCCGTGATTCGCGGCAGCTCCAGAATTAAATTGCACATGGAAAACACCAACATGGATACCAATGAAGTGCCACACTTATGTCAACATTTACATGTGTTGACCTTTCTGTGTTGATTTTTTCTTGTGGCGATTTGCGTCACACCCCCCCCCCCCACAACCCCCACTCCCGCGATTCACGGCACACACACACACACACCTCCCCCGCGATTCTCGGCACCCCACCCCGTGACCCCCCCTCCCGTGATTCACGGCACACCCCCGCGACCCCCCCTCCCATGATTCGCCGCAACCCCCGCCCCGTAACCCCCCCTCCCGCGATTCGCGGCACCCACCCCCGCGACCCCCCCTCCCGCAATTCGCGGCACCCCCCCCCCCCCGCGATTCGCGGCAGCTCCAGAATTAAATTGCACATGGAAAACACTGACATGGCTATGGTCGACAATGAAAAAGGTTGACATGAGTTTTTGAAGTTTTTTTTTTTCATTTTTTGAATGTTTTCATATTCATTCTCATGTGTTGACATGGACACCAGTGAAGTGCCACACTTTGTCAACATTTACATGTGTTGACCTTTCTGTGTTGATTTTTTCTTGTGGCGATTTGCGTCATACCCCCCCGGAACCCCCACTCCCGCGATTCACGGCACACACACCCCCCCCGCGATTCTCGGCACCCCACCCCGTGACCCCCCCTCCCGTGATTCACGGCACACCCCCCGCGACCCCCCCTACCATGATTCGCCGCAACCCCCGCCCCCGTAACCCCCCTCCCGCGATTCTCTGCAATCCCTCCCCTCCCGCGATTCGCAGCATCCACCCCCCCACAACCCCCCCTCCTGAAATTCGCGGCACCCCCCGCGACCCCCCCTCCTGCAATTCGCGGCACCCTCCGCGACCCCCTCTCCCGCGATTCGCGGACACCTAAGTTGCAATACAGGGCATCTTTCATACAATTCTAACCATATTTCTCATATACAAACGTTCACAAATTAAGGGGGCGCAGCCCCTTACGACGGTGTGAAGAGCGCCCGTAGGGCGCGATGAATCACCTAGTTCATCAGTAATTGTATAAAGAATGAATTGGAGTCCAGTGTCTGGAAAGATGGTGGGACACTAGAGGATAAAGTGCGATAAAGGATGTTCACGGGCAGCTATGTCCAGTAGATAGAGGAGCAAATAATGCAAAATGTTAAGTAAGAAGTGTAGTAGAATCCAAGGTTGGTCCACTAATAGTAGATAATTAGATGCAGATTGCCACGATGAGTTTGCCCATATGTACGCATCAGGCAACGGCGACAACGGCTAACTCTGTAGATTACTTGCAGGAGCAAAATAATCTGGCAAGGAAGACAGAAACATGCAAGGTCTTTACAGTAAATCATGGTGGTTAAGCTAGAACTTGCTAGAAAAGCATGAGAACAGTTATCCTTAACTAGAGTGTAGGCAGAAAGCTGTCCAATAGCCAAAATAGCTCAGCCAGCAGAGCAGCAGTCTCCAAAGGCAAATGCTCTGAGTTAAAATCCTGACATCAATCCGTTAATTTTAGAACATCCTCTGGATTTTTCAGGAGCAGAATTGCTTGCATGACTTGAATGTCACTACCTAGTCAATCTAGAGACATGAACAGTTTATTTCAAAAATAACTGGTGGTGCTGGGGCTAGGATTCACCCAAGAAAAGGTTTGAGCAAAGAAACATGGAATACTGATTTTCAAAGAGGCTGGAAGTTCTAAGCGAAAGCCACTTGGTTTACCCTGACTCAATTTCAATGAAAATATCTGCTTAAGGTTTCTATTGAATAGCCAGACTGTGGTTTCAGGTTAAGAGATGTATGCTAACCCAATGGCTAGTGCACATCTCCGATGGCAGATCTCCCAATCCGCTGCATAACTGAAGGGCTGCAGCCTTAAGGTGACGGCAGCATTCCCAGGAACGGGAGTAATATGACCCCTTTTTCAGTAGACACCTCCTGCTACATTTGCATTGTGATGTTATTGCAAACCCACTTGTGTGCATCTCTGCAATTCAGTCCATCTCTGGATCAGAAACAACAGTTTTTTAACACAAGGTTAAAGAAACAGAGAGCGCTTTATTCAGGAGTCATTGACTTAAAAGCAGCTGCTTGGTGGGGAATGGTTAATCCCCCAGTGGGTAATGGACAAAAAAAGAAGAAGATATAAGCAGCGCTCAAATGATAGTAATAGGTGTATCAATTAAATGTTTTTTAACAATTGGTTTTAATATAACATGCTATAATATTCAGCATAAACAAATATACACAATAATAAAGATAAAAAATTGGTAATATTGATAAAAACAACAGTAGTGGGGTCCAGATCTCGCAATATATAGAGTTACACTCGGAATGAATAAGTATATAACCTGCACTGTCCAAAGTAGCAGCAGTCCCGATTAATGGAGTCCACATGGCATATAGCATCCTGGATGCTTTCTGAGGGGAAAAAATAATAAAAATTAATATATTTATTATTAAATAAACATTGCTGTTATAATATAAATATTGTAGAAGTTATAATAGTATCTTAAGTACCAGATCCATGTTAAACAGAGGTGGGGGAAGAATCAAATATAGAGAAGATAAATATACACTAGAGAACCACATTACTTTCAAGGGATTAATTTAACCCTTTTGGAAATAATGAATTAAAACTAAAAATCCAATATACCTCCTGGCTACAGAGAGTCTATTCCCTCCCCTTTTAGAGATTTTCACGTGTTCCAATCCTGTTAGTTTTAGACATTTTGGATCTCCTTTGTGTTGTTCAACATAATGACGAGACACACTATGCAATACATTTGTATTAAAAATATTCCTCCTGTGCTCTAAAAACCGGGTTCTAAGAACCCGTGTAGTTCTACCCACAGTTCCTTTGATAAAGCTGCCTGGAGCAGCGAAACCGGTCAGGATTTCTGCCGCACCTACCCCACCACCTACTTAGGTGAACCACCCTGAGGAAATTATCCTACTTACTGCCCGGAAGGCCCACCACCAGTTTCACTGGCCCCCCGCTTATCCCATCCATTGGATTACAAATATCTCTGCAACAATAGTAGAGGTCGAGGACACTACGCCTACAACATCCGGCGACAGGAGTTGGTGATTCGTGCCATCTTGGGCCACTCCTGGCATCTACATCTCTGTGCCCTCCCTACATATTGCAGTTTGGGGACCGTACCAGTACCATCATTTGGACATTCCGGATTACCCCCACCACCAAGTGGGTGATACCAGTGCACATCCTCTGGACACTTGGGACTTCCTGGGCCTTACCCCCATGTGGTTCGGTTTGGTGAGATGACAATTTTACCGTTCTAATTCATCATTGTCAATTGTTTTTAGTCCTTATCTTCTGGCTTTATATTTTAGTAATTGTATTAAAACTGTGATAGATCTAACCAATCTTCTATTTTTATCTTCATTTTTTTCTGCCTAATATTGCACATTAACAGCACTTCAAATAGTGCTGCCCACTCCCATCTTTTTGTCTTTTTGTATACCATTTTGCACAGGACTAACTACCCTGTCCCAGGGCAGCTGCTTAGGAAAGCAACTCAGTCAGGCGCACCTGACCCCGAATCACCCAGCGTGATCCGGGTTCACTCTCTTTTTTCCAGTTCTACCCACATACCTGAGGCCACAGCCGCAGGTAATTAGGTAGATAACAAACTCTCTATTGCAATTGATATATCCCTTTATTACAATTGGCTTAGCTTCCCCTTCCATGATGGGTTGTTTCAGCAACTAGTACAAGAACAAGTAACAAGAACAAGTAAGCAACATCTTGTCACCAATGTGTTAAGAAATAATTGCTGCCACTGCAGACTCAGAGACAACACCTCTGACAACAAAGTATAGATCAGGACTTTGATAAATCAAAAGTGGTAATGGGTAAAGGATCAAGTTGGGTAAAAGCTTCAGGTGATCATTGAAAAATAATGTTGTTTTTTTGTTAAGTTGCATAATAGGAGTATTTATTTGAGAAATATTGTTATGAATTTTGGTAAAACAGTTGCAAAGCTGGAAGAATTTTTGGAAGAAATTTTCAAAGCCAGTAGTTAACACTTCAATCTTACTTTCCATGCTCAGATCATCAGTGGAAATAATATATATAAATTGTAAATTGTATTGGTACTTGTTTCCTAGCACGGCGCCCGTCGTAGGCCATCGCATACCAGTACTTGGTATGCGATGGGATGCGATGGGACCCAATTTGAGGGTTTTAGAGCTGACTGTACAATTTTAATATCGCGTTACATCGCATGCCATTACAATGGCATGCGATGCGATGCGACGCGATCATACCCAATTTTTAATTGTACAGACTCCCTGATGGGTGATTCCTATGTTAAATGCACCCCCAGACCCGATTTTTAATTGTACAGCCACCCTGATGGGTGATTACTATGTTAAATGCACCCCCATTGTTAACGCCACCCCCACTATCAATGTCAACCCGAAGCGTGGCGAGCGCAGCGGTACGCGTCCTCTGACGTTTTCATACCCCCACTATCCATGTCGCCGTGAAGTTGATCTAATATAGTGTGGTGAGTGCAGCGAGCCACCGAGCCCGAAGCGTGGCGAGGGGACGCAGATTACTTCACATGTATTCCGCGGCCGCTCACCACGCTTCGGGCTCGGTGGCTCGCTGCGCTTACCACACTATATAAGAACAACTCCACGCCGACGTGGATAGTGGGGGTATGAAAAGGTCGGAGGACGCGTACCGCCGCCGCTCGCCACGCTTCGGGTTGGTGTTGATAGTGGGGGTGGCATTAACAATGGGGGTGCATTTAACATAGTAATCACCCATCAGGGTGCCTGTACAATTAAAAATCGGGTCTAATCGCATCGCATCGCATGCGATCGGGTCGCATGTGATGCGATCAGATAGACCCGATGGCATAAGATAAAAATCGTGAGCGCCGTGCTAGGAAACAAGTACCATTGTATTTAAGCTTGTTCAAATGTAATATACCATACCGTATAGTTGCTTTTTTAAGTACAGTACAGACAAGTTTGTCATGTTCCGCTAGATTGTTAGAAAATAAAATAATGTCATCCAGAGAGTTGAAAAGTAATTGATCTAGTATATATCTTGGATATGGAAAGTTGCAAGGGCATTACATAGCCCAAACAACATGACCAAAGATTCAAGTGTCGGTTCCTTGGGCTGGATTCAGACGTGATCCCTAATCTACAAATTTGCAGATGACTGCAGAGAGCTAACCCACCCCATGCAAGTCTGCAAGTGATTTGCGAATGGATCGTTATTCACTATTTCCCCACAAATCTATACGCACTTAATGAGCCATCTAATGGTTTTCCCAGTTTGTGCAGCTGTGAGTAACTCTGACCCTTCCACAATTGTGTGACAGAATTAGGCTGATCAAGGCTGGAGCTGGCATCACATACCCTTCCTGAAAACACCTGGGCACACCTACAGTACATTTTCCTGACACTCTCAGAAAATGTCCAGTTACCACCGACAAACGCTAACTTCCTGTCAGTCAAGCCCTGGCCGTATTGCCTTTACGATCCATTTGCTATTGCTGTTGCTATTCAGGCTTGCAAGTGCACGCTACGATCCATACACGTGCAGTCATTCAATCATTTATGGGATTGGGAACTCGCACAACAGCGTTCAACTCTGAAACAGGCCACTTGTTCTAAAGGTGGTTTGCCACTCGCACACACAGGTCAATACAAGATTGTGTGCCTCATGTAAATTAAGCTCCATAATTCTTATCTGTAACCCCTCCAACAATTCAGGAATTAAGGGGAATGGATTGCAATCTAATTCTGTTCCCTATTACCAATACAAGGCGGTAGAAGAGTGTCTTTCTTTTCAACGAGAATAAAACTGCACCTACTTTTTTCACACATCAGTTAAAACCAATAGGTACAGATGAGGCAGGCTTCATCCTGGCTGGCGGATCGCCAGAACGTCCCCACTGGCGATCCGCCAGCAGCCTCGCCATCCATCAGACTGAGACGCGCGTGCGTCTCACGCGCGTCTCAATCTCCGTCGGCGGGGCGACGGAAACCCTGTCCGTCTCCGCCTCAGGGAGACAGACAGGGTTAGGGGGGGTTAGGGGGGTGCGGGCAGGCGGCGGGGACCCGGGTTACCGCCGACAAGCCAGCGGGGACCTGGGGGAGCAGATGGAAGCGCCGTCGATATGGCGCTAGTGGGGGATGGCAGCTGGCGTCGCCATCGCCATCCCCTGCCAAGATGGGACCTGCCCCATCTGTATTGATGATTCTGGTAACCAACAATGCACCACCCACTCTAGATCTTCCCACATTTGCCTACCCCAAGGATTTCTGATCCTATTTTTCGTAAAAAAAATATAGCTGTGTAACAGTTCATGATCAACATTATAGCCATCGTAAAAGTATCACAATGGTTTGGAATACTTTTTTATTTTTTATATAAGTCCTTTAATTTTTATTTAAACTAATCACAAGAGAATTTAATAACAAAAAAGCATTTACGGAGTAAGATTTGTTATGGTTATAGTTGATAGACAATTTTGTGAGTACAAAAAATATTAATTTAAAATATACATTTTTGTCGGAATTCATCTTTAGGTAAACATAGATGAGGAGGAACAAGATGGAAATAAAGAGGTTAGTCTGCTGGGAAAAGAAAAAAATAAAGATGACCAGGGACTGGCTGGAGAACTTTAACTTGCGGGGCAAGAACATAGAACTGGCCTCTGAGCAGCGGACCATGCTTAACCCTTTGAGTGGCAACATCTTTGTGAGAGATGTGCAAAATATCTGCTACAAAATGCCATCGTTGCTCACACAGTGTTATATCAACTTGAATAAAAAATGTTGTGTAAAAAAGATTATATTTCCTATATAAGGTAATATTACAGGCCATTATGATGAATAAAACTGTGATTTTCACACATTGGGCAAGATTCTCTAAGCTTCAAAAGTGTTAAAATGGAGAGTGATAAACAGCCAGCCAATCATCTCCTACCTACCATGCCACAGACTGTGTTTGAAAAATGTCAGACAGGAGCTGATTGGCTGGCTGTTTATCGCTCTCCATTTTATCACTTTGAAGCTTAGAGAATCTGGCCCATTGGCCCTTATTCAGATCTGATCGCAGTACAAATTTGTATGGAAAATGGGCAAAACCATGTGCACTGCAGGTGAGGCAGATGTACCATGTGCAGAGAGAGTTAGATTTGGGTGGGGTGTGTTGAAACTGAAATCTAAATTGCAGTGTAAAAATAATGCACCCAGTATTTACCGTGCACAGAAAACAAAATAACTCACACACATTCTATCTCTCTCTGCACATGTTACATCTGCCCCACCTGCAGTGAACATGGTTTTGCCCATTTTCCAAACAAATTTGTACTGTAATTAGATCTGAATAAAGACCATATTGTGACAAATTCACTTGGCACTCAAAGAGTTAATAGGCGGTTGCAGGTATAATAGAGAGACTTACTATAATTAATGATCTGCAATCCTCTCTCAATGAGAATAAGAGCTTCAGAAACCTAGGCTGGATGGTATTTATTTACAGCTTATACCGTTATTGTTTGTTGGCAATGGGAATCTGAGACGCAGAACATCAAATCCTCTTTGGCATAAAGTCACTGAACTTCCATCATGAACTAAAAAATGCTAGGTTTAATATAATCCATGCATAATGCAGGCAGATTTCCAGTTGTAAATCAGCACTTTATTGACAGGAAATTGGCTCTTGTACTGCCGCTTAAGTGCAGGCAGTTGGGCAAATAAGCACCAGAGGATAATATTCATGGAATAGCTTAATAAACAGACATAATGTGCCAGGATAACACTATGTATGTCAGTTATATTATATTATTACTGCAATCTGTGTGTGGGGGAATGCTATCATAAACATATGAGGGTGGATCAATAAGTACCTGTATAGGAAGACAGGTGGCGTTGCCAAGGAAGTTGGTATTACTATTGTGCACTACCATCTTTCCAAACAATGCCATACCAAATTTCAGATTCATTCATAGGTTAGGTTTTTTTCCACCACGACAATGCATCAGCTCCCTCATCCGGAATTGTTGCGGCTAAATTATATAAAGGAGTTGAATATACATGTAAGCTCCACTGGGGAAGGGACTGATGTGAATGTTCAAATATTCTCTGTAAAGCGCTGTGGAATATGTGTGTGCTATATAAGAATCTGTTAATAAATAAATACATTATGTTTTCTTAATAACAACAGATGTAAATATTATATATGAAAATTACATTCTAAATAACGCCTTAGAAATATCCAGGAAGACCACGTTTACAGCATTTCCATTGTCTAGGCTGTTGCTGACTTCCTCATAAGGTATTATCTCTCTTATTTAGATTCTGTGGTGCTCCTCATAAATGAACTACAAGGATGTGCTACCTTATTAGGAAGGAGAAGAGATTGGGGTAATATATCCAGGCCTGCCTCCAAATATTTACTACTGGTATTTTTCTGAGCGTGATTCTCTTATTCTGAATTAATTCATTAATCAATAACAAATCAGTTTTTTCAACTCCTGTCAGAAAACCATATCTACTGTACACAATCTTGGTCCTTTGGTGGCTGCAAAACAGATTGTAGTGATTTTCTTCTAAATTAATCAAATTAATCAATAAATAAATAATTATAAAATTATTTTTAACCATTGTCAGGAATCCTTGGCTATTAATATTGCATTAAATGTTTGCCCTTAGCCTTACCCGTCTGGCTGCAAAACAGAGTAATAATAATAATAATAATACTAATAATAACGATAACAATAATTATAACAATAATTGTATTTATATAGAAATCAAGGCACTTAAGATAATGAACATGATACAGTACAGAATTTTTTTATAAAAAAAAAGTGGGCTAACAATAACAAAAATATTTTTTTTTTATATATAACTGTTATAAAAAAGATATATATATATATATACTAGGTGATTCATCGCGCCCTACGGGCGCTCTTCACACCGTCGTAAGGGGCTGCGCCCCCTTAATTTGTGAACGTTTGTATATGAGAAATATGGTTAGAATTGTATGAAAGATGCCCTGTATTGCAACTTAGGTGTCCGCGAATCGCGGGAGGGGGGGTCGCGGGAGGGTGCCGCGAATTGCAGGAGGGGGGGTCGCGGGGGTGCCGCGAATTTCAGGAGGGGGGGTTGTGGGGGGGTGGATGCTGCGAATGCGGGAGGGGGAGGGATTGCAGAGAATCGCGGAGGGGGGTTACGGGGGCGGGGTTGCGGCGAATCATGGTAGGGGGGTCGCGGGGGGTGTGCCGTGAATCACGGGAGGGGGGGGTCACGGAGGTGGGGTGCCGAGAATCGCGGGGGGGTGTGTGTGCCGTGAATCGCGGGAGTGGGGGTTCCGGGGGGGTATGACGCAAAATCGCCACAAGAAAAAATCAACACAGAAAGGTCAACACATGTAAATGTTGACAAAGTGTGGCACTTCACTGGTGTCCATGTCAACACATGAGAATGAATATGAAAACATTCAAAAAATGAAAAAAAAAAACTTCAAAACTCATGTCAACCTTTTCATTGTCGACCATAGCCATGTCAGTGTTTTCCATGTGCAATTTAATTCTGGAGCTGCCGCGAATTGCGGGGGGGGGGGGGGGGTGCCGCGAATTGCGGGAGGGGGGGTCGCGGGGGTGGGTGCCGCGAATCGCGGGAGGGGGGGTTACGGCGGCGGGGGTTGCGGCGAATCATGGGAGGGGGGGTCACGGGGTGGGGTGCCGAGAATCGCGGGGGAGGTGTGTGTGTGTGTGTGCCGTGAATCGCGGGAGTGGGGGTTGTGGGGGGGGGGGTGTGACGCAAATCGCCACAAGAAAAAATCAACACAGAAAGGTCAACACATGTAAATGTTGACATAAGTGTGGCACTTCATGGTATCCATGTCAACACATGAGAATGAATATGAAAATATTCAAAAAATGAAAAAAAAAAACTTCAAAAACTCATGTCAAACTTTTCATTGTCGACCATAGCCATGTCAGTGTTTTTCCATGTGCAATTTAATTCTGGAGCTGCCGCGAATCACGGGGGGTTCCGCGAATTGCGGGGAGGGGGGTCGCGGGGGGTGGGTGCCGTGAATCGCGGGAGGGCGGGGTTCACAGGGGTTCCGGTGGGGGGTTGCCGCGAATTGCGGGAGGTGTGGGGTGTGTGACGCGAATCGCCACAAGAAAAAATCAACACAGAAAGGTCAACACATGTAAATGTTGACATAAGTGTGCCACTTCATTGGTGTCCATGTCGACACATGACAATGAATATGAAAAAAATTAAAAAAATTAAAAATAATGTTCAAAAACTCATGTCAACCTTTTTCATTGTCGACCATAGCCATGTCAGTGTTTTGCATGTGCCATTTAATCCTGGGGCTGCTGCGAATTGCGGGGGGGGGGGTGCCGCGAATCGCGGGGGGGGGGTGCGGCCCCGAATTGCGGGAGGGGTCGTGGGGGGTTCTTTTGCAGCGAATCGCGGGAGGGGGGGTCGCGGGGGGTGTTTTTGCTGTGAACCGCGGTAGGGGGGGTCGCGGGGGAGCTGGTGTTTTTGCCGCGAATCGCGGGAGGGGGGGCGCGCGGGGGAGGTTTTGCCGCAAATCGCGGGAGGGGGGCGCTCACCTGGTGGCTGTGGAGTAGCAGTGCTGGGCAACATGGGAAGGCAGTGGGTGTCTGGCACTGTCTGTGGGCTCACTGGCTGGTTCTCTGTCACATACCTCCCAACATGCCCCTCTCCAGGAGGGACACAATGCTCTGTTTCTAGACTTCCCCTTAATGTAGTGATTGCCATCACCTGTTTTAAACAGGTTAATTTCTCAGAAAGGTGTTCAGCACAGATGAAGGCAATCACACATTAAGAGGAAAGTCCAGGAACAGAGCGTTATAGACACAGACACCCACTTTGAGTGACAGATGTAGCCAAATATATAAGAGAGATATATATATATATATATATATATATATATATATATATATATATAAAGCAGGGTAGGATATGGTTAATCCAATAAGGGCACTCACCAGAGTCTCATGATGAAAGATTTATTGGTACATTACCAGTCAAAAAAAAGTGGTGTAGGTCTACGTTTCGGCCACAAGGTGGCCTTTCTCAGACAGATCAGCAGTTGACGTCTTCACAGCACAAGAGTCAGGACTCTTGTGCTGTGAAGACGTTCAACTGCTGATCTGTCTTAAGAAAGGCCACCTGGTGGCCGAAATGTAGACCTAGGGAGGGGGGGTTGGAGTGAATTGCGCTGCTGGTTACAAATAATTTTACAATAATACACGCTGATTGGCTGAATAAAAGATGAGTTCCGGACTTTCAAGGCATTCGTCTTGAAAAAGTTCCCAGCAGACTACGGGGACGAAACGCGTTGACGTCATCAATCTACCTGAGAAGGTGATCCAGCCAGCAATACCTCAGCAGCTCCACAGAGGAAGCGTAAGCCATTCAAACGCCACCGGCAATTAGCCGCTTCACGCCTCACGCTGATCCAGCCAGCAATCCCTCAGCTGCTACACCAGAGGAAGCGTAAGCCATTCAAACGCTACCGGCAATTAGCCGCTTCACGCCTCACGCCGCCCGGGCTCATTGCAGCACAAACCCTCCCTCCAGGCTCACCGCCGGTTGTGCACTCATCTTTCAGCTGAAGTGCGGCCATCAGCTGTGCACAAACCAACCATTGCCCATGCTACATTAAAAGGGACCTGGGTCCATCGCAAAGCGGAATACTTCGCCCATCAAGTCACTCCTTATACCGCCGCAGCCTGAACGGTGATTCTCATCTAACTGCGGGCAGGTCACACCGGCGTGCTGCCGAGAGGAGTGAGTATTCCATCTCGAAGGAATCCCAATTTCCAACTACTGGGACCGCTTGTAGGAGACCCCTGTAACCTGCCTAAAGGGAGCACCATCAGTTTGGGTGAGCATATATTATTGTGACTGCTTATTACCTCCACAAATAAATCGACTGGCCAGTCCATATACAATTTACCCTGTATAAACCGGACTCTTCTATTCCCCTCATTTGATACTGCAGACTACCGTCATCTGCAGATCTTTCTGCATAATTCTGCCTAATTCTGCTGAGCTAAAGTGTATTGCTGTGAATTTACTAAAAGCTAATTAGCTAATTAATTGGGATCCCAACTCTTGCTATATTTTATATTGTTTTTATATATTGTATGTTTTTTGTATTATTATATGTTTTTTTTCAGATAAAGATTTATATATATAAAAAAGCTACAGTGTGTCCGGAACTCATCTTTATTCAGCCAATCAGCGTGTATTATTGTAAAATTATTTGTAACCAGCAGCGCAATTCACTCCAACCCCCCCTCACAACTCTTCTTTCTCTGTGTGCCTAAGACGGGCTCACAGGAGTGTATGCTGCAGCTGGGGAACTCCTATATATATATTTTTGACTGCTGATTAGTTCACTTGAACTTAACTATAAAACTGCCGAGCGCCAGGAGGTGTGTCTCGGAGTGTCCCAAATTCAGTGTCACTCCATCTCACACAAACCCCCCTGAAATGTAGACCTACACCACTTTTTTTGACTGGTAATGTACCCAGAGGCGTAGGGAGGGCGGAGCCGTTGGAGCACGTCCAGGCGCAGAGACAGCAACTGGCGCCGGAGGCGTGCACCCCGTTCCCTGCTCTCTCCCCTGCCCGCTCCCCGTCAGGGCCGGATTTCTAGGGCACCTATCATCGGCGGCAGGCTGTGACCAGACAGCCGCCGCCAGCCAGGGAGAAAGTGACAGCTTCTCCCTGGCTGTCCCTTCTCCTCCCTCCCCCGCAGAAGCCGACTCGCTCCCCCCACACCGCACACATACCGCTTCTGCTCCCACTGATGCCTGCTCAGTAATGCTGGGGCTGGCTGCCGAAGTCGCATCAGGCAACTGAACTCACCCAGGAGCCAGCATCAGCGGGAGCAGAAGCGGTATGTGTGCAGTGGTGGGTGGAGTTAGTCGGCTTCTGGCCTGGCTCCTCATAAACACCCAGCCACCACTGGCAGCCAGCTGTATGTATCCCGGCAACAGCAGTCCCCTGGGCACACTGCCACTTGCCGGGAGGTACGCTCCGCTGCGACGCATTGATCAAAGGGAAGGGGGGGGGAGAGGAAGGGCGCCGCTTTTGTCATTCCACGGCGGGAGCGAGGGGAGGAGGAAAGTAACTCACGGAGCATCTGGTATGGCTGCGGACTGTCTGCAGGTGAGGTGAGGTACTCCTAAGGGCTTGGGTATGTGGAGTGCTGCACTACTATGCTAATGCTTAGGAGGAGGAAGCTGCAGCTACTGCTGGGGAGGGAAGAGGGGGGAGGTTGATGCTGCTGAGGGCTGAGCACTGGCACCCCAACCCAGTCTGCCCCCACTAAAATAAAAGTTGACATCATCACAGAGTGGGGGGTGGGGGGCGATCTGTAATAAATGTGAGTAGGTCTCTTTGTGTTTGTTAATTTTATTTATGAGCATCATGCAAATTTTTTAAGTGATTGAGGGGAAAGAAGTGTGTGTGCACATATATAGTGCTATGCGTGTATATTAAGTGATAGATGTGTGCATGCGTATAATGTGATAGATGTGTGTACGTATAATGTGATAGATGTGCGCGTGTGTGCATATAATGTGATAGATGAGTATGTGCGTATGTGATAGATGTGCGTGTGTATGTGTGCGTATAATGTGATAGGTGTGTGTGTGTGTGTGCGTATAATGTGATAGATGTGCGTGTGTGTGCGCGTATAATGTGATAGATGTGTGTGCGTATTATGTGATAGATGTGTGTGTGTGTGTGTGTGCGCGTATGTGATAGATGTGTGTGCGTATTATGTGATAGATGTGTGTGTGCCTATAATGTGATAGATGTGCGTGCGTATGTGCGTATAATGTGATAGATGTGTGTGTGCCTATAATGTGATAGATGTGTGTGTTCATATAATGTGTGTGTGTGTTCTTTAGCGCTTATTATCTGTTGTTTTTTGCTGTGTGCTGATGTCTGCTGTTTGCAGGTTCCGTGTCCCCCCAATGTGCAATGGGCGTTACAATGTGTTTTATAATGTTAGGCCCTGACCCTGTTTGCCGCGCAAGAGCCCCGCCTACTACAAATCGGGGGGGGGGGGGGCGCGAAACATGCCCTTGCTCCGGGCACAGTGGCACCTAGCTACACCACTGAATGTACCAATAAATCTTTCATGATGAGACTCTGGTGTGTGCCCTTATTGGATTAACCCATATCCTACCCTGCTCTACATTTGGGACACACTGTATAGCCTTAAAGGAGCACCCCATATTATTTTTCAATGCTGGCTGGGAGTGCGGAATTCAAATATCTATATATAAAAAAAGATATATTTTTGTTATTGTTAGCCACTATTATGCACACCAATTGATCCAGGCTTATACTTCTCCATTTAGACAGTGAAAATTATTTTTTGGATTGAGACCTCAACTCTACACTAGCAGTGTCTGTTCTTAGATGCAGATTGGTATGTATGCCTTTTCATAAATCTCTGTTACAAATTGACATGAACAATTGAGGGAGACTATGTTCCCCTAAACGAGCATCTTAACCTATGTTGACGAACACCATTTAATGGGAATAATCCTAGAATTGGGTACCACTTATGATTGGGGTTTTATAAACACTATATCATTAACTGCAATATTTGAACCCCCTAATTAAGAGGATTCTATATGTTTTGATCAGAGCAATCTGTTATCAAGCCTTATACGGTTAGCTCATGGGAAATTTATTTCATGTAACAGGTCGGCCCTAAAAGGAATACACCGGGCAGAGAGGACCCATCTATCCACTATCCATCTATACACTAGTTTCGTAGCAGGTGGACTTCGTCAGATCCCCTGGTGAAGTCCACCTGCGACGAAACTAGTTGGGCGTGCCAGAGGTCCAAACACACCATTGCTGCTGATCCTCCAGCGTCTGACATACGACATCAGTGTGGGAAATGAATTTTCCCGGCAAGGGCGCCGTTTCCAGCTGTGTCTGTTCCTGTGAGGTTCCACGATCTACCACGCTGTTTCTGATGTGATACTGATTTGCTGGCAAGCTGATTATTTTAAACTACGATGTATGTGAGCTTATATTTTGAGTAAATTTGATTACCTTTGATTTACTCACTGTGCGCTCTCTCCTTCTTCTTTTTGCAAAATTATCAGTAACCCGTGGTGAGGGTTTGGAGTTTAAAGCTGCACGCATCTTAGGACTAATATTGGGATCCTGATTACATACAATCAGAGGACATTGCGCCTGGTGAGCCTGGTGTCTTTTTCTCTTGATATATATATATATATATATATATATATATATATATATATATATATATATATATATATATATATATATGAAAGAAAGATCAGAGAGTGCTTGAAAATGAACAAACTATTTAAAATAACTGTATTTGATAAAATAGTGCCTCAAGAGCTACACGACATACACGATAAAATAGTCAGTGTACAGAGTAAATGATTTCACAGAAGATTTTGGTCTTTCCAATGAAGTTGCTGGCCAAACGCCATTTCGTCAATGAGGCGACTTCATCAGGGGCATTGGAAATATTGAGTTTAAGAACAACAAATTTGCACTTCTTGGAAGGGAGAATCTCATACAGATTGGAATAGCGAGAACTGTGTTCCCAGAAAGTACATAGAACAAAAATAGAATATATCACTGGAAGTCAAATCTTTGATTAGAACAAGACCAAAGATTGCCCAGAAATCTTAGTCCTTTTAGAGTTTGATGAGGGTATTAACAACCTAAGACCGGTGTCCCGTCAATAATAGGATTAGGAAACTGGATGTGTACTCACAGAGATCCAAGCACTGATGTGCGGTTGTTGCCTAGCAACCCGGACTCTACTTGCCCCGTTTGGCCTGGAGAGTAAGAAGACATCATAAATAAGACCAACAAATGATTAACTGTGCGTGTTTAGCCACTAATGTGATAAAGTTAGGTGCTAAAGTAAGCTTACTCATTCTCTTTGACTTGCAAAGCTGTGATTTCACAGCTTTGCGAGTCAACGAAACATGCATGACAGTGGATGTTTTGCATAAACATCCATTCGTAGCCCTGCATGCAGGCCAAAATCAATGATTTCTTAAGCGCTCGCAAATCTAAGTCACTTTCTGATGATTACAGTTATAGTTACATAGGTAAGGCTGAAAAAAGACTTGCGTCCATCTAGTTCAACCTGGTATAGATATCCATTGCTGATTTGGTAGGTTCTGGTATTTTACAGACAGATTATATTTCTTATTTGTACCCATGGATGTTTTTATCCAGTAAATGCTTGTCCAACTTAGCCTTGAATGCATTTAATGAGCCAGCCGTTACCACCTCTCTGGGAAGAGAGTTCCAGAGTTTGACTGTTCTGACCGTAAAGAAATTCTTTCTACTAGCTGAATGAAATCTTTTTTCTTCTAATCTATACTCATGCCCTCGTGTCCTAGATACCTTTCTAGTAAAAAAGAGGGTGTGTGACAGTTCCTTATATTGGCCCCTTGATATACTTGTACATGTTGAGCATGTCCCCCCTTAAACGTCTCTTTTCCAATGTAAATAGTCCCAAATTGCTTAATCTCTCCCCGTAGCTTAAATTCTCCCATTCCCCTAATAAGCTTTGTTGCTCGGCTTTGGATTTTTTCTAATTCTATAATATCCTTTTTATAGTGTGGGGCCAGAACTGTACTCCGTACTCGAGGTGAGGTCTCACCAATGCTTTATACAGTGGCATAATTACCCTTGAGTCCCTAGTTTCCATTCCCCTCTTAATACATGGCAGAATTTTGTTGGCCTTTTTTGTAGCTACATTACAATGGGCACTACATCCCAGTTTGCTGTCTATTTGGACTCCTAGATCCTTTTTCAAGTATGGAATGACCCAGTTCCTCTCCGCTAAGGTTGTAACTTGCACACTGGTTGTGTCTCCCAAGGTGCATAACCTTACATTTATCTACATTGAACCTCATCTTCCATTTTTTTGCCCACTCATCTAGAACTGCAAGATCATTTTGAAGCATGGTGACATCTTCTGATGATTTGATGACTTTGCTAAGTTTTTGTATCGTCCGCAAAGATGGATACATTGCTGAGTAAACCCTATCCCAATATCATTAATAAAAATGTTAAACAGAATGGGCCCCAAAACCGAACCCTGGGGCACTCCACTTAGTACCGGTATCATATCTGATACGGCACCATTCACAACCACTCTTTGTTCTCTATTACATAGCCAATTCCCTACCCATCTGCAGATATTTTCACCCAATCCTAGGTTCTCCATTTTATTAATCAATCTCTTGTGTGGGACAGTATCAAATGCTTTAGCGAAATCTAGGAAAATCACATCTACAGCATTTCCATTATCGAGGTTTTTGCTAACCTCTTCATAGAACCCTAGTAGATTAGTTTGGCATGAACGATTTTTCACGAACCCATGTTGGTTAGTACTGAGTAGACGGTGATGATCTAAATATTCCTGGATACCATCCCTTAAAAATCCTTCAAATAGTTTACCCACAATTGATGTTAAACTAACGGGTCTGTAATTAGCGGGATCTTCCTTTTTTCCTTTTTTGAATATTGGCACTACCTCTGCTATTCTCCAATCTTTTGGTACTATACCTGACGATAGTGACTTTCTAAAGATATAATGTAGGGGGGTAGCTAGTTCATCCCTTAATTCCATTAATACCCTCGGATGAATCTCATCTGGCCCTGGTGATTGTCCACCCCTGGCACCCACATCACGCCGCAATTTGCAAGGGAATGCCTAGCTTTTTCATGGGAATGCGACCTGTGTCCGCCGCCCCACACCCCCACCCGAACTGCTCTGTGTGAATGGGCTAACGACTATGCAAGTCCGTTCTCAAACAAAACCTGCACGTAAATGGTTATGTGCATGCGCAATAACCAAACATTGCTTCCCCATGCGAATGCTCAGGGCAGAGAATAAACCAGAATAACCTCCTTAGTTTTTTGGCTTTCCCAAATAGTCACAGTTGACTGCAAAATATTAAGAAAAATAAAAAGTGAGCGACAAATGTAAGAAGGTCAGAACCAGATCAATAAATGAAAGCAGCAAACAAACAAACAGCAAGATCAAAACTTACTGTGAATTGCACCAATAGCTGTTGTAAAATAATTTGTACCCTGGCAAGAATATTCCTAAACAGGATTAGTTGAGGTCACAGTAGTTTAGAGCAAACAAGTATCAGGGGGTCTGGTACAGAGACTAATAGAATATGGAACTTATAGTCAACATGATCTCTCATATGCAATGCATACAGTGTGATAAGACCATTGATTTGTACTTTGGGTTAATGGCCTAGCATTTTGTAAGGGCATGCATCTGTATTATGCAGTTATATAAAAAATATAAGATAATATCAGCATACAGTAGGTGTAGGCGATGTATCGAACCAAAAGAAAGACATGGAGGGTTAAAGGTATTCTCATTTAACAAGTTACAGCCCGGCAGTCCGGATTCTGATGATCAGCATAACGACATCGGAATCCCAACTGTTCAAATGCCGACAGTCAGCATCTCAACTGACAGGGGCTAGTCTCCCTCATAGGATTCCATTCCCCTCATAGTAGGATAATAGAATCTGTGGCGAGCACAGCAGGATTCTGATGTCGGTATACTGACCGTTGGAATCCTGACAGTCAGCCCGTCATACTACACCCCAATTAACTATGCCAGGTGCTTCACAGTGGATCTGATACAGAAACATTGGGGTCCATCATAATAACCATGGTGAATTTGCAGTTGCCATGATGAATTTGCAGGTGCGAATCATCACACGAGCAGTTGCACTTTACGGCGCCCGGAATTCACAAAAAAGTGCTTCCTTCCACATAATGTAGAGTAAAATTCAGTGAATTTGTGCTGAAACCAGCCAATAAAGGTTGTGTTTAAAGGCAATGGCAGCCGCACCTCGCACACTTTGAATTTAATAGAATCAACACTGGGGGAAATTTTATTAAGCTCAGCAGTTAACGGGACTACCACGTCAATGTTGCATAAATAATTTGGTGCAACAAGGTTACCGCTGTCAGGAAATATAGTCATATTATGGGCGGTATTTTATGTGGTCAGCAAGGGGAATTTGACGGCAAGGATGGCTTGTCAAACCCCCTGGCCGTCCCCTAGCCGTATTCAATGTAAGGGACAAATTCTCGCAGTGAGAGGACAGCGAAGATCCCCTTAAATGGCGAGGTTCGTTGCAAATGACGTGAGTCCCACCATTTTAATGGCCACACTTGCCGTTTCCACCTTGCCTCAGGGAACAGGTGAAGTGGAAACAGCGAGCGAAGGGGAGTGGCTTGAATACTGTGACGGTGAGTTATCTGCACTTCTTGACGTCTATTACTCACCGTCAGAGCACTGAATATACCATAATGTGTGAAGTATAATCTTTAGTAAAATAAATTGCTGTTTAATAAAACAATGTGTTTTATATTTAAAATCCCCTTTTTTAAGCCACACTACACATGGACCAGTGTTGTGTACACGACCCCATGATATTATATCCCGGCAGCAGTGCTCACAAATAATATATCTTCCTCCTGTCCATTTTCTCAAAATCCAATAATCATTTATCCATCTGAGGAAAGATGAGGGGGGGGGGGGGGGGGGAGGGGGACAGACCCAACGCACAGTCCAAATAGGGATGTCCATTGTTAAGAGAGAAAATACTAGCAAAAAAAAAATGTATCTGCTGTCTCCGTTGTGTTGCCTCAAATAGAAAGAGACCGGGACTACGAGCAAGGCAAAAAGATTAACAGGAGAGATACTGAGCAGTAATGTCCATTTCAGTACAAGATGTGAAGCAAACAGCAACCGTATGCTATTCATTGTTGGAATTCATTCCTATCTAAAGAAATAGATAATGGCTTTATAATCTGCAGTCCAAGCGCAGTAAGCTTGCTCTAGTCTGCTCTGACACACATACAGATTTATTGTGGAACTATTTCTCTACAGTTTATATAGAGACATGTTTCTGGAAACAAATCTTTGACTTTTTTTGGTACTCTTTACCTAGAAGGGCGCCCATCGCGGGCATCGCATGTACATCGCATGCCATTATAATGGCATGCGATGCGACCAATGCGATGCCCGTGATTTTACATAGAAATACATGTTAAAATGTAAATCGCATCGGTCGCATCTTATGCGACCAAAAAATCGCATGCGATGCGACCGACGCGATTACCGCGATTTCCCATAGGGAACAATGTTAAATGTCCCAATTGACCCGATTTTCCATAGGGAACAATGTTAAATGGCCCACAGAGGTCAAATAGGCACCCTGAAGTGTGAAATGGCCCACCCAATTGTTAACGCCACCCCATGCTCAACGTGAACCCGAAGCGTGGCGAGCGGCGGCGGTACGCGTCCTACGACCTTTTCATACCCCCACTATCCACGTCGGCGTGGAGTTGAGAATAGAAAGTGTGGCGAGCGCAGCGAGCCACCGCGCCCGAAGCGTGGTGAGCGCAGCGAGCCTCGCGAGGGGACGCGGATACCTTCACAGGTATCCGCGTCCCCTTGCGGGCTTCACAGGTGTCCGCGTCCCCTCGCCACGCTTTGGGCTCGGTGGCTCGCTGCGCTCGCCACACTTTCTATTCTTAACTCCACGCCGACGTGGATAGTGGGGGGTATGAAAAGGTCGTAGGACGCGTACCGCTGACCCTCGCGGGCTCGCTGCGCTCGCCACGCTTCGGGTTCACGTTGATTGTGGGTTGGCGTTAACAATTGGGGGGGCCATTTCACACTTAAGGGTGCCTATTTGGCCTCTGTGGGCCATTTAACATTGTTCCCTATGGAAAATCGGGTCAATTGGGACATTTAACATTGCTCCCTATGGGAAATCGCGGTAATCGCGTCGGTCGCATCGCATGCGATTTTTTGGTCGCATACGATGCGACCGACGCGGTTTTTTACCTTGCGATGCCCAAGATCAAAATCGTGGGCGCCCTTCTAGGTAAAGAGTACCCTTTTTTTATATTTTATACTTCTACTTTTTCTTAATTGTCTTTTTCTTCAGATGTTTCTTTTTTTAGCACTTCTTTATTCCCTGCTAGTACTATGCATTAGTTCTTGACATGCACTTATATCGCTCCTGGAAAATAAATCCAAAAATAAATTCTGTTCAGTATCGCAGTTGGCGCTGCAATTTAAGAACGCTAGGTACGAATGCACCCCATTTGTAGGAATGGCGAGTGCGGTGGTATCCTGTATGTATATATCTGGGTTATTTTTTAAGTAACCATTCTGTGCTCATGGCTTTCTCATGCACCCCAAGTAAGCTCATTTATCCTAAACCTGTGACAGCTGCCCCCTTAGTGCTTATTCAGGAGTTACGTTGTTAAATGTCTCACCTTTAAAAGCCCTACGTTGTGGTTACGGTATAGCTGGTAGACCGGGTGTAGATAGACCATGTTATGGTTGACCACCCTTAGTCGATCCCGCTGATTTAGACGATGGTCACATGGTTGACAGGAGTTTTTCAGGATTTGTTGGTGCCGAATGCCACAGGGGTCCCTGGGGACACTGGATATGTGCACAGTGTCCCCTCGCATAGCTTACTATGCTCAGCACACTATTTTTCTAACTCTATGCCCACTTTGATAGTAAAGTATGATCCAAGTGGATCCGCACCATAGAATCCTGTTGACCATGTGACCATAGACCATGGTCCCGCAGATCACCCGCTGGCGTCTAACTAGTGTATCTGCCGCTCTAGGACTATCTTCGGCCTTCTAACTCATTAGGATCAGCTAAGGGTGGTTGACCATATCAGGTCGATCTACACCCGGTCGACCCGTTGTTCGGATACCGTAAGTTGTTTGGCAGATGAGCTTTAAACCAGGATACAACACATGTTCAGTCTCGCTATAAAGTGACAGCAGTTGCCAGGTTCTTAAGAGACTGGTTGTTAGTGTAGGACTTACAGTGAAATGAAGTCCCTTGGCGATGGGCTGCAAGCTTAAATGCATTAATCAATTCATGAGCTACTGTAATATCCCATTATTTATTTAATTGATTATTTGTATATTGAGGTGAGTTAGTTTATTATGGTGAGAGTGTTGAGCCCTGAGCCCCCTTCTTCTTTAATATATATACATTATATATATATATATATATATATATATATATATATATATATATATATATATATATATATATATATATATATATATATATACAAAGACAATGGTGCGGCACTCGAAATAATACGCTGTGACGTCAATCTGCTGTGCAACGTTTCAGTCTTTATAACTGTTTTCAAGCTCTTATAAAGACTGAAACGTTGCACAGCAGATTGACTTCAGAGCGTATTATTTCCGAGTGCCGCACCATTGTCCTTTGTATCCCTATTACTTGTGAGGGCACCGGAGCAAGTATCCAGCATCACTGGGAGTGCCGGACCAAAGAAAAAAAAAAAAAAAATATATATATATATATATATATATACACACACAAAACAGCAAAGGTGCGGCACTCCAACCTTTTCACAGATCATACATATATATATATATATATATATATATATATATATATATATATATATATATATATATATATATATATTATATATATAATAGCATTATACAGTGCTTACAATCTTTTTTTTTTTCCATCTTAAATGTCAAGTAAATTGAGAAGATAGCAGAGCTTGGAAATATCAAACAAAAAGCCTTCATCCTTCCTGGCACTTTAGATGCTGCTGTTTAAATAAATAGAGGGTATGATTGAAGCTGACACGTGTGTGTGTGATATTTATTATTTTCCACACATCCCTGAGAGTACCACATATACCAACACAGTGAATGTGAGAGCTTCGGGGAAAAGAGGAAAGCAGAATTTTTTACTTCAGTATACTGTATTATGATTCAATTTCTTCTTATCAGCAGAATCCTTGAGCAGTCTGAGAAAGGAATATATGTGTGTGAGGTGTATTAAAATGGAAACCAAGTGGATGAAAGAGAGGGAAAGACTAAAGATGTGGAAAGAGAAAATAATAAAGATTGCAAGGGTAATGTAAGAAATTCAGTGACATTGGAAATATTGTGTTTATATATTATATACCAGTAAGCCCCTTCGTATCAAAAGCTTCGAAAACTAGTATGCTACCTTCTGTGTGTGTGTATGTATGAGAAAGAGATGTAGTTTCACTCTCTGCCAGCAGATGCCAGTGTTTCGGAGACTCACAGACACTAGACCAGTGGTGTCAAACTCATGGCCCTCCAGCTGTTATGGAACTACACATCCCAGCATGACCTGCCACAGATTTGATATAATGGATTGCTAAAACTGTCGCAGCGCATCCTTGGATGTGTAGTTCCACAACAGCTGGAGGGCCACAAGTTTGACACCACTCCACTAGACATATATATATAGATGCCCAAATGGGATGTGAGGCTGTCTGATCCGCAGCTAGGATCTCCCTCTCTATCAGATCCCTGGCACCCCATGAAGTGCCGACATCACTGGCATCCCCGCACCGAGGAAACCATCGGTACCCCATTCTACATTGCCAACAAATCAACAATGAAGAAACTGCCAACATTACAGACATTGGCAGGACCCTTACACTCATAGGCGAATCTAGAATTATGGTAATGGGTGGTCCCAGATCTAGACACAATAGCAGGGGGACCTTTGCGCGGCATAGCCGCGTGGCAAAAAGGGGGTGTGGCCTCATGGGGAGGAGGCGTGGCATCACAAAAAGGGGTGTGGTATTACACTTTAGACCATACACAGTAATGCCCATTACACATTTTAGCAAACTCCGTAATACCCATTACACATAAAGCCACACGCCGTAATGCCAATTACACATTGTGCCTCACATCATGATACCCATTACATACTATATAACAAACCATAATGCCCATTACATATTTGCCACATAAGTGCTGCTTACCTACGTGCTCATTGCTAGGGGGTTCTTGCTTGATGGCACCATAGTACCCATTACACATGATGCCGCACATCATAGTACCCATTACACATGATGCCGCACACCATAGTACCCATTACACATGATGCCGCGCACCATAGTACCCATTACACATGATGCTGCACACATAATATCCCTTACACATGATGTTGCACACATAATGCTGCACACCGTAATGCCCCTTACACATTAAGCCACACAATATCCGTAATGCCCCCACATACCGCCACTTGTAGCGTCCCTTAAGCAATGCCCCCAAAAGTGCCACTTACTGTAAATTTTTATATGAGCCTTCGCTGCTGCTGCAGGGAGAGATGGAGAGCGGTGCAGCTGCTTCTATGGGGAGAGGAGCAGAGCGCAGCGCAGCGCAGAGCACGCTCCCACTCCCCTCCTGGTGTCCCCTCTAGACGAGTGGACATTTGAAATATTGTGCGCGCTGTTGTTGTGCGCCACATGATTAAAGGGGGGGTGGGCTGAGGTGAAAGCGGGGAGAAGAATTGGAGCGGAAGCTGCAGGGGTGACAGTCATTGACAGCTGGGCAGAGAGCAGGGGGCTGCCCGGCTATATTCAGAGCACTGCAGGTCACGGCTGTTTGAAATAATACCCCTTTCACAACAGAAAATGCAGGGATTTACCGGGGAATATGGTCCCAGGATCATGCAGGGACATTCCCAGGCTGACCCCTTATACACCAGCCTAGTCCCTGCATTTTCTGGTGTGAGGGGGAGAGACAACCACTCCTTTCTCCCTACCCCACTTTAACCAACCAGCTATATCTTCGGAACCAACTGACCCATTTACATGAGACCAGTATCATATTGAAGAACTTTTGAGTTGGCTTCAAATGATTTTGGTCCCGCGAAACTGGGCAGTTTGGTTCCAGAGAAATCTGCCCTCAAAGAACATAAACAGTCATGAAATTACTTTTAAGAAATGAAAAAAAAAAAAATGGTTTAACCTCAATATCCCTGGAACCAATTAACCCATATGGATCCAGTTTGGTATCAGATTGAAGGCTCAGCGATTTGGGTTCGACTGAAATCAACCTTGAGCTTCAGTGATGCCGAAGGGGGAACTGGCAGCCGTTGAACTGGGTGGGGGTCGGAATTAGCGGGTCCCATGTTATCCTATAGGGAAAATGTTCCAGCTTTGCCTGGCAGTATCTCCAGTTCCCAGGGGGCTAGGGACACTGGGCTGGGCTCGTTGGAAAGCCCCATCCCTCAGCTACAAAATGGGCTAATGGGTGGTCCTGTGCACCCCGGACCACCCCCTAGATTCGCCTATGCTTACACTGTCAATACCACCTGCACCTCGCACTGCACTGTATGGGTGTGCTGCTGCTGCAGGGCATAACCCTGTGTATGTGCTACAGTGCAGTGTAACGAAGTGTTGTGCTGGTGCAGTATGGCGTAACCCTATGTGTGTGCGCTGGTGTAGTGCAGTATTACATTGTGGTGTATCCCTGTTTGTATGTGTGCGTGTGTCCATTCAGGTGCAGTGCAGTGTAACCATTGTGTCTGCTTGTGTAGTGCTGGGAATAGAAGGAGGAATGATGATGAAGAGTACTAAGGAAAAAGTCTACCATGGTATAATGTATATTAAGAGGCTTTTCTGTGGCATTATGTGTATAAGCAGCTGTACTGTGGTGTAACATGTGTAAGGGTTACTACTGTGTCTTATACTGTGACTGACTGACACTGTTATGCGGTGGGTTGTGTATTTGTGCCACTGCTCTGTCACTTAGTATCATCTGCCAGCTTGCTGCAACCTTGAGGCAATAGTGGTGAAAAGTTGAAAACAGTCTTATGAGCTGTGAACTTGTCAAAACTGACTGAATATTACTGTAAAATAATAGGATTGAGGTTAATATAGGAACAAAAAAGTTGCATATTATGTGATTTTTGCTTTTTTGGTGCATTTTTTAAATAAAATGCATATCCAAAACAGGACGAATCCATCCATTGAGCAAACACCAGGCTTTTACTGTTGGTGCAGACAAAACTATTCTTTAATGGAACATCAGTTTTAAAAAGGTTGTTGACAACAACCTTTTAAAACCGATGTTCCATTAAAGAATTGTTTTGTCTGCACCAACAGTAAAAGCCTGGTGAGTGCTCTCTTTATTTACTAAAATTGTATATGGCATTATCACCATGATAAAGCCATAAGCAAGCCTGGGACCTGCACCCCAGCAGGAGTACTACAGGGGGAATTTTGGCTGCTATTTTTATATATATATATATATATATATATATATTTCCAAGGAAGGCAGCACTCAGGAGGCAGTAGTAAGTGTAGAAAAACGTCTGTATTAAAATACAAGCTTTCGGGGTGTGACCCCCTTCATCAGGTACAGACAACTGTACCCCGAAAGCTTGTATTTTAATACAGACGTTTTTCTACACTTACTACTGCCTCCTGAGTGCTGCCTTCTTTGGAAATATATTTATGTATTCTGTCCGGGCACCGGGGCCTATTATATACTGAGAACAAGTTGAGTGCCGGCTGAGTTGGACTCCTATATATATATATATATATATATATATATATATATATATATATATATATATATATATATATATATATATATATATATATATATATATATATATATATATATATATTTATATATATATATATATATACATATATATTAGTTTGCCCTTCCTCTTTGATTCACATAGTTATGTTGTTGCCTCCACTACGTCAGACGTTCCCCATAGGTGCTTGTCTAATTGCAGCCAGTGCCCAGCTAATAATACAGATTTCTATTCTCAATAATTATATCTAATTACTATGTACAATCATGTGGCTTCTTCATAGTGTAAGTACCAGTACAGCTTATTTCAGAAGAGCAGTAACTCATCATAACCAAATACAAGATTAGCTTGAAGATAATTTTGCCCAATTAAACAACTGCAGCTAAACCCACTAGTAGCTTGTTCTAGTTATATAATGTAACGATCTCACCTGCTTTTATTAGCACCAATCACTTATATGCCTATATAGACTAAGTTCCACTATAGATGTGTTTAGTTAGATGTGTTTCATTTTTCCCCTGTTTTGACAGATGATCCGGTGTAGTGACAGGAGGAGGTGAAGCCGTGGCTGACGATCATACGCATAGCAATGGCTGAACTCAGCGAGCTGGATCATGTGACAGTCTAGAAAGCCTCCCCCGATCCCGGCGCACTGACGCATGACGTTCAGTATCACCAGCCGATGTGCGCTGCGTCCCCTGACGCACACCGGAAGTTTCTGCAGACGGGGATCATCCTGCACTGATTCGGTAATGTATAAATACCGTCCTCTTGTTTGTTTTTGTTACACCCTGATGAAAAATGTTGTAATAACATTTGAAACGCTGGATCACCACAACCTTTGACTTCTGTATTCATTTCTGGAGTGCCACCCGCTTGTGCATCTTTATATATATATATATATATATATATATATATATATGTGTGTGTGTCTGTGTAGAACAATAGATAGAGTGCGCCTCTGTCTCATACCACCATCAGGTTCAAGTTACAATAATTATTACAATCTTGAGACAGTTGAAGAATTTAATAAAATATATAATAAAAAACATTAAAATGTTTTCATTCGTTTGACACAGTTGAAATTGTTCAATGACAAGGAAACAGACACCAAACGTGTTTATTCATAACGACTTCTTCAGGGGTAATGTTCTATCTGATGTTATAAAGTGGAAGAAAGAATGTTTTATTCTACTGTAGGTATATCACCTTCTGATCGAAATAGGCTGATATGCCTCATAGAATTCCTGGTACTTGTTTCCTAGCACGGCGCCAAATATTTTGATCGTAGTACATCTTATACAATCGCATTGCATCGCATGCAATAAAGCGGAATGCGATGCGATGTGATTCGATTTTTAATTGTACAAGCACCCTGATGGGTGCTTTCAATGTTAAATACACCCCCACTGGCAACGCCACCCCCACTATCAACGTTATCCCAAAGTGTGGCGAGCCCTCCGAGCCCGCGAGGGGCGGCGGTATGTGTCCTCCGACCTTTTCATACCCCCACTATCGACGTCGGCATGGAGATGATCATAGATAGTGTGGCGAGTGCAGCGAGCCACTGAGCCCGACATGTCATGACTTTATTGTCCAAAACGTTGACCTATATAACCGTTTGGTTTGTCTTAATTTGCTGCCTTAATACATTAAGCGTTTGAGTGCATGTTGCTACTTCTACTATATTTTCCTACAAGGATTAAAAGCACCGGACCAGTTGTTACTCTCAAACCAGAGTGCAGGATACTATACCCATATATCCATATATATTCTCACTGAACCTTTCACCAGCACACATCTCCTAAGGGACAGTGAAAACTACATTGTGAACAAACCGAGGCTCTGTATTGGTAGTTCCTTTCCAATAATACTTATAGGTGTCACCCAATAGAGATACCGCCTGAATCGAGATCGATCCAATATTGGATATATATACACCTCGGATTAATTCTCTAAATCCCTCATATCCACAAAGCCATTTGTTTGAATATACGCAGGTATAATTCAAATTAAGAAATAAGAGACCACCACACTGATCTAGACACTGAAGGAAAAAGTCCCATAAATAAGAGTGCACCTCAGCATTTTTAAAGATCTATTGTTATACACCTGGTTGGGGATACATCTCGTGTATGAAAATCGTGGAAATTATGTCAATGATATTTGCGAACCCCTGATGAAGTCCCTTGCATGGGATGAAACGCGTTGGGAAGGTTGTTTGCTTTACTGAAATCTCAAACACACTATTGAACCTTTTATGGTCTGGAACACCCGCCATTGTTGTGTGGTTTAAGAGACTTTTTAATAAATGTTTATAAAGTTTGGACTTTACTTTTATTTACTTTGAATTTTGTCAAAGGCTAATAGAGACCTAATCATTAAAGGTCAGAACAGGGGCGCCATCTTACAACTGTTATCCACATTCTCCTTTCCTCCATCCAACAGGGGTCCTTGTAAGTCCGGCAGCCTAGATACAGTAAACAATAAGTAGGTAGGCACGAAACAAGAGTCTGCTCCATATATATATATATATATATATAGGCTTGGTAGTAATGGGCGGCAACCCCTTTGTCAAGGTGCTCAGATAAAACTTGTATATATATATATATAGCAATATGTAAGGTCGGCACTCTGAAAGTCCATGCAGTTTAATGCCGGTTGCCTTCCGAAATCAGCACGTGGAGCGTGCTGTAAAATACATGTATATACAAGGTTGTATATATATCCCCTCACTCTTTTGTTTACTCTGAAATCTCTATAATTTATAAAATGTAGCTAAAATAGCATGAACTCTATCTTCTGTAGATAAGAAAAATGTTAAAGAAAATAAGACACATTCTTCCCATTGTAATAATACAGCCCTCGGATATATGTTGGTGATGCATTTATACAAGAGAACAGAATTATCAGTTTCCATGTTTCAAATTACGTTCCCCGGTCCTGCCTGTAACAAAAGGCCTCTAATTGCTAAATAATGGGAAAACGAACAATGCAAGCACAACTCAAGATAGAACAATACGCACAGTGTCTAAGTGTGTGTATAAATAGATATGGCCAGAGCAACCAGCAAAGACATACTGTATTCTGTCACTATGGACAGTAGGGAAAAATGTTATGCATTAGCTTCAGTAAATCATCATTTTGTCTCAAGACAAGAATGATTAGGTATATACTGTATATATACATATATACATATATATATATATATATATATATATATATTCATTTCAGTTCAGCATATATTTTATTACTATACAGTACAATACAGATAACATACATATTAAAAGTGGAATAAAAGATGTTCATAATTTACACTATATATTGCAATAATTTATAGGGGGTTCTAAGATGGACATTGGTGGGAAGATTAGCACTCCAGTAAACTGAAATTTCAGAATATTGTAGGAGTGAATCTTATGTAGCTTTCACATCACACTTTTAAAACGGTATATTGCCGTTTTTTTGCCTTTTAAAACGTTTAAGGCTGCAGTGTGAAAGTGTCATAGTTGAAATACCATTTAAAGTTAACTGGTATTTCAACACGTTTAAAAAGCAGAGTCCTACCCGTTTTAAAGCCAATTCATAGCCGTTTTTTGTGCTTTCTGAATGGCACTGAAATGGTATTTAGTAAAAAATAAAGGTTAGAGCACTGTGATAGGCTGTCCCTTGTCTTGTGTCCCTTCCCTGAACCAGGAAATAAGCTGTGGGTAGAAACGTGTTCAGAGGTTAAACGGCTTGACTGGTGATGTGAATGGTACTTAAACGGTATTTTTAAATGGTAATCTGCTGCAATATGAACACTAGACCCGTTTAAAATACCATTTAAAATTACAGTTTTTCAAAACGTTTCAAAATGTTTTATGTGATGTGAAAGCTACATTACAGGCAATGTGATAATTATTAAAGATATGCAGAATAACGATTAACTATTATTGTGCATATCATCTAGTGTGTACACACTTTGGGTGTGATTTACTAAGCCTTGATCAATGATAAAATGTAGAGTGATAAACCTCAAGCCAATCAGCTCCTACCTGGCACTTTTCAAACCCAGCCTGTGACATAACATTTAGAAGCTGATTTGGATGGTGGTTTATCACTTTCCATTTTATTACTTTTGAAGCTTATTACATCTGGCCCTATATTTTATTTATTATTATTAATTTCTTATATAGCGCACACATATTCCGCAGCGCTTTACAGAGAATATTGAAACATTCTCATCAGTCCCTTCCCCAGTGGAGCTTACAATCTATATTCCCTACCACATGTACACGCACACACAGACATTCTAGGGTTAATTTTATTGGGAGCCAATAGACCTACCAGTATATTTTTGGAATGTGGGAGGAAACTCAGTACCCGGAGGAAACCCACACAAGCACAGGGAGAATATACAAACTCCACACAGTTAGTGCCATGGTAGGAATAGAACCCATGACCTCAGTGCTGTGAGGCAGTAATGCTAACCAGTACACCATCCATACTGCCCCAATGTATGCTATATTGGGTCGTCAATGATCCCCTTTGTCGTCTGTACATGTAGCCAAATTTTGGCTATGTCATTGATGACTAGATGCATATCGTTCAATAACAAACAATAAAGATAATAACTGGTTAAGCAAACAATACAATATATCTTTATTGCTTGCTGAATCGTTCATTGTGTATGCACTACTGTATATTGTTCATTCTGGAGCTCCGCGGAAATACAATGGCAATTGTTAAAGATATGGTTGACTGAGCATATCATATAATGGGCGTGAATCAGACCTATTCAATATGCTGTGTATGTTCGCAGTCTAGCAAAAACGTAAAGGTCACCTGGTCGAATGTCCACCCCCCCAGCCCCTGAATCAAGTCACTAGCATGCGGCCGAACAGGACAGAATTCATTCAATGCTCGCACACCAACAAATTATGTTTCTCCCCTTTGGTAATAAGAGTCAGTCTAAATGGACCACAGGCCACAGATCGTCAAATAGGGGGCGGGTGCTGACATCATGTGATGTCAAAAGCCTGCCCCCGAGCATCCATTGTTACGCCTGTGTGTCAAGGTTCCCTTGTTGCCCAACCCCATTTCGCCCCGCCTGGAGCTAACGGCTCGATGAGCGTGAAACTTGCTCTTGGCGTTTGCACATGCACAAACCCCCTACCATCGAACAAACGGGATCTGAATCGGTCCCAATAGTGTGTACCCAGCTTATTTTAATTTATTTTGTTGACCACTTTGTTCTTCTTGGATGAGTTCTAATTGGTATTTCGATGACGTATGTATAGTTTAGAAACAATTACTTGTTTGCCTTCCACAGATATAATTTGGTAATTAATTCTGAAAGAGCATTTGCAATAATGCTGAAAAAGCCACAATAATACTTGCAGTAATCCTCGCTGTGCAATAGCCGTGTGTGTGCAGCAGGGGATCGAACTCTGTATTAAAGAAAATAACATCATGATCATTCATATAATAGAGTTGCGATGGCACATAATTAAAACCAGATATGTGGAAGAAACATGTCGTTTAGCCACGTTGTTATCAGCTCAGAGTAATGAGTGCTTGCATAGCAACAACTACAGTAACTGTATGCAATGCGAAACATGACATTAAGTGTACAATTGATGTTTCATGTTTAATGCGTACAGTATAATCCTGTTAAGATCAGCTTTTGAGCAATATAAACATGCTTCTGATAGACATAAATATCATTACAAAGAACTATCGGTTCAAAAAGGGTTACGATTGCCTAAAGGATAAATAAGGGCAGACTAGATGGGTCAAATAGTTCTTAAGGTCTGCCTTAAAATTCTATGTTTCTATAGGTAAAGTCAGGGAGTGGTGTGCTATTAATGCCATCAGCACAGCCCATGCATCTGGCTAACAGAGTCTATGAAATAGCATCCAGCGCGCAAAGGTTGCTCCAAAGAGATACATATGATATCCTGGCATTTAAAATGCTGGTGGTCAAATGCCGAAACCCAGCATCCGGATTTGGAGAATCCCAACATGGACTCTGTAGCACCTTATCCCTCTCCCCCTAACCCTCCCTTGCAGCCGCCTAACTCTAACCCACCCCCCCCCCCCCCACAGCCTGACCCTAACCCCCTCCTCTAGAGCCTAACTTTGACCTTGGTAACCCGCCGCCTAAACCGAACCCCACACCCGCAGCCTAGCCGTTACCCCCCTTCATGGTGCCTAAACCTAACCCGCTACCCACAGCCTAACCATAACCTTCCCTTCCCCGCAGTCTAAACCTAAGTTTTCACACTGGAGCCTAAAGCTAACTTCCTCAGTCACCTAGTTTCCCGCCCTGCATCCCATCGATCGATTCTGCTGTTGTCATCCTGCATTCTTAAGGCAGTAGGGATGCCGATATCGATTTACTGAACCCCTGAATCCTGACCACTGGGATGCTGATTACTGCTATCAGAAACTTTCACATTTGGGAAACAAAATCACCAGGCCCCAGGCACCACTTTAAAATGTCCAGAGTCATCAAGAGGGTGCTGGATGTCTCACCGACAGTCGGTATTCTGATGGTCATTTCTTCGACATCGGAGCCCAACAGTCGGAATCCTGACTTACACTGGCTATTTTCCCTCGTGGGGTCCATGACCCCGATAGAGGGAGAACAGAAAAGCCGTCATACCCAGGTACTACATATGCCAGAGTCAGTATTTAGCGATTACGTATGTAATTCACTCAGTGCCACAGTCAGAGACTAATCTGGAAGTAAATTGATCTCAGCAATTCTGTATCACTGCATTGTATTGCTAAAAAAATGTCCTTGATAAATAATGACTTGCCTGTCTTGTGTCTTCTTCACCCTGTTTACTCCATGTTTGCATTGTTGTGATTTTTTTTTTCTAACCTCCTCTCTCTGCTCTGCCTGTTCTACCCCAGCTTGCTTTGCTGTACTTCCTCAGGCTACTCAAGTTTTAAAGGACATGAGAGAACCATGTTTCTTTGATATGTCGGTGGGTTATCTACGGTCTCTGTATACTCTAGTCTCCTATTCTTTCTTCTCTGGCCATTTGTGTTTGATCCTTCCATAGAAGTTCTTCATACCATAAAAAAACGAATAAGTTATCCCCTGCTGTTTGTTACAATGTGTGTAAACATAAATATAATACAAAAGTATTGATATAGCTTTCCACCCAGGGGATTGTCTGTATTTATAGGCGTCCTTATGCGGTAAGATTTCTTAAAGCGCACTTCCTGTATTACAGGTGGCTGCTGCTGCATGTTTCTCCTTGAAGACAGTTGCTGTAATGTCCCAGGGAAATGCAATACTAAAAATGAGCGATAAACACTCTAGAGCGGGCATGTCCAAACTATGGCCCTCCAGCTGTTGTGAAACTACAAGTTCCATCATGCCTTGCAACAGTTTTGCTATTAGAGAATCCTAAAACTATGGCAAGGCATGCGGGTATGTGTAGATTCACAACGGCTGGAGGGCCACAGTGAAATCAATAAAATGGGTTCAGATAAAAGGATATTAGCTTATCTGAAAAGCCCAGAATTGCCAGAGTATCCAGAGAGAGTCCAGGTCAAGTCCATACCTCAATGCCCTTCGTCACTGGTGCTATAGTATGTTAGCTAGAATTCATCTGAAGCATGTCGTAAGGTGTCAGGAGATTCTATTTATACCAGGAACACTATTTATCATGACCGTTTATGGCATTTTGGTGGCACCAGGATGCTGCAATCTCGATCTTGATTGAGCATGTGAAAAAAGGCACAAATATCGCAATATTATAGTCCCTCAAACAATCTCCATAATATGCACAATAAGGGGGTCATTCTGGTTGGCTTGCTAAGCAGCGGTAATTAGTTGCTTAGCGAGCCTTCTAATGCTGCCCACCAGGCATGCGAATGCCCACCTCCCACCGACATGTGAATATCACTGCCACACTGCGAATCGATGTTTTTCATAAACACCAATTCATTAGGTATCGTGCTGGGCCTAAACCATTCAATGGTCACCATCCATTGAATGATTTCTTCCCTATTTGCAAATTTAAGTCAGTGTGGGCTACTGACATCCTGTGATGTCAGCCATCCCCCCCCCCCCCCCCGGAAGGCAAGTACCTGTCTGCATCCGAATGGGGACATCCAGCATTTTCCTAGGTGCACCCAGCATTTTGGTGGTTATTCCCAGCGAACGCCCCCTTCCGCCTCCATCTCTCCCCCTCCCCAAGCCAGCACCATGGGGACTATGCAAGTCAGCAAAGGTGCCCGCACAGAAGCCCTGAACATGTGCAGGACAGAAACATGCAAACATGCTGGGGATCGAATCAACCAGAATCAGGGCCTAAGTGCTTTACATAGATTGGGATTAGTAACATAAATTTCCAATTGAGCATGTATGTGAACTAAGCAGTAGTTTCTGATAACGATTCTATATGAAGCCAGTGGCCATTTTTATGTAGTGCATCGATTAACAAGAGCGGCTACATTTTGGCAGGGATATACTACACTGCTTCAGTTATATGTGAGCAAATCAAAGTGTCTTAGGAGCCCACAGGTTTAAATAGATAGTGCCATTTTACCAGTGATGCAAAACTGAATAATATGAATTCTCCAAATAACATTTAATAACATTATTTTAAATATACAATATATTTTTAAAAATCTGTTAGTCATCCAAAGTAATTTGAATAATTGTAGTCATATTATACGACCTGTTTAATTAAAACACATTTGTCATGCATCAATGATATACAATAGACACCGATCATTGACTGTTTTGATGAATTTAAAATTACAATAGGATTTAATGCCAAAGAATCCTAGTTTTAAAGCTATCTGTTCAACAATTGGAGGATCAGTGGCTACGATAAGTAGGAAAATTGATTAACTGGCACCCAAAAAAAACAACAACAAATAACCATAAAATGTATGTATTGTACTTGGGCAGACTAGATGGGCCAAGTGGTTCTTATCTACCATAAATTTCTGTAGACTCAGGAGTTGGCGGAAGGGCAGATACCCAGCGAGCAGGAAGCACTTGGTGTGTTGGTTTGCTGAGCTAAACCCAGCAAGCTGGATACACTTGGACTGCTGGTGTGCTCAACTAAACCCAGCAAGCAGAATACACTTGTGTGCTGGTGTGCTGCACTAAACCCAGCGAGCAGGATACACTTGGTTTGCTTGGTGTGTTGTGCTCTACCCAGTGATCAGGAAACTCTTGAAGAGGAGGAGGAGTGTTGAGCTAAACACAGCGAGCAGTATACATTTGTAGAAGAAAGTTCAGTTTCAGTTAACCATACCGCAGCACTGGATAAGAAGGCAGTGTCTAGATATGCAGCCTCACTTAGGACTGGACTGACATAATGCTAAAGCATAGGAAACTTCTGAAATAATGTTGTTCATGTGACTCCTTTTTATACCTCCTGCAGTGCGGAACAGCTGACCTGTTGAAGGTTATGATCAGGCCAAATAGCATCAAATGACATAGTGGAGCCCCACCAACTGCCATTCCAAACTGACTCATTGGCAGTTGGTGTTTCTCCTCTATTTGAACTGTGAATTGTACTGCAGCCCCTCCTCTGGGGCCACCAATGCTGGTGCCTACTTAGGAAGTAAGCGGGTCGGTCTCTCAATAAAAACTTGACTGCAGCAGCATGGAATGCACTCTGACTCCAGAGCAAGACTGCTGCCAGAGAAGGCAATGGAGAGGTCACTGCCGGGACATGACAATTTATTTATTTATTTATTTTTTATATATTTTTATTGAAGCACCAAATGCAACATATACAGAATAAGAAGATACAATCAAATTCAAAAGTGATAAATGATGTGAAATACACCGGACATTGTCTTACAATTAAAAGTATATCATAAAAGGTATATCCTATACATTTTCAGGAAATTGTAACAATATCCAGTATGCTACCTTTTTTATTGCAGATTTTACTAGCAAAATTATTTATGTTAGAAATTATAATAAACCAAAAAAAATTGTGCCCAACCCCACCCCGCCCAAGATGACAATTTATTTTTATAAGATTAATTTTATGAAATTCAAATAAAAAATAAATTGAAAAAAAATAAACTGCCATTTGTTTGTGTTATTTTGTGACCACTCTGATATATAGAGTCACTGATATTACTAAAGTCATGTGACAGAAAATGCTTTTAACCAGTAAATTTACAATTCAAAAGAAAAATACTGGAAGTGGAATTTGCATAGTTAGATGTAACAGATTCTTGTTATGTGAGAATGAAGCCTATATGATCCACAGTATATTTAGCTATTTTATAGACAGCATGGAAATCCTGGCTTTGGACATAGTCTAAAGAAGACATTAATGGTAATCTATATATGTTTGTATGCATGTGTGCCTGTATCGATGGAGTTGTGCTCTCGAGTAATCTAATGAAAATTCTACCAACAGGTCACAATCCCCATTCCTGGGTTTCATTGATTGACAGAGGGATATAAAAGAAATGGATAAAGGTAATCAATATTTTAATCAACAGTTCATTAATCATGTCAAATTCATCACTCAATGAGACCAGAAAATGAGTAAGCAAGAGATTAACTAAAGTCCCACGAATTGTTCTTCATTAACAATTAATTTAGCAATTTTTCGTCAATTCGTTAGTGTTTATGTTTCAATAATGGGAATTCCTAGAGTGGAACTTTTGAGTAAATGTAAAATACTGTCGGGCGAAATATTTCAATACATTACCATAATAATTTTCTCCTCTTGTCAGGTTTTTATTTTTGGATTCTGAATGTATTTATTTCAGGAAGTTTTTCTATTACACTTTTAATCGCAATAGGTTAAAGATTATTCTAATGAGATCAATGGCTGCACACATTATTACACGTTTAGTTGGTATTATGATGTTTAATACTAAAGTAAACTCCTAACATAATTATACATTTATAATGCTTACAACAAAGTCCTAATTTTACATAATAATAACTACATAATGTTTGTGTGCATTCATTAGTCTCATTTGAGTAATAACATACATTCACATAAATCACATGAATAAGACAAAACTTTGTAACACAATTAAATTATATATCTTGCTGTTTATCTTATTCTACAAAGGCACGCAGCTAACCTTTTTTACTTCATGGGAAGTGCCGGTCCATTGGCTGGATATATATATATATATATATATATATATGGAAAACAATTGTAAGATGGCACCCCTTTAATTGGTCTTATGACTAGACCAGTTCAGCCTTAAATGTTTAATTCTCTTTCAAGCATAAAAATGAAGTCCGTCAGAGAATTGACTGTACTGAGGAGGCAATGAAGACAAGGAAGACGATGACGAAGAAGAAGATGAGGATGAAGACGAAGATGCTGAAGAATGAACTTGCTGCAAAGGTTTATATAGGCTTGATATAGGCAGGAAGTACAGTGTGGACCCGTGCCTTGATTTTCATGGTAGACCAGTCGATGTGAGGATTATGTTTAGCAAGCCAGGGCATCCCAAGGACAATAGCATGAGAAGTTTTGGATATAACAAGAAGTTCCAAGAGTTCATGATGAGCGGGCTCTATCTGGAGCTTCAACGGGCGAGTTAATAAAGAAATTTGTCACTGAAGAATTTGACTGCTGTCTACTGCAGTGAGATATACTGGTCGATCCAACGTCTGTACTGGAAGAGACAATTGGGTGGTAATTCTAGAAGAGATGAAATTCCCAGCTGCTCCGGAATCCAGTAGGGCTTTCAACTTGATTATCTTCTGTGAAGTGATGAGAGTGACAAAGATAGTGGACTCAGTCGAGGTGGAGGATGGCAGTAATACTCCTAGTCTGAGCTCCTCTTTGGAGACTAGGAGTGATCGTTTCCCAGATGCCGGGTACAGGCAGAACCAATATGAGTAGCAGAGCCACAGTACATACATAAATTCTCTTTCTTTCTACTGGCCTCCTCTTCTACTGACAAGTGGAAGCGATTGACTTGCATAGGCTCATCAGAAGGTGTGGCCGCAGACAAAACAGGTCTGGGAGATGAGACGGGACTTGTGGAGGGCCAAAAGCATGGACGATCAAAGCGACTTCTCTCGATCTGACGCTCTTGTAAGCAGAGATCCACTTTAGTACAGAGCGAAATTAACTCGACCAAGGTGACTGACATGTCCCGGGTGGTGAGTTCATCTTTCAATCAACCGGACAACCCATTCCAGAAGGCAGAAAGCAGAGCTTCCTCATTCCAAGTGAGTTAAGGTGCTAGCATTTGAAATTGGACAATATATTGACCTACCGGTTGACTGCCCTGACGAATTCTTAACATTTCTGTAACAGCTGAAGACACTCTGCCTGGTTCATCAAATATCTTTCTGAAGGTGGAAATAGAGGCAGTATAATTGGAAAGCAATGGGTCCGACCTCTCCCAAAGTGGCGAAACCCACTCCAATGCTGATGCTGTACGAAGTGATACAATGTAGGCCTCTTGGGCTTTAGGATTCGGGAAGAGAGATGTTTGTAGTGTAAACTGAACGTCACATTGATTGAAGAAGCCTCTGCATGCCTTGGGAGATCCGTCATACTTGTTGGGTGTTGGTAGTTGTAAATGGCCTGAAGTCGGTTGAGAAGAAGAAGAGGTATTGCTGGTTGTTGTCTTTGTAGTAGATGCAAAACTAGATTATGTAGTATCTACTACCTGAGCAGATGCCAGAGTCTGCAGGTACTGAGCCATCTGCCGCTATGAGGATTCAAGCTGCTCTAGGCAGGTTACAATGTTTTGTAGGACGTCCACAGATGTCCCCTGATTTCCGCTCGATTCCATCGGGTCAGTACAAACTGTCACAAGGGGTGGACTTGATGGTGTCATGCGGATTTCAAGAAGAGAGAAGTGACCAGCAGGAGATGGGTTAAAACAAGCAGGTTTAATTAATGAACTCATAAAAGGAATAACATAACCAGCATCAATACTTCTTGAATAGATTATAATGGTAGAAGACAAGTCTCTGATATATTAGCAAGAGAAACAAAAGAAAGCAGTCCTTTGCATATACAAAGTAACTCAGGCAGGCAATTCTTTGCGTCATTTTAGAAGACAAGATAAGGACCAGACGACTTGTATTTGAAGAATAAGATGATGTACCTGAAGATTGAGGATTGGAAGATTGGATGATTGAAGATTGGATGATTTAAGATTGGATGACTGGATGGTTGAAGATTGGATTTGGGTTTAAGAATTTGCTGAAGACAAGCCTGAAGAATCGAGAAACAGAATCAGATCCGGAGGGTATTGTGATAATCCGGAGAAGATCCAGAAGGGAAGGCTAGTGAACAGTGTAGCAAACCTGAGACAGCAGCAATGGGGTCAGAGGCCAGCAGGGACAACCAGCTTGAGAGCGCAGTGTGCATAAGCACTAGGATAGCCAGGACTTCCCACAGTAGCGCACCCAGGGTTTTTTTTGAGTACCCAGAAACCCCCCCAGGAATCTTAGGGCCCTAGTCTGAAAGCTGAGGTTCCCCTCTTTCCATGGGTACAAGAATTTTAAAAATTGGCCCTGGGGAACCGGAGATATCTGACTTCAAAGGAGAGGTCCCCATCCAAGCCTGTTAATTGATTTCCCAGTTAGATATTTCAGGTTCTGTCTGACTTAGAGTTTTTCCCAGAACCAGAAATACCAGCCTTCCAGCAGCTGGTTACTGCTCCAGCTCCACACACCTGGTATGTAGTTTTATATTCTCGTTGGCGGATTGCTCTGCCTCCTGGACTATGATCCCCTAGTCCCCAGTACCATTTGGTATGTGGGATTCTCTAGTTTTTAATTCCATTAAAAGCTAAGAAATCAAGTTCCAGTAACTGGAGATATCTGCAGTCAAGCAAGCTGTCCTCCCACCAGAAAATTCTGAATAATAAGCTCAATCCACTATACACCCATCCTCTGCGTATTAAACATCCTCTACCACCCTGGAAGTTATGCATCAGGGCCCCTTCATTCAGCCCAATGCCCCCTTCTCCCACCCCATCTCCCACATCTGTGCAGTAAAGGGGTAATTAGTGGAAATTACTGATCCAGGCCCTACAGGCTGAGCGATTGATATAATACCGCCTACCACCTGCGGGACATCAAAGCTTCTGCTAATAGCACTCCCTATATATATATATATATCAATCATCTATATATATGTCTAGTGTCTGTGTGTCACCGAAACACTGCCATCTGTTAGCAGCAAATGAAACTTCATCTAGCTTTCAAAGCTTTATATAGTAAAAATGCATCAATTACATCAACTACATCTAGCTTTCAAAACTTTATATAGAAAAAGGCATCAATCCAACTTGCAGTACAAGGAAGTAAACGTTGCAAAATGGTACATAGCAGAAGCAAAGATCCATACTTTACATGTGGTTAAAGGACTGCAAGGACGCCATGTTCGAGCACTACAGCTGTTTCGGTGCAAGTATCACTGTCATCAGGAGCACACTGAACTGGCACACAATACACCTCTTTATAGCAGCCAACATATGAACCAAATGAATCTCATCTGTGTGAAGACACGTGGGCTTTCATTAGCGTGTAACACGCCATCATACTGACTTAGTCCCTGTTGCAGCGCGTCCCGGAAGTGACGTGACGCGACCACGGCAACCAGCCGAGGTACGCGTCACTCACCATAGGAACTGCTAGTGGCGTCGCCTGAAGTGACGCGACGTGGGACATGGCAACAGCTGGACACCGCGTCCATCACCTAGGCAATGCTAGACAGCGTAGCGCATGTCCTGTCACCGATCCTAAACAATGCTTCAGGAGCAGTCTACAGAGGCAGCACTTCTTAGCCATCTAGTGAGAGGATCGGTTAGAAAAAGGGAGATCAGCCCTGTTCCCAGGATATCATCCCCTTCCCCAGACCAAAGCCAATTACCAATGCGGAGGAACATAAAAAATGAATGAAAAACAAGCAGATAGAAGATATAGGTTCCATGTTGGCCACAAAAAGACATGCATTATGCATACAACAGTAAATGTATCACCATTTTTGCAACAGATCACATCAAATAGGTACTTAGGAATATTTCATAGATGTACAACAATAAAATGAAAAAGTAATATAAAAAACAAAAAATGTAAAGATATTTCATAAAATACAATGAAAAGACAAATCCTCATTCAGACCGTTTGGTGAAATGCAGTTCAGTTGATGAATCCAAAAGCTCTCCTTTTGTAAGAGGATTTTCCCTCTATCACCACCTCTACGTAGAGGAGGTACATGATCAATAGGAATGAAGCAAAAGTCTCTTAATCGATGATCACATTGGACAAAGTGCCTCGCAACAGGGGGAGTATTTGAATCAATAGTGTTGTGTGCTTTTTTATTGAAGAGCGGTGCATTGCTATTCTCTCTTTGAGAGTCCGGATGGTTTTTCCAATATATACACAGGGACAGGGGCAGATAATTGCATAGACGATATAGCGACTGTCACAGCCTAGATGGTATTTTATTTCATATTGCTGTGATGTTATGGGATCCGTGAAATGAGTCCCTGTTTTAATAAATTGACAATTGACGCAGTACGAACACTTAACGCTACCATTTTTAGGAGATAGCCAAGTTGATACAATATCTTTTACATTTTGGCTTTTTTTGTAGCAAAACAAGGGAGCCTCCTTGCAGAATTTTCCTATAGTGTCATCTGTTTGTAATATATGCCAATTTTTTGAGTATCACCTCACGGATTTTGTTTGAAGCACTGGAGTAGGTCGTGATAAAGGTTAAGCGTTCCGGAGTAGATGTTTTTTGTTTCGGTGCCAGTAATTTTTCTTGAGACTTATCCATACATTTGTTAATGGCTTCATCTATCTCACTAACTGGATAACCACGTTCTATAAATTTGTTACCCATCGTACGCAAAGCATCCTGCAATTTATCAGCATCTGAGGTAATTCTTACTACCCGCAATAACTGTGACAGCGGGAGCCCCCTCCCCTCTTTAATCTGTGACCAAACTGCAAGTGAAACTTTCAGCTTTTACTTGCAGTTTGGTCATAGAGGAGAGCACATGCACAGATAATAAGGGGTGATCACTCTGTCGGAGATTTATTGGTTATCCCAGCTAAGTGAATTATCTACTGGCTTGAGGTCAGGAATGTATATATCCATCTTTCTGTAATAATATAAGGAAAATATCTAATTAATTTGAAATTCCGGTACTTGTGTATTTTGGCGGCGCCCATCGCATCGCATACCAAAAAGCATACGATGGTATGCGATGCGACGCGATATCGCGCGATGCTGTACAATGTCATACAATTTTAAAATTGTATGACATTGTACATGGCATACAATGCCATACAATGCGATGCGACGCGATTAAACATTGTATAAGCACCCTAATGGGTGCTTACAATGTGAAATGCACCCCCACGCCACCCCCCCACTATAAACGTGAACCCGAAGCGTGGCGAGCGCAGCGAGCCCGTGAGGGGCGGCGGTACGCGTCCTCCGACCTTTTCATACCCCCACTATCCACGTCGGCATGGAGTTGAGAACAGAAAGTGTGGCGAGCGCAGCGAGCCACCGAGCCCGAAGAGTGGCGAGCGCAGCGAGCCCCGCGAGGGGACGCGGATACCTGTGAAGCCTGCGAGGGGGCTCCGATACCTGTGAAGGTATCCGTGTCCCCTCGCGGGGCTCGGTGGCTCGCTACGCTCGCCACACTTTCTACTCTCAACTCCATGCCGACGTGGATAGTGGGGTTATGAAAAGGTCAGAGGACGCGTACCGCCGCCCCTCGCGGGATCGCTGCGCTCGCCACGCTTCGGGTTCACGTTTATAGTGGGGGGGGGGGGTGGCGTGGGGGTGCATTTCACATTGTAAGCACCCATTAGGGTGCTTAAAAGCACCCTTTATGGTGCTTATACGATCTTTCATCGCATAGGGGGCAAAAATCGCGTCACATCGCATGGTACGCGATGCATGCCATGCGATGCAACGCGATATTAACATCGCGCGATGCACATCGGGGGCGCCGCTATAATACACAAGTACCGAAATTCCACTAAGAAGTTTTTTCTCTAGTTCCCACCCAGACGGGTACCAAGTGAACTACCTTCAAAAGGGAAATATACAAACCTATAAGGAGGAATCCACCTACACCTATGGTGATTTTTTCCAAATCATGCAAACAGAAGCTCTTTCTCAAAACTTCTAAGGAAACCCTTTTTACCTGAACCATATAAAATAAATCTCATCTTTTTAAATGATCAAAAGATTCAAGAGAATTATATAATAACCCTACCCCTGATGAAGTCTCGCTGAGACGAAACGCGTCGGGTACCTGTTCTCTTCGAGATATAGGGAACACCAGTAAAACAAGAATTGATGAGAAAAAATGTATTGTATTTTATTTGTTGAATACCTAATGTTTTTAGTAAATGTTTTGATATATGTCAAAAAATATCTAATTTTTTAAGGAGTAAAAAAAATTTAAATGATCTAACCAACTAAAATTGGGGCACTTAAGTAACAGTATTAGGGTGATATATATATATTTATAAACAACTATTAAATATCACCCAGACAGTTTAGACAGGGAGAAAAGAAACAGTTAGCCATGGCATAATGTACAGTACGTCACCTATATTGTGTAAAGAACCAAAACAGTTCTTAGTTAAGCAACAGTATATACTGTAAAACTATTTAATTGCCAAAAACTATTCACTGTAAAACTAGTAAATGGTAAATTAAGTTACCCAGGGGGGCCAAAAGAGTAATCGCTGTAGATATGCATGTAATGTATATAAAATCTTGGTTTATTCACTATACATAGGCACAAGTCAAATAAAACAATGTTTCACAACAAAATCATCAATTACATCGTTTAATTATCAAAACTTCAAAGGTTCATCTGGTAATCACTTTGTTCCAGCGTATGCTTAAATAATACTTTAATAATTCTGATAGCTGTAAGTCTGTACTGAGTTGCGATGGTATTAAACGATATTAAACAATGGTATTCCATTGCTCCAAGGTATTGCTTTGCAAATAATAAATCGCTTTTGTGTGATACAGAGAGTGATCATGTGAAAATTGCAGGGGATAGATACTGTATGTAGGTGAGAACGCAAGACGGTTACATATTTAGCTGTCATGTGCTATGCTCAACTCTGCTTTAAATGTTTGAGTCTCAATAGCAGTAGGCAGATGAAGAGTGCTAGTTACAGTTGCTATGTGGCTTAGCGCTCTGCTCATCCTTGTACCCCTGCTGATTGCAGATCACGAAGATCAGCGTGGGTGACTGGAAACATTGTAGTCGCAGGGGTTAGACAGGGAAAAAGGCACAATCGGCTACACAAAAACAATTCAGTTACACTCAAAAAACATAAGGCAGATTAAAAAAAACCCTAATAACTTCTGTCTTTGGGGCTAATTGGATAGCCTAGATGGAGATATGTATTTCACGGATCAAATATATATTTTTAATGACATTATTATATTTGGTACTTGTGTATTATTACGGTGCCCATCGCATCGCATGCCACTAATTAAGGTATGCGATGGCATGCAATGGCATGCGATGGGACCCGATTTGAGCCTTTTCCCTGGCGTGAGCATACAATTTTAATATCGCCTCACATCGCATGCCATTATAATGGCATGCAATGCGATGCGACGCGATCATGCCCGATTTGGGCTTATTCCCATGTTAAATGGCCCCCCAGACCCGATTTTTAATTGTATACCCACGCTGATGGGTAATGACTATGTTAAATGCCCCCCATTGTTAACGCCACCCCACTATTAACGCCAACCCAAAGTGTGGCGAGCGCAGCGAGCCCGTGAGGGGCGGCGGTACGCATCCTCCGACCTTTTCATACCCCCACTATCCATGTCGGCGTGGAGTTGATTTTATATAGTGTGGCGAGCGCAGCGAGCCACCGAGCCTAAAGCGTAGCGAGCGCACGCGGAATATATGTGAAGTCATCCGCGTCCACTCGCCACGCTTCGGGCTCGCTGCGCTCGCCACACTATATAAAATCAACTCCACGCTGACGTGGATAGTGGGGGTATGAATAGGTTGGAGGACGCGTACCGCCGACCCTCGCGGGCTCGCTGCGCTCGCCATGCTTCGGTTGCCGTTGATAGTGGGGTGGCGTTAACAATGGGGGGGGGGCATTTAACATAGTCATTACCCATCAAGGTGGGTATACACTTAAAAATCGGGTCTGGGGGGGCATTTAACAAAAGAATCAGGCATCTGGGTGCCTGTGCGATTAAAAATCGTGTCCAATCGCATCGCATGCGATGACATCGCATGCGATACGATGCGACGCGATTTTCTGGTTGTACAATGCCCTACGATGGAAAAGGTGGGCACCGTGATAATACACAAGTACCTTATATTTTATTTATAAGGTGCCACAAGGGGTCTGCTACGTTGTACTGTATGTGTGGCAACAGTAATACAGTAGTACAGTACAGGGTACAGAGAACATTACAGTAACCAAAATATAAACAGAGTTAGTTACAACTAGCTCCACAATTCTCAGTACATGGTAATCTACCCCGGCTGATTGAATACCGGACAAAGTAATGACTTTTGAAACTCTTGTTCTCCATGTAACTAAAGATATACCCTACTCATGCATTCCAGGTTGATATTTTTGATATATTGATATTTTTAAACAAATTCTAATTTTAACCTTTTGAGTGCCAAGTGAAATTGTCAAAATAGGTGTGAACATTGCCAAGCAAAGATTTTTATTCTTCATAATGAACTGTAATGTTTACCTTATATAGGGAATATAATCTTTTTCTTCACAACATTATTTGTTTGAATTTATATAACAAATGTGAGCGATGCTGGCATTTTAAGCAGATATAGTAAACATCTTTCAGAGGGTTAAGAAATAGCCCACCTCACTACCCCAACATCACCTTCACCCGGATCTTGGGGGAGATTCTCTAAGAATCTCTGCCCCCCTTCACCGCCCATCGCATACTTAATTATCGCATATGTTCTAACATATGCGATAATTAAGGCAAAGGACAGCTCTTGCGTTAAGAGCTGTCCTTTGCGGTGAGAGTCGCCGGGTCCCAGCAGGTCCCGGCGGCTCCCCCCTCCCTCACACACCCGGCGCTGCTGCTGCTGCGCCGGGCTCTCCTCCTCCCTGCACCCGGAAGAGGATCAGTGCAGGGAGGAGGTCACAGGTCCGGGCAGCACTGCGCTGTGCAGCCCGGACACAGGTGAGGGTGGAGGGGGCGATGCGGGCGGCGGGGGGTCGGCGCGGGGCGGCGGAGGGATGCGGTAGAAGCCCGTTGGCTTTTATGGGGCATCGCCAGATTTTTCTGGCGATGCCCCCCGCCGCGGTAACCCGGCGGGGGATGCTTACAGCATCCCAAAATGCGGTAAAAACCCAGATAACGGGGTTTTTACCGCATTTCTTGTTTAGAGAATCTCCCCCCTTAACTTTGTAGGTGTCTGCTGAAGTTAAATAGTTGATTTGTGATTATACCGGAAAAAGATTCACTACTGCAGAAGTGATTCTGGATATGGAATCTGCATTGTATATAAACTGTGCAATTAAATGAAGCAATCAATGTGAAATATTTTCTCTGAGTAGTTGAGGCTTTCAGCATATATGTCATCTAATATATAGGTCACACCATTTACGCTAATTTATCTTAAGTGGAGGATGTACTGCTCATACTGATATGTATTGCTCATATTATTTAGATCATTTTACAATTTATTTTACCCCGTTATGTTGTTACTAGATGTTATTACAATGTGATTAGTGGAGAAGTTGGTTGGAACATTATACAGTGTGCACGCATGCATTACATGTGCTGTAATTCTATTAGAACACATGAGTGTATGCCTTGCAGCTAAGCCTTTTGCAATGTGGTTCATTTTGACTGACCTTATTGCGGTTTAGATTTGAGACGAGATGTATATTTAAATCTGACTTTTTGTTTATATGGTACCTAAGAAATGGCATTCATTTACAAAACATGGTGTTCCTCTGTGTTCGTCTATAAAATCAATTAGCTAGTTTATTTATTTTTTATTAATTTTTGCTTATATAACATACACATATTCCTCAGCGCTTTACAGAGAATATTTGAACATTCACATCAGTTTCTGCCCCAATGGAGCTTACAATCTACAGTATATCCCCTACCACATGTATATATATATATATACACACACACACACACACATTCTAGAGTTAATCTTTTTTGATGGGAGCCAATTATCCTACCGGCATATTTTTGAATTGTGGGAGTATGCGGAGGAAACCCATGCAAGCTGGGGAGGAATAATCCAGACCTGCCGGCACTCACTGCAAATATAGCACACGACCCCGTGTGCAAATTCAGCATCAAATACAGTCCAACGAATAACGGGACTAATAAGTGCCATTGGGGCAGATGTATTAAGCCTGGTGAATAGATAAACTGGAGATAAAGTGGAAGGAGATAATGCACCAGCCAATCAGATCTAAACTGTCATATTTCAAACACAGCTGATTGGCTGGTGCGTTAACTCTTCCAAGTTATCTCCACTTTATCTCCAGTTTATCTCTTCTCCAGGCTTAATACATCTGCCCCTTTATTCCTTGGACTATATGTATACATTTCTTTAAATTATGGTGAATTACTGATAATTAAGCTCACATAGGGCTCAAAAAATCAAAAAAATCAAATAAATCAAAAAATCTAATAAATATATCCAGATACCATCACATTCAGTGGGGTTTATTTACTTAGATGGGAGTACTGTTTCAGATGGGATGTTGCTATGGGCAACCAATCAGAATGTACTTCTTATTTATTTAGCACCTTCTAGAAGATAAAAGAGAAAGGGCAAGATGTACTATGCCTTGAAAAGTGATACAATGGAGAGTGACAAACCACCTACCAATCAGCTCCTACCTGTAATTTTTCAAACACAGCCTATGACATGGCAGCTAGGAGCTGATTGGATGGTGGTTTATCACTCTCAATGTTATCACTCTTCAAGCTTAGTACATTTGGCTCATGATCTGATTGGTTGCCATAGAAACATCCCATCTTCAATAGATCTCCGATCTTAGTAAATAAGCTCCAATTACTGTACTTCAATTATCACATTATACTGTAAGCAGGGTGCATACACTCATAAGGATGCTGCAGGAAAATCTTTAGCAGACAGTAAATCTACAGCATTTACAGTGTGTCACCTTTACCCTTTGGTTTGGTTTTGGTTTGCCAATTTATTTTGTCAAAATAGGTGTTAAAATTGCCAAGCAAACATTGTTATTCATCATAATGACCTATAATGTTTAGCTTATATTGGAAATATAGGGTGAGATTTAATGGAATGTGATTTTATTAAATTTTCTGAAACTGCAAGTTTTAAAATCGCATTTTTGCCTCTTATTTGCATATTTAGTGAGATGCGAATTGGCGGCAAAAAAGTGCAATATGGTGCTATTTTTACTCATGAAAATGTGGGAATTTGAGGACATGTACGATTTTGTGTTAAAAAATTAAATAAAAAGGGTGTGGGGCAGTGTTCCCTCTAAGCTGTGCGCGTGTGCGCGCGCACACAACTCGACGAGCATGCGCACATACATTACAACAGAGCGCACAAAGCAGCAGTGGTCCCTTTTTGCAGTTGTGGACTCAATTAATGTGTGTTTCACCCATTAACTACATTCTGTGCTGTGATTTCAATGTTTAAATGTTTAATATCATTTTGAAGTAAAGTTAATGCACAAAAATTGAAATTTCCTTCCAAAGTTGCACAGCCAAAATCTTTTGCCGCACACAGCCTTTGTCAAATTAGAGGGAACATTGGTGTGGGGTCCCCCTTCCTGAGCATAACCAGCCCTGGACTCGCTGAGCTGGACCAAAAATACGGGGGGACAAAATGCGTAGGGTTCACCTGTATTTCTAAACAAGCCCCAAACTATTGGACCGGTCTTGGTTCTAATAATATGGGGGACCAAAAAACTGGGGTCCCCCATAGTTTGGAACCAGCACCGGGCTCCAACAGCCTGCGGTGTCATGCCACAGCAGGGGGAAACTTTTTATATAAGGTCATGCTCACCGTGGCTGGTCAGCCCTGGATGGGGTACCTGTGGGGGGGGAGTGGGGACCCCCAATAAATGGGTCTCCCCCCCCCCAGGCTTCACCCATCTGAGGCTGAAGCCTGGGACTGTCGGTGGACGCTGGGCGGTGGACGCTGGGCTGATATGTGTAAAATGAAAAATTATATTTTTTTTTACAGGTGAACTACAAGTCTCAGCAGGCCTCCCCCACATGCTGGGACTTGAATAAACACAAGTCCCAGCATGCGGGGCATTAATGGGCCACCTTGGACTTGTAGTACTCCTGTAAAAAGAATGATGAAAAACAAAACACTGAGAAAAGTAAAAGTTTATTAAACACACACACATTCATTTTACACCTATACTCATTTATCCAGGCGCCAGGGTTGACTGCGGGGTTAGCCGGCTGCCTCTGATGTACTGAAGGCGGAGGCTTCTTTTCCACCATATTTTTGGAACCAGGTCCGGCTCAATGAGCCTGGGGCTGGTTATGCTCAGTAGGGGGGACCCCACTCCATTTTATTTTTACATTTGAACTTTTACAAATTTTTTAAGACAGAACCATGGACAGATCTAAATGATCTTTGCATGGTTCTGTCAAATTCGCCTGTCAGATCCTGGTCTATTTGTTTGGAGATTTTTAGTAACATTTACCAAAAAATCGCATCCCATTAAATTTGCGAATTGTATACTTTATAATAGGAAAACATCTGGATGTGAATTGAAGTGTTACTAATAATCGCAAGGTCAGAATGTGCTAATTCGAGGCAAAAAGTGCATTTTTTCCCCCCACAAATCACATCCTATAAAATGTGAGATTTTTGGAAAAAGTGCGGTTTTGGCCGTGACATGTTAAATGTCACCCATAATCTTTATTCACACAAAAAAAATGATTTGAATTTATATAAAAAATTTGAGCGCCGCTGGCATTTTTAGTGGATATTTTGAACATCTCTCACATGATGTTGGCATTAAAAGGGTTAATGTGCTTTATTATTCTTTAACATGCTACATAATACCAATGATGTGCTGGCCACATCTTCTGACAGCATGATGTCATAATGATATGTTGAATGGGCGCAGCTATCGGCAGTGGGAAAACATCTCTCTGCTATGTGTGATAGCATTACACATACAGTACACATTGAGGGCTAAAAGTACAATGGAGCACTTTTCAAAACCTTTGTCTGTTCAGCAGATTCAACCGCTGGATTTAAAGCACCAATTATATTCTATACAAAACCAGGTGTGTTTTGCTTTGAAAAGTGACACATAGTAAATTTAGCTTAGATTTCTTGGTATTCTTCTAGAGATTTGAGAGTCAGGTGGGAAGAAATGAAAAACTGCTGGACCAACCTAATAGAAGCAAAAACATAGTGATAAGAACAGCATATAATGGATTTTTCTTTCAAGTTTCAACCAATATCCGTCATACTCACAAATATTCACTATTATTATAGGTGCTAATTTATACATCAGCTACAAACGTTGAATCGGAATGCCAACAGTCAACTCAGTATCACTGCTGAGATCCCAATATCACGTTCTTTGGATGTAACATAATTTTTAGTGATGAGCATTCAAAAGCAGCAATTACAATGTATTCCAAGGCAATGTTGCCCTCTGTGTCACCAGCCTCACTCTAATACTCTATGCTAATCTCTGTACACATAGGGGACTGATGCATAATTAGATCAACATGGCAATCAATAAATCCTGCTCAAAGGGACTGATCATTGTCAACCTTTTGAACTCTGTATATGTGCAGAAGTAGAATATATATGCAATATACTGTATATTGTGATAAGGAGTCACATAAACTGGATAAGAAGGTAATCATTACAGTTCACCTAAAAAAAGATGTTGAATGCAAAACAGTGAATCATGGCAAAAATCAGGGAGAAAGCAGTTCTCCATCCTAGCATTGAATACACTCTTGGCGAATCCCAGTGAAAGCCCCATTGAAATACACCAGCGACTTGCAGCGAGCATAAAGCGGAGAACTGGCCGGCATTCACTGTTTGCTTTCGGCTGCAAGGAGTGAAAACAGCCTGATTCACTGAAAAAAATGGTGAGTTGGGAGCATTGAATACTGGCCATACTGTATATCAACACATACTATAGTCATCCTAAGAATATGATGGAGCAGTTAATAAATTAAAAAAAAGTGACAATGTAGTGATAAAATAAAGTATAATTGTAAAAACCATTGTGGTTGACATTTAAAAATGCAACTTGGGCAGAATTACAGAATATGGTAACATAGTAATATAGTAATTAAGGATGAAAAAAGACGTTAGTCCATCGAGCTCAACCTATCTGACTTGTAACTACTGACTTAAGTAAGTCATATCTATAGGATTCCCTTAGTGGCCAAAAATGTATCCAGTTTTGATTTAAATTCATTAACAGTAGTTGCTGTAACCACCCCCACCGGCAATGAGTTCCAGAGGAACGCTGGGCATTCCCCTGGGAATGCAAGTGGGCCGAAGCCTGCTGGGGGTGCAACATGATGCATGCAAATGTATGGTGTGTGCTGGAGGTAGCAGTGTACGGGAACAGAAGGAAAAACTAAATGCCATTTATCCCACAATATAAATTTAGGATAAAAACAAAAACATGCTCTAGACAATATAACATTGGCAAGAGTGCCAAGACATAAGACATATTTATAAATGAAGAGTGAACTCCTTGGCATTCCCAAATCCTGATGATTGAGGAGAAGACACTTCTTGGCTTGGGGGCATATCATACACCTGCGCAGGTATATGTAACCAATATCTCTGAATTCTATTATTATTGGTTACTAATACCACTCAGTGTGCTGGGGGAAAAAATGTCTTGTTTTACTTAACCAGTATTAACCCCTCCCTTGCATGCACCTGAGTGATATTACTGAAGTAATCTGAGCATCTACCACTATTTGTATGGGAGAAGACACTTCTTCAGAAGGTAATTACATACTAATTCAACTAATTGGAAAATTTCACTTGCTTAGCCATCCAGGAGAGGGTGGGTGCCAGTGATGTCTCCTTTTCTCACTTTCAATTAAGTAGCAGAGTTTTCTTACATTTTCACGCCGTCAATTGAATTTCCCCCTTTAAATCATTAAAATACAATAATGAAAGCATTTTTTCTGTTTTTAACTTTAATAAGACAATTAAGGTTTTATTATTGCTTGCATAACATGTAGATTGTTCTTTGGATTGTACTTCAGAGATTCACCAAGCTCAATGATCTTAGTATGTTTCCTTTGAAATTTTCAATCATTTAAGAAAAAATATATATATATTATCACTCAGTGGTCTATCCGGGGTGCCCAAGCTTTTCAAGTTCACAATGTACATCTTGACATTTTTTAGTAGTTGGTTTCTATTTGAACAATGTGAAAAATATGCACTCATTTCCATATCTTGCCGGATGTAATTACATCCATTGTCTTAGGTCAGCACTAAAAATGAATATATAGTATTAACCTTAACATTTATTAGAATTCAAACGTAGTGCACCTGGAATTAACTTGGAGATTCTTTTACCACCTCTGTCTAAAAGTTTACATTTAGGATAAAACTTTAATTATTAGGAAAATGATGTCTGTGGAATGGGGGGTGCTTAGTGAACAGTGGGCCTGATTTTTTACATCTTGGAAGGGGCTAAATTCGTCCCTTTTCCGATGGTGGGGGGTCTGTGCATTCGCAAATTTGCTCATGTGCGGAACCCAGAAGCTAAAGGCTTCTGTGAGCTTCAATTGACAGTTACACAAGGTTTAAAAGTGTGTGTTCCTCTGATAAGTAGAAAAGTGTAGATGTGGCCTCATCCTAAAACCACAAAAATCACCTCTAGCAAGTTGCAATGTAACATACAGTACTGAAGCGTTGCAGTAGCTGCCCATAGGGATTTTGGTCTTCCTTTCCACTTCTGTCCGGGGTCCCTGGGAGAGGGCAATCTCATCAAATAAAGTGCCATACTACACCAAGTGAAAAACACATGGGAGACTGATAAGAATAATAAGAAGTGTTCCTGGTAGCCAAGGAAATCTAGATTGGACGAGCTTATAATACAGTGGTTGGATACCACTGAGAAAGGTACTCCTTGATTTGTTGGGGTGCTGTCACGATTTGTGGTGAAGGGTTCCACTATATTACCTACATATTGCATTAGGAGGCGCCCATATTTTTTCCAGATTGCTGTCAAGAGGTTTCAGTGAATAGAAACACATAGGAGAGCAGCTGCCACCCTGGATTAAAAGGATAGTGGCAGTGCTGAATATTTGGGACACAGACTGTTCTTAATTTCAAGTGATGCTAGAGGGGCATAGCTCTAGTACCACCCATTATCTACTATATATATATATATATATATATATATATATATATATATATATATATATATAATGTGTCAAAAGTTTAATAGACATTTTAAGAATAAATAAAAATAGTCTTCATGCAGCTGCCCCATTCAATTATAAGCAAAGTGACCAAGAGTTATGTTCAAAGGATCATATAGCCAGTACCCTTCCTTTGTTTAAGAGCGCTATATTTACAATTACTGTACAATACATAGTAGTGTTATGGCAGCAACTGCAAAATGTATGGGAGGACTCGGCGTATACAATTGCTAATCATTGAAGAACATATGTTATCTATAAATAAGTCTACTTTACAATTACGCTGGATTTTCCTCCCTGCAATACATTTCCATTTGATGATTTGAGACATCTTCATAGGATGTAAGTTTGTCTCTACAAGGACATACAATATCATGTTTATTTTGTTTTAGGGTTTTTCAAGTGAATATTGAATCTTCTTTGATGATTGTACTATATATTCATGTTTATGATGTATTTTGAGATTTCAATTTATATATAGCCTGGAGCTGTCTTCTATACATAATTTATGCATTGTCTTTTTATAAATTGCCATTATTCCAGTTGTTTTTTCTACATTTATTTTAAGTTATTTTACCGTGCTATTTAATTTTAATAAACTATTGTGTGGTGTGAAAGGACTGATAAATGTCACTGCTGGTTGTGCTAACAATGCCCATTTCTTTCTTATTTTTATTTACTGGTGATTAACAGTCATTAACTTTTTGGTAGGTATTATAATAATTCTGACTATTTCTATTCCTTCCTTAATATATTTTATTTTTATTTGATTCTCTATTTGGAAAAACCCATGCTGACTTTTTCTGTTACGGCATATTGTATGCGTCAACCATTTTGTCCACACCCCTCCATGTATATTTTTGCATAGCATTGGAATTTCCTCTGACTTGTCACTGCACGTGCAGCTAATAAGACGAAAGGCCACCAAGACTATGAAAAAAATATTGAGGCCCCGTAAAGAAAATGGTTTTACATTTTATTTTACTTTTGTAACTAGTAATTGCATAGTACATAATATAAATGCAAGGTTCATCTACTGTATTATTTGAAGTATTAACACAGTAGAATTTACTAACCTTTGGTATGAACATTGAGAGGCAAAATTATTATTATTATTATTATTATTATTATTATTATTATTATTATTATTATTATATGTAAACAAACGACATAAGTGATATATTATTACAAAAGGAGATTTTGGTAGACAAATAGCTTCTCACCAACAAGCCACCTGTTATGGTGGTGGAACTTATTCAACTTCCATCTTGGCCCTGCACAGTAATTCTAATATATAATATCATTATAGGTTGCAGGAAGTGTGTGTGTGTGTGTGTGTGTTGGGGAGTCAAAAATTTTACCACTGGCCATGGTTCTGCCTAATGAGGGAGGAGATGGGGTTAGGTGGCGGAGGGAAATGAGTTCCACCACCTCTCCAGGACCACTTAAAGCCCTTGGTGGGACCCAGCACCAGGCTTCTCTACATGGCCAAATTATTAATTTACATTTGTGGGATACCCCCCCCCCCCCACCACACCTTCAAAGTCAAATCCAATTGTAACAATGACAGATCATAGCCAATTTAACAGATCCTGGGAGCTGGTTACAGATGGAGCAGGCCTCGCTCTTGCAGAGGATGGCAGAAGATTCGCCATCCGCCATCCCCCGCCAGCCGCCATCGCCGCCATCTGTTCTGCGAAAGGGGACACGTGCGCACGAGATGCGTGTGTCCCCTTTTGACGGCGCTTCCCCCGGGTCTCCGCCGGCTTGTCGGCGGTCACCCGAGGTCCCCACCGCCTCCCTGCTGTCCCACCTAAACCTGTCCGTCCCCGTGAAGCGGAGACGAACAGGGTTCCCGTCGCCCCGCCGCCCGGAAACTGAGATGCGCGTGCGTGTGAGATGCACGTGCGTCTCAGTCAGATAGTCAGATGGAGCGCCTCGCCGCTGGCGGATCGCCAGCAGAGACAATCTGGCAATTCGACAGCAAGAGGGAGGCTAGCTCCATCTGTATATCCTGAATTTATCTTGTCTCAAGTTAACTTATACCATATCCATATAGAGTTACCATTTTTAGCCTAGGAGCCTATTGGATTTTGCTGTGGTTACCCTATAGAAACCTATGAGCTTCTTCCATATTCTTTATGAGATTGATCTAATCGGATATCTCCTAGCAAGTGGGATTCCCGGTTCCGCAACCTCTTATCGAAAGAGTTGTCGTTTGAGATACTAATCGCATATGTTAGTACATATGCAATTAGTATTGTGTGGTCATCCTGTCTTATATGATCTAAAAATCCTAGAAAATGATAGACAGAATCTGCTACGGGCAACATCACCAATTTTCATTTTTAGAAACGTTAGTAAATTTACCTCTTCATTTTCAGCCTCAACTGCACCTGTTGTGGGAGTTTGCACGCTGCGTACAATATCACACATTGCAGGGTCGGACTGGCTATCTGGCACTTCTGGCAAACGCCAGATGGGGCGACGGCTAGGTGGTCCGATTTCTTCTTGTAAGTGGAGGCTCCACCTTCCAATTGGCACACAGAGAGAGCCACTGTGGACTTGTGTCCTATTCCCCTCCCTTCTGCAAGCTGGGAGAGGAAGCACATGCATGCGTGTGCCCGGCATGTGCATGCACGCGACAAAGGTTGAGTGCGTGCACAAATGCCAGGGACAATCGGCGGCCCAGTCCATCTCTGCCCAATGGTTTATTTACCCCATATTTGTTTTTGACAAGAAGAACATTAGCAGCAGAAATAATTTTGTACATTATAAATTGAGTCAGTAAATCTACAATGATTTGGGGCGCTATAAAAAGACAGATGAGTTTGGCGTGATAATCATGTGCATGTTGTAATATAGGTGATTTATAGCTTCATACAAAATAAGACACCACAAGCACAAATATTTGCCATGAACAAAATACACTGATTGCTGTCATAAATCAGGTGAGAGCTAAGTGCCATCTCTCTTGTGTACACTCCTACATCATTTTGTCTCCATCCCTGTGAGGTCATACACCAAAGACCGTTGAGATTTACTAAAGCTCTACAGCCCAGCCACAAGTTTCATTCATTGACCACTTACTTATGGAAGTCAGTTTATAACATGTAAAAATGGATGACTGCCTATATTATGTTGTCTTAACTTTTAAGCTAAACACAGGTGTTGTAATGTGTTAGTCATCATTTTGTGTATACAAGTAGTTTGTTTTGTGAATAGTGCTTCTGACTTCACAAAACAGTACACTTTCATACTCGTGTCACAACTTGTAAAATGCCAATGTCACTCGAAGGTCATTTACTAAGAGTTCTTCTATTGAAGATGGCATATTGTTCGTAGCAACCAATCAGATATACTTCTTATTTATTTAGCACCATCTAGAAGATAATGGATAGAGGGGGTTATTCAATATGTGCCAATATTTCCCGACAGTGGAAATACCGGCACTCACCTATTAAATGCTGCCATTAACGACAGCATTGAAGGGTGTCACTTTTTTTAAAGTCCAATCTGTTTAGCCAGAAAGGACTGCAGATTTTCAAATTCACGCCCGTTTTTTCGACAATCCGCATCCGTTTTCAAAGATCCTCGGACTTTGAAGCTTGACAGCCAGAACATTGAATTCCGACTGTTGAGTTACTGTGGAAGAAAATGAAAATGGCCCGGGATTCCGACTGTTTGGACGTTCGGAAACCCCATATTGAATACCCCCTAAATCTGATTGGTTGCTATGGGTAACATCCCATCTTCAATAGAACTGTTAAGATTTTCATGAAGTTCTTTCATTTCACAGATCAGTCTGATACTTACAGTATACTCAGAGATATTTTTCAGCAGGAACCAACAGGAATTCAGTCTCTGAACCTCTAATTAAATATGACATCATCAGGAATTGTGTTCCCGAACCTGTTCTGGGGCAAAATGTACTTTCCATAAGAAAAGTTTTATTTGAATGCGAGTGCTTTTGTTTCTAATATACATCTCTCTCTCTCTCTCTCGCTCTCTCTTTCTCTCAAACCATATATAGAAAGTCAGTATGTTATATGTCAGAATTTAAGCAATTTGAAATGTAAAACAAAGTATGCTTTTTTTAGAGTATTCAAATTTGCTAAATTCTAATTAAACCAAGATTCAGCTCTAGATGTGCCAACAAAATTGACCTAGGAACATGAAAATGTAAACTTTGCTCTGAGCAAAATTAGTTTTCCATGTTCACAAATACAAACAAAATCTCTACAAATCAAATATGAATTAACTTTACAAATATGGACCATTATCTTTGCATCAGAAATATTACATTCTCACATAATCCCCAAAGACTGTTTCACCAATTAATATTGTTTCACTGTAATTGAAATGCCTCTGATAGGAGTACAGTATAAGGTGATTGTTCTTTAAATTGCAGAGCCCTATAATCAGATAGCCACCATCCCGTTAGAGTGAAAACTTACATTGCAAGGCTGCAAATGGGTTGCAAAAATCATGCCGATAGGCAAGAAACTGCAAATCCATTTGCAACTCACTATCAAATGATTTTTCCAATGTATACAGTCAGTCATGGTGACAGGGGGGTCAAATGGGACAGTAATCCCAGGCCTGTCGATCTGAGGTACCTCAAAGTCAGCCCCCCGCTCAGCCGCCTGCTCCCCCCCACACACACTTCCTGGTCACCATGCCACTCAGCCACCTGGCTTCCCTGCTGCTTAGACACTGGCTCTGTTGCCACTCAGCCCCCTCAACCTCTGCTCAGACACCCAGAGCCCAATAGCTCATACGCCCGCCCCCACCACCTCTCAGATAGGTGGGTGTACAATGAAGAAGTACTATGTACTCTCACTTGGGGGATGAGGCCATCTGTGCTGGGGACAGCCATTACTGTATATGGCACATCTTGCCAGCACTATTACCTCCCTGCTCAGCACCACTACTTCCAACCGCCCTCTCTTCACCAATACAATAGGGGCTCCAGAATCTGAGTCTGATTATGACAAGATTAAGGATGACTCTGAGGGAGGCATCATTGTTGAAGTTACTGCAAACAGCAGGTGTTGAACATCTAAGATGCCACCTACACACTTTCACCCAAGGTTCTGAACAGTTATTATTGGTGTGTGGCTGGTGGTGGGAGCAGTAAGTTAAAGTTTTGCATATGGTGCCCAAAAATGTTGCACTGGCCCAGCTCTGGATAATAAAAGTAGAGTGATAGAGTGTAGAGAAAAAAAAAAAGTAACCAATAAGCTTCTGTCATATTAAAATGACTGTTAGGAAATTACTCAGGGGCAGATTTAGTAAACCTGGTGAATTGATAAAAAGGATGGTGATCAAGTACCAGCCAATGAACTCCCAACTGTCAATTTACAGACTGGGTTTGAAAAATAAAAGTTAGGAGCTGAGTGTCTGGTGCCACTTTATCACTTAACCAGGCTTAATAAATATACCCCAGAGGGATTGGTGCTTTATCTCTCTCCAATTTTTGATACATTTCCCCCAGAGTACACTATAATACAGGAAGGCTCAAATAATACTCCTTAAATGCTCCACAAAATCACGGATACATTATAAAGCTCTTAGCAGACATTGCATTTGCATACAGTGCCTGATAGCAGTGAGGAAATGGCAGACAAATCAAAATTGGTTATACGCCTTAGAGATATATTTATGTTGACTGCTTTAGATATGCATGTCAGCAATTTTCCCATATTAAGCGGTATCTAACAAATTGTCTATTGTTGTACACATGCTATTTCAGATGTTTTGCTCCTGGTACTAATCATCTATGTTCTTATTTCCTTATGACTGCTACATTGTTTCCCAGACAATAGCACCGGTTCCTCTTCTAAATAACAAAGAATAAGCAACAATACACAAAATCTATCAGTTTGTAGACCAAAGCTGCGGTGCCTGCCTTTTCTCCCAGGGGATTGCTTGCTGAAGGGAATGTGTTTCGGCTCCATTAGGTTTCCCATTGAAATATGTGAGAATCACCTCAATGTGTAGCAGAAAACCATCAGGACAGAAATGAAATATTAACTTCCTTATGCAACCTGGTAATGTTTTATTTCATGCTGTGCGTCCCAATACATTAGAGAGAACACCAGGATAGGTATCTTACAGAGTCGGCTTCTAATCCTGACACTGCCCATTTTATTACTCCATTTATAGTGGAAACTAACAAGCACATAGCCTTACATGCATTTCTACACTACAGTATGTACTAATGCCACGGAAACACTGCTCACAACACAGGAGATGAATTCATTTTAATATCCTATTTTTAAACTTTTCACACTGGTCAGGTGATCCTTAAATGTTTCAGTAATACATCAAGTAAAATGTAAAAAAAAAATGAAAAACACTGTGCAAATGAACAACAGAATGCATAACTACTAAAGCGCAACGGAATATGCTGCGCTATGTAAGAAACTGTTAATAAATAAATAACAACACTGTAGGATTAATGTAATGAACGACATAGAAACTATTGTTTGGGGACACAGTACTCAAAAAACATGGAACCTGAATTAATGGCGATTGTCAGGGGCCGATGCCCATAGGAGGCTGCTTCTCAGCCACTTGCTCTCTCCCACATAAGCAACCTTTGCAAGTTCGCAGAGCAGTGCACCTGATGCTGCAAATTCTCATCTAAGGCGGCCACCCATCTATATCCATTGTAACATCTGTTAAAGGGACAGGAGGGGGTGCTACCTGGTGGTGTAACAATTTTGGGATGTTTCTGGGCTCCACTTGGGGTGGAGTAGGGATAGTTGGGATATTGGGGGGATTATGGTGATGAATTGGTTGTCTGCTTTAGATTTTGGTGCCTGTGTCCATTCTCAGTGGGGGTAGAGGGGGGTTTTATTTGTAATGTGGAGATTTGTGGTTTGTCACAGCTGTTTAAAGCTTGGGGGGGGGGTGCACTAGAAGGCAAAGCATATTGAGAACCATGGATTCTGCACATCTGTTGTGATGTATTGATCCCATCTGTTTTGGTGTTGGTTCCACCTACATTCGATTTGGTGCCTCCCACATTTTTTTACTTCTGGAGGCAAGGGCCATTTTCAGTTCCCAATCTGCCCCATGCTATTATTACCCTTTAAAATACTCATACTGTATATTAAGCAAGACTGTACAAATTGCCTACAATGACACAAAGCATTGACATTTGCTTGCCCAATTATAGGCCAGATGCACTAAGCTACAAAACGTGATAAAATGGAGAGTGATAAACAGTCAGCCAATCATCTCTTAACTGACATGTCACAGACTGTGTTTGAGAACTGTCAGACAAGAGCTGATTAATTGGCTTTTTATCTCTCCATTTTATGACTTTTTGAAGCTTTGTGCATCTGGTCCAATGCCTTTAATAATGCAACATGGTGGCATTGTAATTAATGGACTGCCTCACAGCACTATGGTCTTGGGATTGATTATCACCAAGAATGAGAATGTACTAAGCCTTGAAAAGTGATAAAATGGAAAGTGAGAAACGTGCAGCCAATCAGTTGCTAACTGTCACCATTGCATTTAGGAGCTGATTGGCCGGTGGTAAATATCTCTCCACGTTAACACTTTTCAAGCTTAGTAAATCTGGCCTCATATCTGTATAGTCTAGATTAAGGGCATAATTCAGAGATGGATGTTATTGCACGCAAACAACTTTGCAAATCCGTCCTTCAAACTGCAAATGCAGCAGGAGGTGTCTGTTTGAAATAGGGGATGCCGACTTTGGGTTGTCACACATTAGGCTGACAGTCAATTGGTTGATGTCTATTTTTCAACATCCATTAAATTGACATGAACAATAAATCGGCATAAACAAAAGGTCACATGGTAATGGTCAGCACATAAAACTTGCCACATGAAAAGACGAGAAGCCCCCATTTATGGTAACACTGGCAGGGAACACCCCCCCCCCCTTCCTCTACCTCCCAGACACCTTCGTTTAGCAATCGAGCTGTGGCTGGGGACCAATGAGAGAGAACTCATAGATAGAGTGCCACACGTACGCAGCTCCCTGGTTAGCACATTTTAGTCCCTGGGTTGAAGTTTTGGAGGTCTTTCAGGGCAAATTGCATTATTTTCTTCTTTCATGCATTCATTCAAGGCAAAATGGAAACAGTGGACGTTCCTTTTATCCACAATGATTATCACACTTGTATGTCTGTTAGAACCGCCTAGGATAATCCCCTTCTCAGACTCATCCTCATCTGGCAAGCCATTTCGTTAGGAAATGATCAGTGCCTTTGCCCATTTTTATACCTTCATGAACATGTGACTGTTACTGAAACACATCATTTCGCTTGCGTGTATATTAATACATTTGACATCAAGTTTTTTTCTCAGAAGCTTTTCTTATCCACAGTGGTATACATACAGTAAGGCTGATGATCTTGTTCAGTAACACAAATAGAATAACACTACGCGTTTCATCCATTAGGACTTCATCAGGGGTATATCGCAGTTAGGGATACACTCATATAAAGCTTCATAGTAGCCCCATGTTAAACAGCTCCTTCAAAATAAATTAATAGAGGGAATCAGAAGGTCTCTAAAAGGGCTTTGCCAATTTGGGGTTGACCATAGTGACATAAGTGGACTTTGCCAAAAATACAATTGGTTGTAAATGTTGTCAGAGTAAACTATTGGATTTCAATCCAATACAATAAAATCCACCAGTCCTTGAGCACGATGTCTCCTGCCATAGGGATTATATGTGTTATATTTAGTTAATGAACATATTGAGTCACACTAATTTCTAAGTGAGTGGGAATAAGTACAGTTTTTTTATTCTGAATTGCAAACTGAATTTAATAAAAGCACCTTACAATATAAAACAGTCATCGTTATGCAGTGTGCGGCAGCGCAGGCGTTGAGTCAGAGACTGTAAATACATACTCTATATTTTATTTATATGTGCACATTCTACCCTGAAGCTTTTAAAATTTAGATATTTTCAATAAAGATATTTTAGTACCATTGCAGTACTGGGATTTTGCAGAATTCTCACGTTAACCTTTTCTACTGTATGCTATTAATTGGCTCCTAGGAGCACCATTGCTCTTGAGAGACGACTGGTAGGTGTAATACAATATGGGGGTTATTCTGGTTGATTTTCAAGGCTTCGAATTTGCAGCCTTGCGAGTCCACCAAACCCTGCGATTTGCACGCAGGGGTTTGCAAATGGATGTCACACAGTAACGCATTCGCAGGGCAGGGGGAACCTTCCACATCTTTCGATGGTCACCGACCATCAAAAGATGTGGAAGGTGCACGCATAGGTAAGTAGCTCTGAGCACCCTTACATATGCGTGCATGCTCGGGAGGAAATGGGCGGGCGGCTGACATCCGGTGATGTCAGCTGACCGCCCCCCCCCCACGTCAAGGCCTCATTAGAATATCATTAGCATATCACTGGACTACCCATGAAACTCTGGGCATTCCAATATGCTAATGGAGCTGCTCAGTGCCCAACGCCCCTCTACGCCCCTGTCCGCTGTTTTGGGTGCACGCACCCTGCGTATGCACAGAAATGCGCACTAAGAATACATCGGTCCCCGTGCGAATGCAGGCTAGCTGCAAACGGAATAATGTCATATATGTCATGGCATGCACTATACTTAATAGTTTTGCTTGTTTGTTTCTTAATTGTCCTTTACATTGTTAATTATTGGAGAGTGGAAAACTACAATTTTTAAATTCTTTAATATTTTGATTCATTTCTGTGGATTTATATTTATCACTGTTAACCTATTTGTGTATGTAACACAGTATTTCTGTTAGGTCTGCATGTTATCCACAAATTGGAAGTAGTTTATTTAGACTTTTTGAAGACTTAGTGTAAGAAGATTAAAGTGACAAGTGCTCTCATACTAAATATAAGTACTGTATAAGATGAGCTTACAGTATCTGTTCAGATGTGGTAAGCGAAGACAGAAACTCAGATGTTTCTTGAATTATTCCTGGTGTGTGCAGGGTAGTCGAGAGGTATGCCGGGCCCCAGTAAAATTTTGGGGTGTGGCCTAATTGTTGAAGGCGTGGCCATCTCTCACAATTAGGCCACACCCTCAAAATGTTTAGAGGGGGTTGAAAAACACTCTAAAGTCAAGGGGGGGGGGGTGTTGTTGTCAACCCTCAGCAGCAGCAGCACCTACAGCATGTGCTGTGCTGACAGCAGGCTCAGCATCAGCTCTCACGCTGTCAGTGAGACGCTCATGCTGAGCCTGCTGTCAGCCCACCACATGCTGTAGAGATGTGTGCTGCTGCAGTGCTGCTGCCCGGGAGGGACAGAGGGGGAAGTGGGGGGTTGGACAAGGACTCCCGCCGGGCCCCTCCAGCAAGCCCTGGCCCGGGCAATTAGTACCCGCCACCCCCCCACCATTGGCTGCCCTGGGTGTGTGAACCTTGATACAGTATAATACTGGATGAGCTGTACAACTACAACCGCAAGTACTTCATACCAAAAATTGCATGTATTACCTGACTCCATTTATTATAAGGAGCTATGGTTTGATCCTGCCTCCTCCTGCAAAAGGAAGATAAAGTTATATTTATGAAAAAACTGTTGTAAGTTGGCGCCCTTGTTTGAACCTTCAATGATTGGTTCTATAATAGCCTTTAGTTATATTCAGAGTGAATCAAAGTAAAGTCCAATGATTAATAAACATTTATTAAAAAGTCTCTTTTTTCCATTCAATAGAGGTACTTTTTCCAGATCATAAAAACTTCAGTTTAGTATTTCAGAATAGCAAACAAATGTTTTCAACGCATTTCGTCCCTGCAAGGGACTTCATCAGGGGTTCGCAGTTGTTATTAACCCGATTTTCGCGATTCTTTCGCATAAGATTAAGGTGTATCCCAACCAGACGTTGAAACAATAAATCCTCTACGGACTATGAGGCGCACTTTAGTTATGAAACTCCGCTGCTTAGGAGTTGTATTAGTGCTGGAGTCTTTTCCTTTTTGTCACAGATTTTTATACATGTATATTCGAATGGACAGCACTAAAGGTTCTATTGAGGGTATGCTTTGTATGCGATCTATGGCTGTTCACAATAGGGTCCTCTCTGCCCGATATATTCCTTTTAGGGCCGACCAGTCTGCATCTAAGAATAGACACTGCTAGTGTAGGGTTGAGGTCTCAATCCAACAATCATTTTCACTGTCCTTTTGAAGATGTGAGCTGGTTTGAGGTTCAGTGAAAGTCACACGCATACAAAGCGTACCCTCAATCGAACCTTTAGTGCTGTCCATTCGAATATACACGGATAAAAATCTGTGACAAAAAGGAAAAGACTCCAGCACTAATACAACTCCTAAGCAGCGGAGTTTCATAACTAAAGTGCGCCTCAGAGTCCGTAGAGGATTTATTGTTTCAACGTCTGGTTGGGATACACCTTATTCTTATGCGAAAGAATAGCGAAAATTGGGTCAATAACAACTGCGAACCCCTGATGAAGTCCCTTGCAGGGACGAAATGCGTTGAAACATTTGTTTGCTATTCTGAAATACTACACTGAAGTTTTTATGATCTGGAAAAAGTACCTCTATTAAATGAAAAAAAGAGACTTTTTAATAAATGTTTATTAATCATTGGACTTTACTTTGATTCACTCTGAATATACAATTCATATATACAAGGGAAAATTTGGATTAGGTGCAATTGGATGATAATGCGCTGTTGAGAAGAATAGTTTCTGAATTATGTCTGCTGAACAGAAATGAGTTCGGACACACTGCTATAAATGTAACAATTTTATAATCAATAAAAAATGCATAAAAATATACAGTACATATAATCAATAAAAAGAAAAAAGAAAAAAATACACATAATAAAAAATAACAGCCAATAATAGGAATTTAGATATCAAGGTATTTGCTCCCTATAATAGGGGTATGAAAGGTGTATGTCTCCTGTTGTTATTTTTAGAACGGTCTCAAGTGCTTTGATTTAGCAGCAATGGTATATATACAAGTCCGTATGACCGATAATAAATTTGTAACACTCCGGACAATATGTTTTTAAATCAAGTGCAAACAGTCCATCCTTTAGCATGTAAGTGACACGCAGAGTTATAATGTTGCAGGAGCGGACTTGGGTAGCGCAATTAGTATTAATGGACCGTGTGTCCACAACTCAGTGTCGATTGGTAAGGTGTTTGTGCTCACCTACTCAGAGTCGGTATCCGGTTCTGTACAATCGGGATGAGAAGTTTTGGAAACGCCGGCTGCAGGCTGGCTTGGAGAGCCGATGTGCGCCCTGGTAGGTGTGCTCGTTTGTGTGAGCCGTCACGCTGGCGTCCCGGGAACCGGACAATCAGGTCCTTGTGCGCTGTAGAGGTCTGGTGCCGCTCGTTGCACTCAGGTGGACGGTCTGTCAGGTGGAGCGATGTGACAGAGCTCAGTCCGGTCAGTATGGTTCAACAGGAGACAGGAATTGCGTCAACGCGTTTCGTAACCCTTTGCTTGCGGGAAACTTTTTCAAGACAAGTAACACCTCTTAGTGGGGAGGCTATTTAAAGGCAGAATTTGCTTAGCTGGTTCTCAATTAACCAATTATTAGCTTTAGTACAATTATAAGAGAAAAAAGAAAAATCGCATATAGAGAATCATATATAACAAATTCGTATAAAAAGCAGTGTGTCCGGCATTCGGAATATAATATATTAGCCATGATACTAGTGGATACTATTCATAGCTATCAGCAGGAGCATGAAGTTAATTAAGCAGAATGTAATAGGGGTATAAACCATCCAGTTCAGGAGTGTACCTATTGTTCTAACAAGAAGTTTAAAGCAATTAAACTTCTTGTTAGAACAATAGGTACACTCCTGAACTGGATGGTTTATACCCCTATTACATTCTGCTTAATTAACTTCATGCTCCTGCTGATAGCTATGAATAGGATCCACTAGTATCATGGCTAATATATTATATTCCGAATGCCGGACACACTGCTTTTTATACGAATTTGTTATATATGATTCTCTATATGCGATTTTTCTTTTTTCTCTTATAATTGTACTAAAGCTAATAATTGGTTAATTGAGAACCAGCTAAGCAAATTCTGCCTTTAAATAGCCTCCCCACTAAGAGGTGTTACTTGTCTTGAAAAAGTTTCCCGCAAGCAAAGGGTTACGAAACGCGTTGACGCAATTCCTGTCTCCTGTTGAACCATACTGACCGGACTGAGCTCTGTCACATCGCTCCACCTGACAGACCGTCCACCTGAGTGCAACGAGCGGCAACAGACCTCTACAGCGCACAAGGAACTGATTGTCCGGTTCCCGGGACGCCAGCGTGATGGCTCACACAAACGAGCACACCTACCAGGGCGCACATCGGCTCTCCAAGCCAGCCTGCAGCCGGCGTTTCCAAAACTTCTCATCCCGATTGTACAGAACCGGATACCGACTCTGAGTAGGTGAGCACAAACACCTTACCAATCGACACTGAGTTGTGGACACACGGTCCATTAATACTAATTGCGCTACCCAAGTCCGCTCCTGCAACATTATAACTCTGCGTGTCACTTACATGCTAAAGGATGGACTGTTTGCACTTGATTTAAAAACATATTGTCCGGAGTGTTACAAATTTATTATCGGTCATACGGACTTGTATATATACCATTGCTGCTAAATCAAAGCACTTGAGACCGTTCTAAAAATAACAACAGGAGACATACACCTTTCATACCCCTATTATAGGGAGCAAATACCTTGATATCTAAATTCCTATTATTGGCTGTTATTTTTTATTATGTGTATTTTTTTCTTTTTTCTTTTTATTGATTATATGTACTGTATATTTTTATGCATTTTTTATTGATTATAAAATTGTTACATTTATAGCAGTGTGTCCGAACTCATTTCTGTTTAGCAGACATAATTCAGAAACTATTCTTCTCAACAGCGCATTATCATCCAATTGCACCTAATCCAATTTTTCCTTGTTTCTGTGAGTTTTGGCTTACTCACTGGATGTATGCAGCAGTTGATTAAGAAAACACAATACCATTTATTATTTTGACATTCATAGAGCGCCGGGTTTTGTGTACCCAGGTGAGGTTAATTCCCCATCAGGGATCACACAACTTCTCTTTTTTCTCTCATATATACAAGGGAGCCAACTTACAACTGTTTTCCACATTCCTTTTCCCCCCGCCCAACAGGGGTTCTTGTAAGTCCGGCAGCCGAGTATTAACCACATATTAAGTAGTGGCGCGAAACAAGAGTCTGCTCCCCAAAGTTACATTTATGTTATCTATATTGGTTTGACTAATCAATGGATTGATGAACATATATCAAAATTTCTGGCTCAAGAAAATAATATATTTCCATTTTTATGTAGTCTTCTTAAGATCCATATTTCTTTGAAAAAGCCCCCAAAAGACCTATTATATCCCCAGTAATCATTGTGTGAAACACTTTCACAATTTGTGTTTTTTTCTAAGCCTATAATACAAAATACAAAAATGGCTATCTTCCTAAAAACACTAAAGAACGTTGGGCCTCTTCCTTCTGCTTGTTTGTTGATAACTTTTAAAATTACAAGTTTTTATACTAATATCAATCATGGGGAGGTATGTTTTGCCAGTCAAAAAGATATCAATAACTCAATATTTGAGGATTTTTTTGGTACTTATGTAGTATCTGGGCGCCTGATTTTGACCTTAAGGCATACAATCATATACAATTCAATGCGATTTTCGGCAAAATCGCATCGAAACGCATGCGATATCGCATGCCATGCGATATCGCATGCCATGCGATTCGATGCGATTTTGCATATGATTCAATGTTAACAAGGTCCTGTTCATTTCCCCACTATCCAAGTGGGCATAGAGTTGATTTTATATAGCGTGGCGAGCGCAGCGAGCCACCGAGCCCGAGCCCGAAGCGTGGCGAGCGCAGCGAGCCCCGCGCGGGGACGCGGAAAACATTTTAAGTAATCCGCTTGCCACGCTTTATAAATTCAACTCTATGCCCACTTGGATAGTGGGGAAATGAACAGGACTATGTTAACATTGAATCCTATGGAAAATCGCGATATCGGATGCGATTCGATGCAATGCGATTTTTACGACCCGATTTTAAAATCGGGCGCCCAGATACTACATAAGTACCTTTTTTTATTGTTAGATATTATCTATAATAAAAGTTACTTTATGTTAATTATGTTAATTTGCAGGGAACGGCAATGGGGTCCAATATACTGTACCCCTGCCTGTAGCAATCCATTTGTGCCTAATATAAGTCTACACATATTATGAACAATGAGAGTTTATTTAAATATATTGTGTTACATACACAATTCATAGATGATATATTTTTATTGTGGACCAAAAGTCACTTCCAAGTACCAACAGACTTACATGTTCAAGCAGTCCCCAAAAAGTTACATTTTGGTATTTTTTTCAGTATCTATTACTTATAAACATTTGATACTACTATTTTTTAGAAACACAATGATAAAAATACAGTGCTGTTGGTCTTATTGAACTCTACATGCTCCTGGTTTATATGGTACAATTGTTATCACCTGTATTTTGACTTTTCATTGTTATTGTTGCTGTGGTTTTCACAACATAAATTCTGGATGTGGCAGAGCTGATGTAGCCCTTGTTCTGTGGGTGCTGTCTGGCTGGATGTGACGCATCACTACGATGGCTGCTGGGAACCAACTTGTCTCACCAGTGATGACTTCTAGAACTTCTGGAATTCAAAAGGATCTGAATAATATATTCTATAAAGCTGCAGGCTTGTGGCATTTTGTCTTCACGCCCAATTATTTGGCTGTTTTACACCCCTGGGTGAAAAAAAAAGGTCAACTATAAAATTTGGACAGAAATGGAAGCACCATGCTAATTTAAGAAGGTCGCACCATATGCTGAAAAACATGCACCAGTGATAATGTAATATATTTATTATATGAACAATAATAAAAATAATGATAATAAAAGTTATAAATGTAAGTATTTTTCTGAGATGACCCCCAATCAATTATAACAATAATATTAATCACATATACAGGTTGAGTATCCCGTATCCGAATATCCGTTATCCGAATTATTCCGAAAACCATACATTCCAGAAAGTTTAAAAAAATTTTTTTTTTTGCTAAAAACTCACTGGGGACATCTGTAACAGCATTACTGAGGGAATGATTTGTAACTGGCACTATATATGTACAAGAAAATTATTGCTTGGCATTCAAATTCAATATCTGAAAAAGTACACAAATTTTGTTTCATGTTTTGAAACCTTGTTTTTTGAACAAATAAATTATATTTGTGTGCTTTTCATGTGCTTGATGTGTTTATACAGCATAAATGCAAGATACTTCAAAATACATCCTTGAAATATTAAAATATTCCGAAATACGGAATAATCCGTTATCCAAAATTCTCCTGGTCCCGAGCATTTTGGATACGGGATACTCAACCTGTATGTATATATATATATATATATATATATATATATATATATATATATATATATATATATATATTAATATATATATACGTTAGTGGAGATAGCTTGCACTCCCAGGTATATAGTTAAGTCCAATTTGCGCGGTGCCTTCCACGGGGGAAAAGATAATCAGAGCAATGATCGGCGGCACTCGCTTCAAAAGAATACACTGACAAGAAGTTTTCAGTGGTATAACATGTTTCGGTTATTAAACCGTCCTCAGATACAAGTGACAATATAAAACGATCTTACCTTTATAGAAGTGCATAGATAAACCTCCACCTCCTTCACCACGTTAAAACCGGAAGTATTCAGTGTTACATCTGAAATCTTCCATACACCAAAGTGAAACACCATACAAAGTTGCCAAGGTTCCAGCAGGTTAATCTTAAAGGGAAACATTCATATTAAATAAACAAATCAGATGATGAAAAGCAGATATACATGAATAATTACTGTATTAAGCACTAAACTTTATAAAAAGCAATTATAACTGAGAAGCTCATTAAGTCCATGTGGTGTCATCGTTTTAAGTCGATGAATCCACCGCATCTCTTTTTGTAAAAGGAGCCTGTCACGATCCCCTCCCCGTCTATTCTCTGCCACTTGATCTATCATTAGATATTTTAAGTTTGATAGATTATGCTTGCATGCCAGGAAATGCTTGGCCACAGGTTGGTCAACTATCTTCCCCTCCAGGGTGAGTTTAATGGCACTCCTGTGTTGTCCCATACGTTCACGAAATTGGCAAATCGTTTTTCCTATATAATACATACTGCACGGGCAGATTATGCAATATATAACATATCTGCTTGTGCATGTTAGAGCTTGTTTAATCTTGATCTTATAGCCTGAATGGGGATGTGTTATATAGTTCTGGGCAAGCAGATGACTACATGTAGTGCACCCCAAGCACTTATAGTTCCCCGGTTTACGGGACAAGAAGTGTACAGGTGCTGTAGGTCCAAGATCTGATACGTCCGTACGAACCAATATGTCCCTCAAATTTCTCCCTCTCGTGTAGCACGGGAGTAAGCGACGTCCTTTAAATCCTTTAAGGTCTGGATCAGCTGCAATGACAGGCCAGATTTGTTTGGCCATAGTGGTAATTGCTGTCGTTTCTGTAGAAAAGTTATTGATCCAAATAATTGAGTCCTTGCTTTTATCGGATTTTTGTGTGACTCCATATTTAGGTTGTGTTTTAGCTTTAGTTCTTGCATTAGTCAGAAGTTTCTTGGAATACCCCTTCTCCAGAAATTTTCTCTCCATTAGATCCAATTGTTTCTCCTCTTCGAGTGGATCACTGCAAATGCGGTGAACTCGCAAGAATTGCGAGTATGGCAATCCTTTTTTTAGAGATATTGGATGATGACTGGAATAAGCGAGTAGACTGTTGCAGTCTGTCAATTTGCTGTAAAGTGTTGTAGTGAACTGTCCTTCTGAGATCGCAACTTGGACATCTAAGAATTGAATACATTCCTCCTGTATGTTGAATGTAAATTTAATGTCCATATCTGCCGCATTGATAGTGTCCAACATTTCAATTAGTTGTTCTTCTATAAAGGTAAGATCGTTTTATATTGTCACTTGTATCTGAGGACGGTTTAATAACCGAAACATGTTATACCACTGAAAACTTCTTGTCAGTGTATTCTTTTGAAGCGAGTGCCGCCGATCATTGCTCTGATTAATATATATATATATATATTTATATATATATATAAATATATATATAACAAATACATAAACATAAAATAAAATCTATAGACGTTCAATTTATACTTTTTAAATAGAATCATCAACAGTATAATATGTATCTTATTATCTTGTAGTGATAATTTAATGGTAATTGTTCCCAGTTGGTTATTTTGTTATGTGCAACCCGCACATGTAACTCACCGTCCACCGAGTGCTTAATGATAGTCAATGTATATCGGATTACTTATCATAATGTTTGATGAATACAGGAGTCTGTAGTAAGCCAATGATATCCACTGTGGCGCCAGGACTCGACACCCACATCAGGGGTCCTGGTGGCATAGGGCCTGCTGGCTGTAAGCACACAGGCAGCAGCAGGGATCCGGCAGAGGGTAGGGGGCTTGGTTAGAGACAAGTGTTACACTGTGCCTCTCACCCACAGTGTACTGGTCTCCTCCTCTCACTCCGGATGCTGCGGTATGGACTTCAGTTCCAGCGGCTTAATAACACAGGTGTCCAGGCAATGTGGATGGTTGGATTTTCCTCACCGGCACAAACGGTGAATATAGATAACCAATAAAAAGGGTATCAATGGTAAACAAATGGTACAACCGTTATGTACTGTATGTCACCCAAACTCTTTGAGTCGAGTGATAATCTCACTCAATGAAAAAGTGTCACTATACAGTATGTCACACTTACTGTACTAATGGATGGACTAATTTTTGTGTGCAGCCCGATAGGTCTATGAACATAAATTTTGATGTCTGACAAAGGATCTACCCCATTCCGAAAAGCATTAAGCATGGCTCTTTTTTGTTTTAGACTGCCCACCCGCCTTCACTTCATCCCCCCTGGAGGACATCTGCCTTATCGAGAGGGGCAGAGTGACCATTACCATCCCAGGACAATGTGTGGACATGTGAGCAGTGTTTGCCATGGGCTTTATCACATACTGTTTGGTACTTGTTTCCTAGCACGGCGCCCATCACATCGCATACCATAAGCCAAACAATGGTATGCGATGCGATGCGATGTTACACGATGGCAGCCAATGTTATACAATTTTAAATCGTATACCATCGCATTGTATGCCATTGTATGCCATATACAATGGTATATGATTTAAAATTGTATAAGCACCCTAATGGGTGTTTTCAATGTTAAATGGGCCGCCAATAAGATAATAAATGGTATAAGCACCGTAATGGGTGCTTACAATGTTAAAAGCACCCCCACGCCACCCCCACTATCACCGCCAACCCAAAGCGTGGCGAGCGCAGCGAGCCCGCGTGGGGCGGCGGTACGTGTCCTCCAACCTTTTCATACCCCCACTATCCACGTCGGCGTGGAGTTAACCTTAGATAGTGTGGCGAGCGCAGCGAGCCCCGCATGGAGTTGCGGAATACATGTAAAGTTATACGCGTCTACTCACCACGCTTCGGGCTCGGTGGCTCGCTGCTCGCACCACACTATGTAAAATCAACTCCACGCCAACATGGATAGTAAGGGTATGAAAAGGTCGGAGGACGCGTACCGCCGTCCCTCGCGGGCTTGTTGCGCTTGCCACGCTTCGGGTTGGCGTTGATAGTGGGGGTGGCGTGGGGGTGCATTTTACATTGTAAGCACCCATTAGGGTGCTTATACAATTAAAAATCGCATCGCATTCGGCTATATGGCATGCGATGCGATACAATGCATAAGATGCCATATGACTGAAAATCGTGGGCGCCGTGCTAGGAAACAAGTACCTGCTGTTTTTATCTTGTATATTGTGAGTGCATTCTGTATTTCTGGCCTCCGTATCGTATGAGACAGGAGATTTCTATTTACAGACCTTTGCAAAAGGATTATATTAAGAATATCATCTGTGGACAAGAGCTTCAATAAAGGGATTTTTTTTTCTTTATTTTTCTGTGTGAAGTGCTACTTTTTTTCATGGTCACTTTGTGAGCGCTGTTTGTGGCTTTGTTCTTTATGGCTCTATACTTTGTGAATGCTTTGGATGCCATTCAATCACATTGTTACATCTAGCTGCACTTAAGGTTTATGCACACTTTTTTCCTGAGTCAATCCTCTTCATACTTTTCACGGTAATCACGTTATCCAGAAAAATCCACAGAAATGTTCAACTCATGGTACAGTGTATTTGATAGTTACTCATCAGAATTTATCATACTTGCCTACTTTTAAAAACTAGTTTCAGGGAGATTATAGTTGGTAGCAGAATTTTTCCTAGCACCCGTTGAGGGGGGCATGTCATGCTCCACTTAAAGGGCGTGTCTAGTTCCATATATGGAGAGATTGTGAAAAGAGATTGTGAACGTGGCACCTAGAAGCGTGGGTGTGTACTGCTACATCTGAGGGGACACTTTTCAAATGACTTACAGATGCTGATCTTACAGATCTTTTCAAATTAACTTTGCAGCGGCCGGCTCCCGCCAGGGGCACGAGCGCACGAGAAGCTTGTATGCCCCGTGGCAACGGACTGTGTCCCAGGTCCCCGCCGCCTCCCCTAGTGCCCCTTCCCGCCCCACCGTCCCCCCTAACCATGCCCATCTCCCTGAAGCGGAGACGGGCAGGGACCCGCATCACCACTGTCGAGAGACTGGGACGCACGTGTGTGTGAGAGGCACGCACTTCCCAGTCTCTCTCGCCGGCACTCGCCAGCGCAAGGGGTCTGGCAAGCGCCGGCCAAAGATGAAACATGCTCCATCTGTATATCCAAATGTAGATGAGCCCCAAAGCAGTTAGTAAGAGACTATGGGGCAGATGTATCATTAAGCGTTTTACGTTTGTGAAATAACGAGTCCCGCTTCTCCTGCATAACGAGGAGAAGCGGGCACTCGTTATGGGGAGATGTATTAACATCCCCCAAGCCGATAAGGAGAGCCGTTATGCCCAGCGTTAACGGCTCTCCTTATCGGCTCCCTCGCCGCCCCGCACATGCGCACTCCCCGTCGCCCCCCCTGCCCGGCTTACTGGGCATGCGTGAGATCTCGCAAAAACCGCGAGATCTCCAGCGCAGCCCAAGCCAGACGCAGGGCTAGCGTTGTCCCCATAGTGGGGGATAGGACAACGCTAGCCCTGAGCTGGCGAAGCGGCCGGGGCGAATTAACGCCTTGAAGGCTGTTAATACATCGCCCCGGCCGTTAATCCCTGGGGGGGATTGCAGCGACAGCCCCGCCGAGCGTAACTCGGCGGGCTGTCACTAGCGCACGTTAGGTGCGCTAGTAATACATTAGGGACAGACGTAATCCCCCCCAGTTAACCAGCGTTAAGTGCATTTTTGCACTTAACGCTGGTTAATACATCTGCCCCATTACTTGGTAATGTGCTGGGAAATGGCTCTGATGATTCAGTGTAAATATATCGATCTCTCATTCCTTTTTTCACCCAAAATGTAACAGTGTAATGTGGGCTAGGTGAAATGAGGGAGATTGCTAGACTAATGAGGGAGAGAGGGAGATTGCTGCTATTTCAGGGAGTCTCCTGCAGAATGCAGGAGGGTAGGCAACTATGGAATTAATGTGTAGCTGCAAATCTCCATGGACTTTCACAATCACCAGGAGTTGGATGTAGCAGTTTACTAGAGAATCATTCAGATAGTGAGGAAGTTTGCAATTTTGGGAGTCATTTTTTCATTTTCAGTGATATATTGATACACGTGTAAGCATATTTTGAGGTAGGGCCCAAACGTTTTTGCCATCATATTGGAAAATGTTTGACAACTTTAAAAGCAATTGTGATTTCTCTAAATGACAGCACAATGGGCCTTATTTTGGTTCATTCTTTCTGACAAAATCCTTCTTAGATGGGCAAAACCATGTGCACTGCAGGTGGGGCAGGTGTTACTTGTGCAGAGAGAATTAGATTTGGGTGGGGTTTTATTTCAAAGTGAGATCTATATTGCAGTGTAAAATCATGCAGTCAGTATTTCCCCTGCACAGAAACAAAATTACTCACCCAAATCTAATTCTCTCTGCACATGTTACATCTGCCCCCCTGCAGTGCACATGGTTTTGTCCATCTAAGAAGGATTTTGTCAGAAAGAATGAACCAAAATAAGGCCCAAAGTCTGTAAACCATCTAAATGTACAACTAATGCCTGTAATGACATGTGATGTATGCAACTGCGTTCAGTAGACATTTTATGAAATGTTTGGGGAAGACTGGTCCATCATCACAATGGGAGGCCTACATCTAGGGAAGGCCATTATGAGTGTCCTTGCAGATCTCTTAGATGAAAGTGGGTAGATGGAAAGTCTTACTGAAGCAGGAATTCAATATTTGGTTAGACCTCAATAATACATTCAATTTTGCTATAAAGGTTGAGTATCCCTTATCTAAAATGCTTGGGACCAGAAAAATTGTGGATAACGGATTACTGTATTCCGTATTTCAGAATAATTTTATATTTGAATGATGTATTTTGAGGTATCTTGCATTTATAATGTATACACACATCAAACACATGAAATACACACAAATATATTTTATTTGTGCATAAGACAAGGTTTCAAAACATGGAACAAAGTTTGTGTCCTATCTCAGGTACTGAATTTGAATTGCAAGCATTTTCTTGCAGATATTTAGTGCCAGTTAAATACAGTATCATGTCCTCATTAATGCTGTTACAGATGTCCCAGTAGTGCCAGCTACATATCATGTCCCCAGTAGTGCTGTTATAGATGTCCCCAGTAGTGCTGTTATAGATGTCCCCAGTAGTGCTGGTACAGATGTCCCCAGTAGTGCCAGTTACATAGCATGTCCTCAGTAGTACTGTTACAGATGTCCCCAGTAATGCCAGTTACATAGCATGTCCTCAGTAGTACTGTTACAGATGTCAACAGTAGTGCCAGTTACATATCATGTGGTGCTTTTAGGATATTTGGATAATGGATACTCAACCCTGTATAGCAAAGACCATATTTAACCCCTTCCCGCCGCAGCCTGTTTTTGCCTTCCTGACAGAGCCCTTTTTTTTCAAATCTGACATGTATCACTTAAGTGGGGATAACTTTTTTTTGCTTTTACTTATACCAGTGATTTTGAGATTGTTTTCTCGTGACACATTGTACTTCAAATTAGTGGTAAATTTGGGTCGATACAGTCTGTGTTTTTTTGTGAAAAATACCAAAATGTAAAAAAATGGAAAATTTAGCAATTTTCAAAATGTTAAATTTTCTGCTTGTGAGACAAATAATCATACCACTCAAAATAGTTAATAACTAACATAGACCATATGTCTACTTTATGTTTCCATCATTATTTCAACTTCCTTTTAATTTTTTTGGACACTAGGAGGCTTAAAATATGAATAGCAAATTCTCAAATTTTCAAGAAAATTTCAAACACTGATTTTTTTAGGGACCAGTTCAGTTCTGATGTGACTTTGAGGGACTTGTATGTGAGACACCCCCATAAATGATGCCATTTCAAAAACTGCACCCCTCACAGTATTCAAAACAGCATTTTGGAAGTTTGTTAACCCTTTAGGTGTTTCACAGGAATTAAAACAAAGTGTAGGTGAAATTTCAAAATTTCATTTTTTTTGCAGATTTGCAATTTTAATACATTTTTCTAAGGAACACAGTAGATTTTACTAGAAAAATGTGACGAAAAATTGATTCCCCCAATTCTTTTGTTTTCATAAATATCCTATATGTGGCCCTAGTGTGCACGTTGACCAAACCACAGGCTTCATAATAGAAGGAGCACCTACTTGATTTTGGAGCCTCCTTTTTATGAGATTATTTTTTAGGCACCATGTAGGTTTCTAGGCACCATAAGATGCTAAAAGTTAGGAACCCCCCCCACAAGTGACCCCATTTTGCAAACTACTCCCCTCAGGGAATTCATCTAGGGGTATAGTGTACATTTCAAACCCCCAGGGGTTTCACCAATTGTGGTACAACTGGGCAGTGAAAATGAAAAATTACATTTTTTACACAAAAATGCAGTTCTGGCTCACAATTTTTCATTTTCCCAAGGAATGAAGGAGACAAAGCACCTCAAAATCTGTGCCCCAATTTCTCCCGAGTACGGCAATGCCTCACATGTGACCAAAAAATACCATTTAGATGCATGGCAGGACTCAGAAGGGAAGGAGTGATTTTTGGATTTTGCAGCTCAGATTCTGGGGGAATGTTGGTGGGTGCTATGTCGCATTAGCAAGACCCCCGAAGCACCAATACAGTGGAACCCCCCCACAAGTGATCCCATTTTGCAAACTACACCCCTCAGGGAATTCATCTAGGGGTATAGTGTACATTTCAAACCCCCAGGGGTTTCACCAATTTTGATACAACTGGGCTGTGCAAATGAAAAATTACATTTTTTTACACAAAAATGCAGTTCTGGCTCAAAATTTTTCATTTTCACAAGGAATGAAGGAGACAAAGCACCCCAAAATCTGTGCCCCAATTTCTCCCGAGTACGGCAATGCCTCACATGTGACCAAAAAATACCATTTGGGTGCATGGCAGGACTCAGAAGGGAAGGAGTGATTTTGGGATTTTGTAGCTCAGATTCTGGTGGAATGTTGGTGGGTGCTATGTCGCATTAGCAAGACCCCCCAAGCACCAATACAGTGGAACCCCCCCACAAGTGACCCCATTTTGCAAACTACACCCCTCAGGGAATTCATCTAGGGGTATAGTGTACATTTCAAACCCCCAGGGGTTTCACCAATTTTGATACAACTGGGCTGTGCAAATGAAAAATTACATTTTTTACACAAAAATGCAGTTCTGGCTCAAAATTTTTCATTTTCACAAGGAATGAAGGAGACAAAGCACCCCAAAATCTGTGCCCCAATTTCTCCCGAGTACGGCAATGCCTCACATGTGACCAAAAAATACCATTTGGGTGCATGGCAGGACTCAGAAGGGAAGGAGTGATTTTTGGATTTTGCAGCTCAGATTCTGGTGGAATGTTGGTGGGTGCTATGTCGCATTAGCAAGACCCCCGAAGCACCAATACAGTGGAACCCCCCCACAACTGACCCCATTTTGCAAACTACACCCCTCAGGGAATTCATCTAGGGCTATAGTGTACATTTCAAACCCCCAGGGGTTTCACCAATTGTGGTACAACTGGGCAGTGAAAATGAAAAATTAAATTTTTTTACACAAAAATGCAGTTCTGGCTCAAAATTTTTCATTTTCACAGGGAATGAAGGAGACAACGCACCCCAAAATCTGTGCCCCAATTTCTCCCGAGTACGGCAATGCCTCATGTGTGACCAAAAAATGGCAGGACTCAGAAGGGAAGGAGTGATATTTGGATTTTGCAGCACAGATTCTGGTGGAATGTTGGTGGGTGCTATGTCGCATTAGCAAGACCCCCAAAGCACCAATACAGTGGAACCCCCCCACAAGTGACCCCATTTTGCAAACTACACCCCTCAGGGAATTCATCTAGGGGTATAGTGTACATTTCAAACCCCCAGGGGTTTCACCAATTTTGATACAACTGGGCAGTGAAAATGAAAAATTACATTTTTTTACACAAAAATGCAGTTCTGGCTCAAAATTTTTTATTTTCATAAGGTATGAAGGAGAAAAAGCACCCGAAAATCTATGCCCCAATTTCTCCCGAGTATGGCAATGCCTCATATGTGACCAAAAAATACCAGTTGGGTGCATGGCAGGACTCAGAAGGGAAGGAGTGATTTTTGGATTTTGCAGCTCAGATTCTGGTGGAATGAATGGTGGGTGCTATGTGGCATTAGCAAGACCCCCGAAGCACGGTGAAATGATGAACCTAATAATCCATAGATGTGTGGTATATTTTAAAACACTCCTTTATACATAGGCCGGGTTTGTCGGGGCAAGTTTCACAGTGGAAAATAGTATCCTTTCTTATTCCCTTTTTATAGCAAACTTTGCACCTTTTTTGTGTCCTGCCCTTTCTTGCAGTGGAGGGGATTTCGTTAGGAAAATGCTGCCCTGGTACAATACGGGGGCCAGTACTAGAAGTACTGGGGCCCTCTGCCTGCTGGTTCCCAAATATTAGGCCCTTTATGACTTCCTCTTGAAAGTGCATAAATGTCCCCCTCTGGCTGGTAGAACGGAATAGCACGTAAGCGTTATACAGTGCCATCTGGATGATATACACGGCCAGCTTCTTGTACCAGATTTTTGTTTTCCGCAGGGCACTGTACGGCTTCAGTACCTGATCTGAAAGATCCACTCCGCCCATGTACCTATTGTAATCTAGGATACAATTAGGTTTTGAGGTGTGGGTACTGGTACCTCGTACAGGGACGGAGGTGGTACTGTCTCCATGAATTGTTGTCAGTATAAGGACATCCCTCTTGTCCTTATATTTGACCAACAACATATTTTCGGTGCATATTCCCCTGCATTCACCCCTTCTCAGTACTTGGGCAATGTGCGTTTTTGGGAGGCCTCTTTGGTTCTTGCGCACAGTACCGCAAGCTGCTGTACCTCTTGAACCAAGGGCCTTAAACAGGGGGATGCTAGTGTAAAAGTTATCCACATAGAGGTGATAACCTTTATCCAGGAAGGGGTGCACTAAATCCCAGACAATTTTTCCACTAACACCTACGAGGGAGGGGGGGCATTCTGGCGGTTCAATTCTTGAATCCTTCCCTTCATATACCCTAAACCTGTGGGTGTACCCTGAGGTGCTTTCACACAGTTTATACATTTTTATGCCATACCTTGCCCTCTTACTGGGAAGGTACTGGCGGAATTTAACCCTTCCTTTAAAATGTATAAGGGATTTGTCGATACAAATACATTTTTCAGGGATGTACATCTCTGCAAATTTGGCACTGAAATGATCAATGACCGGCCTGACTTTGAATAGCCGGTCAAAGGTGGGATCATCTCTGGGTGGGCACTGTGCATTATCGGTGTAATGTAAAAATTTAAGTATTATCTCAAAACGAGTCCGAGTCATGGCCATATGGTAAAGTGGGGTGCTGTACAGAACATCTGTACTCCAATATTGCCTAATTTCTGGCTTTTTTACTATGCCCATATGTAACACCAGACCCCAAATCGTCATCATCTCTACTGCATCTACAGGGGTCCACCTAGCAAATGATGACGTGGGGTTTTGAGCAATAAACTGCTGGGCATATAAATTACTTTGGTCCACCATTAAATTTATAAAATCATCAGAGAAAAATAATTTAAAAAAGTCAATTTCTCTGAGACCTGTTGAATCAAATTGGATTCCTGGGATGGCCAAAAACTCAGGAACCTGGGGCTCAAAATTGTCTGGTGGTGGGGTCCATACGGGATCAATCATTTGGGGGGGGGGTCTCAGCTGCTCTACGGGGGCGTCTTTGAGGGGGTCCCTCATCACCAGAGGAGGAAGAGGAGCTTAAGACGAATCCTTCAAATTCCCCGCTTGCATCACTGGCTGTGTCAGAGTCAGAGGCAAGCATGGCATATGCCTCCTCCGCTGAATACATTCTTCTGGATGACTGGGATGACATTTGGGATGCTATTTTTATTTTTGTGTTTCTGTAAGTGTAATGTTTCAACACGTGTATAGTGTAGGGGGGGTACAAACTTTATTTTAACACGGGGGGTATGTAGTGTGTAGTGTGTATGTAGTGCAGAAAAAAAAATACTTTATACAGGAATCTGATCCCAATAAAAAAAAAAATTGAAGGGGTTAAAAAAAAAAAAAAAGGTCCTGCGCCAAAAATTGAGCACAGATGTTGGTCAGTAACGTCCATCACTGAACAGCGCTCAAAGGCAACAGGACACCCACAAAAGCAACGTGGGTGTAAAAACAAAAATTTTTTTTTTTTAAAAACTGCAGAAAAAAAATGATATCAACCCTGTGCCAAAAATGCTGTTCAGTGATTGTACGTCACTGATCAGCGGCCACAGGACACCCACAAAAGCAACGTGGGTGTAAAAACAATTTAAAAAAATATACCACAGCACTCTCCAAAAAAAAATAAAAAATTAAAAAAAACTGCAGAAAAAAAATGATATCAACCCTGTGCCAAAAATGCTGTTCAGTGATTGTACGTCACTGATCAGCGCTCAGCGGCCACAGGACACCCACAAAAGCAATGTGGGTGTAAAAACAAAACCCCACTGCACTCTCCAAAAAAAAAAAAACTGCAGATCTGTGATGCAGTGATGCAACACTGATAAGCAGTGAGGGGCAGCAGGCACAAAACTGTGGGTGCAACCTGACAGGGTATATATAAAAAAAAAAAACCCTGGACCCCCAAAAAGTTGCTGATTAATTAATTTAAACTGATCAGCACAAAAGGGGGGGGCAGCAGGGGGGGCAGCAGTCAGTTGCACACGCAGCACAACCTTTGGTGCAACTGACAGGTATATATATATAAAAAAAAACCTGGACCCCCAAAAAGTTGCTAATCTTAATTAATTTAAACTGATCAGCACAAAAGGGGGGCAGCAGGGGGGGCAGCAGTCAGTTGCACAGGCAGCACAACCTTTGGTGCAACTGACAGGTATATATATATAAAAAAAACCTCTGCACCCCCAAAAAGTTGCTGATCAGCTCAGATATAGTGATCAGCACAAAAGGGGGTGCAGCAGACACAAAATATAGCACTCTCTATCACTCTCTGTCACTATCTCTCACTATCTCTGACTATCTCTGACTATCTATCACTATCTGTGACTCTATGACACTGCAGCAGCAGCACACAGGAAGTCACAAGATCCAGGAAGCATCCAGCTGCTGGCAGCACGCTACCAGCGGTGATCAGCGGTGATCAGGTAAGTATCAGGCAAGGTTCAGGTATGTATAGCAGGACAGAGTGGCCGGTGACCGCTCTGCACGCAATTCCAGACCGGAATGGCGTCTGCAGCGCAGTCACCGTTAGTTTAAATGGCGCGCCATGGCTGTGATTGGTCCGTGGGTCCCACGGACCAATCACAGCCTTGGGGGCAGGTGGGGTGAGGGTGGGGTGAGGTGTCATCGTCACCGATGACCCCCTCATGCCCCCTCACACCCGGCGGTGATTGACACCTGTGTTACCGAGCGTCTGATTCGCCGGTAACACAGGAAAACGCTGCGAATGGCTGTTAACATTGAACAGCCAATCACAGCGATCGCCGACGGGGGGGTCAGGGACAGCAGACATCGTCCCTCTGTCACTGCGTCTCTAGACGCAGTGGCACTTTGAAGTCATGACGTATATATACGTCATGTGTCGGGAAGTACATCCCGGCCATGACGTATATATACGTCAAATGTCGGGAAGGGGTTAAACATCAGGCACCATTGTGTGCATTGCTCTACTTGAGAAAACAAGCATATTCTTATTATATTAAGGAATATGATAGAAAACTTGATACTGATGATAAACCTCATTGATGTAAGGAAAGGCACAAAAAAGTGCTACACATTCTCACAATTTGCCTATTGGTGTACTGAGATGGAAGCAGAAGACTCCCTTAGCTGATTCTTGACATCAGTCAGTATTTCAACTTTGAAATGTATTTGATGTCTCTGACAAGATTATTAATTTAACTAACATTTTATATTCAACCAACATTAACATGCCAAGAGACTTCCAGTGCATCTGTGTAATTCTTCAGGGATTAACAGAAGGGAAGGTCAACATTGACAGTGGTGGGAAAAAGATCTGCAATGGCATTTGACCAGCACATAAGCAACATAATACTAGTACTGAAGACATATAGAGAAGCAGTCGAACGAATTGAAAAAAACATAGATTCATTGAGAAAATGAATGGTAGCTGGACCAGAACTAACAAGGGTAATATCGGAGTTTGAAGAAGGGTTTTGGAAACACAACATGCATTCAAGGCAACAACATTAATACTCAACCAGTACTCAATTGTCATTCTTTTGACATATCAAGGCTTTAATAAATACATTACAAGATTTAGGGAATCCATTTTAAGACAGTAGCCAAGGTAGCGTTAGCCTACATGATATCATTGTTTCTTAAACAGGGAATACAATCTTAAGGGAGCTAAAAGCTCTTGGAATTTAGTATTTTAAGAAATGGATTCATCATAGACATAAAGGCCAAATGATATAAATTGATACTTCACTCAAGACAAAAACTCATGTGCAAAGCAAAGCCCAATTGGCAATGAGAGCATAGACAAAAGCAGGGGGGGGGGGTGTATCCGGGTTGCACAGAAACCCTCATCCTCTTGTCAAGTGGTTAAAATTATGACAATAGCAATGGAATATAATATGATTGCTAGAGCTGACACCACATCATGCAGTGTAAGGGACAGAGCAGAGCTGATGCACATGCCCAGTGCTTCTTCTACTAAAGTTTGCTGTGTGTGTGTGTGTGTGTGTGTGTGTGTGTGTATCTGAGTCCTTAATCAGTGCACTTGACCAGAGAGTAGCTATCAGGAAGAAGAGACAGGAGCCTTACCATGAGGTGGGAGAATGTGTGGTTGGAAAGTGCAGTACTGGTTCTATTATGTTTGTGTATTTATTAATTATGGTGTGTTTAACCCTTTTCCTGAAAACTTATTTATACTATTTAAAAGTTTAACCCCTTCCTGACAGAGCTAGTTTTTGCGTTCCTGACAGAGCCATTTTTTTCAAATCTGACATGTCTCACTTAAGTGGGGATAACTTTTTTTTGCTTTTACTTATCCCAGTGATTTTGAGATTGTTTTTTCGTGACACATTGTACTTCAAATTAGTGGTAAATTTGGGTCGATACAGTCTGTGTTTTTTTGTGAAAAATACCAAAATGTCGTGAAAAAATGGAAAATTTAGCGATTTGCAAAATGTTAAATTTTCTGCTTGTGAGACAAATAATCTTACCACTCAAAATAGTTAATAACTAACATAGACCATATGTCTACTTTATGTTTCCATCATTATTTCAACTTCCTTTTAATTTTTTTGGACACTAGGAGGCTTACAATATGAATAGCAAATTCTCAAATTTTCAAGAAAATTTCAAACACTGATTTTTTTAGGGACCAGTTCAGTTCTGATGTGACTTTGAGGGACTTGTATGTGAGACACCCCCATAAATGATGCCATTTCAAAAACTGCACCCCTCACAGTATTCAAAACAGCATTTTGGAAGTTTGTTAACCCTTTAGGTGTTTCACAGGAATTAAAACAAAGTGTAGGTGAAATTTCAAAATTTCATTTTTTTTGCAGATTTGCAATTTTAATACATTTTTCTAAGGAACACAGTACATTTTACTAGAGAAATGTGACTAAAAATTGATTCCCCCAAATCTTTTGTTTTCATAAATATCCTATATGTGGCCCTAGTGTGCACGTTGACCAAACCACAGGCTTCATAATAGAAGGAGCACCTACTTGATTTTGGAGCCTCCTTTTTATGAGATTATTTTTTAGGCACCATGTAGGTTTCTAGGCACCATAAGATGCTAAAATTTAGGAACCCCCCCACAAGTGACCCCATTTTGCAAACTACACCCCTCAGGGAATTCATCTAGGGGTATAGTGTACATTTCAAACCCCCAGGGGTTTCACCAATTGTGGTCCAACTGGGCAGTGAAAATGAAAAATTAAATTTTTTACACAAAAATGCAGTTCTGGCTCAAAATTTTTCATTTTCACAAGGAATGAAGGAGACAAAGCCCCCCAAAATCTGTGCCCCAATTTCTACCGAGTACGGCAATGCCTCACATGTAACCAAAAAATACCAGTTGGGTGCATGGCAGGACTCAGAAGGGAAGGAGTGATTTTTGGATTTTGCAGCTCAGATTCTGGTGGAATTTTGGTGGGTGCTATGTCGCATTAGCAAGACCCCCCAAGCACCAATACAGTGGAACCCCCCCACAAGTGACCCCATTTTGCAAACGACACCCCTCAGGGAATTCATCTAGGGGTATAGTGTACATTTTAAACCCCCAGGGGTTTCACCAATTTTGATACAAGTGGGCAGTGAAAATGAAAAATTACATTTTTTTACACAAAAATGCAGTTCTGGCTCAAAATTTTTCATTTTCAGAAGGTATGAAGGAGAAAAAGCACCCCAAAATCTGTGCCCCAATTTCTCCTGAGTACGGCAATGCCTCACATGTGACCAAAAAGTACCAGTTGGGTGCATGGCAGGACTCAGAAGGGAAGGAGTGATTTTTGGATTTTGCAGCACAGATTTTGGTGGAATGAATGGTGGGTGCTATGTTGCACCAATACAGTGGAACCCCCCCACAAGTCACCCCATTTTGCAAACTACACCCCTCAGGGAATTCATCTAGGGGTATAGTGTACATTTCAAACCCCCAGGGGTTTCACCAATTTTGATACAAGTGGGCAGTGAACATGAAAAATTACATTTTTTTACACAAAAATGCAGTTCTGGCTCAAAATTTTTCATTTTCAGAAGGTATGAAGGAGAAAAAGCACCCCAAAATCTGTGCCCCAATTTCTCCCGAGTACGGCAATGCCTCACATGTGACCAAAAAGTACCAGTTGGGTGCATGGCAGGACTCAGAAGGGAAGGAGTGATTTTTGGATTTTGCAGCACAGATTTTGGTGGAATGAATGGTGGGTGCTATGTTGCACCAATACAGTGGAACCCCCCCACAAGTCACCCCATTTTGCAAACTACACCCCTCAGGGAATTCATCTAGGGGTATAGTGTACATTTCAAACCCCCAGGGGTTTCACCAATTTTGATACAAGTGGGCAGTGAACATGAAAAATTACATTTTTTTACACAAAAATGCAGTTCTGGCTCAATATTTTTCATTTTCACAAGGAATGAAGGAGAAAAAGCACCCCAAAATCTGTGCCCCAATTTCTCCCGAGTACGGCAATGCCTCACATGTGACCAAAAAATACCAGTTGGGTGCATGACAGGACTCAGAAGGGAAGGAGTGATTTTTGGATTTTGCAGCTCAGATTCTGGTGGAATTTTGGTGGGTGCTATGTCGCATTAGCAAGACCCCCAAAGCACCAATACAGTGGAACCCCCCCACAAGTGACCCCATTTTGCAAACTACACCCCTCAGGGAATTCATCTAGGGGTATAGTGTACATTTCAAACCCCCAGGGGTTTCACCAATTTTGATACAAATGGGCAGTGAACATGAAAAATTACATTTTTTTACACAAAAATGCAGTTCTGGCTCAAAATTTTTCATTTTCACAAGGAATGAAGGAGAAAAAGCACCCCAAAATCTGTGCCCCAATTTCTCCCGAGTACGGCAATGCCTCACATGTGACCAAAAAATACCAGTTGGGTGCATGGCAGGACTCAGAAGGGAAGGAGTGATTTTTGGATTTTGCAGCTCAGATTCTGGTGGAATTTTGGTGGGTGCTATGTCGCATTAGCAAGACCCCCCAAGCACCAAGACAGTGGAACCCCCCCACAAGTGACCCCATTTTGCAAACTACACCCCTCAGGGAATTCATCTAGGGGTATAGTGTACATTTCAAACCCCCAGGGATTTCACCAATTTTGATACAAGTGGGCAGTGAAAATGAAAAATTACATTTTTTTACACAAAAATGCAGTTCTGGCTCAAAATTTTTCATTTTCAGAAGGTATGAAGGAGAAAAAGCACCCCAAAATCTGTGCCCCAATTTCTCCCGAGTACGGCAATGCCTCACATGTGACCAAAAAGTACCAGTTGGGTGCATGGCAGGACTCAGAAGGGAAGGAGTGATTTTTGGATTTTGCAGCACAGATTTTGGTGGAATGAATGGTGGGTGCTATGTTGCACCAATACAGTGGAAACCCCCACAAGTGACCCCATTTTGCAAACTACACCCCTCAGGGAATTCATCTAGGGGTATAGTGTACATTTCAAACCCCCAGGGGTTTCACCAATTTTGATACAAGTGGGCAGTGAACATGAAAAAATTACATTTTTTTACACAAAAATGCAGTTCTGGCTCAATATTTTTCATTTTCACAAGGAATGAAGGAGAAAAAGCACCCCAAAATCTGTGCCCCAATTTCTCCCGAGTACGGCAATGCCTCACATGTGACCAAAAAATACCAGTTGGGTGCATGGCAGGACTCAGAAGGGAAGGAGTGATTTTTGGATTTTGCAGCTCAGATTCTGGTGGTATTTTGGTGGGTGCTATGTCGCATTAGCAAGACCCCCCAAGCACCAATACAGTGGAACCCCCCCACAAGTGACCCCATTTTGCAAACGACACCCCTCAGGGAATTCATCTAGGTGTATAGTGTACATTTCAAACCCCCAGGGGTTTCACCAATTTTGATACAAGTGGGCAGTGAACATGAAAAATTACATTTTTTTACACAAAAATGCAGTTCTGGCTCAAAATTTTTCATTTTCACAAGGAATGAAGGAGAAAAAGCACCCCAAAATCTGTGCCCCAATTTCTCCCGAGTACGGCAATGCCTCACATGTGACCAAAAAATACCAGTTGGGTGCATGGCAGGACTCAGAAGGGAAGGAGTGATTTTTGGATTTTACAGCTCAGATTCTGGTGGAATTTTGGTGGGTGCTATGTCGCATTAGCAAGACCCCCCAAGCACCAAGACAGTGGAACCCCCCCACAAGTGACCCCATTTTGCAAACTACACCCCTCAGGGAATTCATCTAGGGGTATAGTGTACATTTCAAACCCCCAGGGGTTTCACCAATTTTGATACAAGTGGGCAGTGAACATGAAAAATTACATTTTTTTACACAAAAATGCAGTTCTGGCTCAAAATTTTTAATTTTCACAAGGTATGAAGGAGACAAAGCACCCCAAAATATGTGCCCCAATTTCTCCCAAGTACGGCAATGCCTCACATGTGACCAAAAAGTACCAGTTGGGTGCATGGCAGGACTCAGAAGGGAAGGAGTGATTTTTGGATTTTGCAGCACAGATTTTGGTGGAATGAATGGTGGGTGCTATGTTGCACCAATACAGTGGAACCCCCCACAAGTGACCCCATTTTGCAAAGTACACCCCTCAGGGAATTCATCTAGGGGTATAGTGTACATTTCAAACCCCCAGGGGTTTCACCAATTTTGATACAAGTGGGCAGTGAAAATGAAAAATTACATTTTTTTACACAAAAATGCAGTTCTGGCTCAAAATTTTTCATTTTCAGAAGGTATGAAGGAGACAAAGCACCCCAAAATCTGTGCCCCAATTTCTCCCGAGTACGGCAATGCCTCATGTGTGACCAAAAAGTGGCAGGACTCAGAAGGGAAGGAGTGATATTTGGATTTTGCAGCACAAATTCTGGTGGAATGATGGTGGGTGCTATGTCGCATTAGCAAGACCCCCAAAGCACCAATACAGTGGAACCCCCCCACAAGTGACCCCATTTTGCAAACTACACCCCTCAGGGAATTCATCTAGGGGTATAGTGTACATTTCAAACCCCCAGGGGTTTCACCAATTTTGATACAAGTGGGCAGTGAACATGAAAAATTACATTTTTTTACACAAAAATGCAGTTCTGGCTCAAAATTTTTAATTTTCACAAGGTATGAAGGAGACAAAGCACCCCAAAATATGTGCCCCAATTTCTCCCAAGTACGGCAATGCCTCACATGTGACCAAAAAGTACCAGTTGGGTGCATGGCAGGACTCAGAAGGGAAGGAGTGATTTTTGGATTTTGCGGCTCAGATTCTGGTGGAATGAATGGTGGGTGCTATGTGGCATTAGCAAGACCCCCGAAGCACCGTGAAATTATGAACCTAATATTCCATAGATGTGTGGTATATTTTAAAACACTCCTTTATACATAGGCCGGGTTTGTCGGGGCAAGTGTCACACTGGAAAATAGTTTGCTTTCTTATTCCCTTTTTATAGCAAACTTTGCACCTTTTTTGTGTCCTGCCCTTTTTTCCAGTGGAGGGGATTTCATCAGGAAAATGCTGCCCTGGTACAATACGGGGACCAGTACTAGAAGTACTGGGGCCCTCTGCCTGCTGGTTCCCAAATATTAGGCCCTTTATGACTTCCTCTTGAAAGTGCATAAATGTCCCCCTCTGGCCGGTAGAACGGAATAGCACGTAAGCGTTATACAGTGCCATCTGGATGATATACACGGCCACCTTCTTGTACCAGATTTTTGTTTTCCGCAGGGCACTGTACGGCTTCAGTACCTGATCTGAAAGATCAACTCCGCCCATGTACCTATTGTAATCCAGGATACAATTAGGTTTGGAGGTGTGGGTACTGGTACCTCGTACAGGGATGGAGGTGGTACTGTCTCCGTGAATTGTTGTCAGTATAAGGACATCCCTCTTGTCCTTATATTTGACCAACAACATATTTTCGTTGCATATTCCCCTGCTTTCACCCCTTCTCATTACTTGGGCAATGTGCGTTTTTGGGAGGCCTCTTTGGTTCTTGCGCACAGTACCGCAAGCTGCTGTACCTCTTGAACCAAGGGCCTTAAACAGGGGGATGCTGGTGTAAAAGTTATCCACATAGAGGTGATAACCTTTATCCAGGAAGGGGTGCACTAAATCCCAGACAATTTTCCCACTAACACCTACGAGGGAGGGGGGGCATTCTGGCGGTTCAATTCTTGAATCCTTCCCTTCATAAACCCTAAACCTGTGGGTGTACCCTGAGGTGCTTTCACACAGTTTATACATTTTTATGCCATACCTTGCCCTCTTACTGGGAAGGTACTGGCGGAATTTAACCCTTCCTTTAAAATGTATAAGGGACTCGTCGATACAAATAAATTTTTCAGGGATGTACACCTCTTCAAATTTGGCACTGAAATGATCAATGACCGGCCTGACTTTGAATAGCCGGTCAAAGGTGGGATCATCTCTGGGTGGGCACTGTGCATTATCGGTGTAATGTATAAATTTAAGAATTGTCTCAAATCGAGTCCGGGTCATGGCCATACGGTAAAATGGAGTACTGTACAGAACATCTGTACTCCAATATTGCCTAATTTCTGGCTTTTTTACTATGCCCATATGAAACACCAGACCCCAAAACGTCATCATCTCTACTGCATCTACAGGGGTCCACCTAGCAAATGATGACGTGGGGTTTTGAGCAATAAACTGCTGGGCATATAAATTAGTTTGGTCCACCATTAAATTTATAAAATCATCAGAGAAAAATAATTTGAAAAAGTCAATTTCTCTGAGACCTGTGGAATCAAATTGGATTCCTGGCATGGCCAAAAACTCAGGAACCTGGGGCTCAAAATTGTCTGGTGGTGGGGTCCATACGAGATCAATTATTGGGGGGGGTCTCAGCTGCTCTACGGGGGCGTCTTTGAGGGGGTCCCTCATCACCAGAGGAGGAAGAGGAGCTTAAGGCAAATCCTTCAAATTCCCCGCTTGCATCACTGGCTGTGTCAGAGTCAGAAGCAAGCATGGCATATGCCTCCTCCACTGAATACATTCTCCTGGATGACTGGGAGGACATTTGGGAGGACATTTGGGAGGACATTTGGGATGCCATTTTTATTTTTGTGTTACTGGTAGTGAAATGTTTCAACACGTGTATAGTGTAGGGGGGGGTACAAACTTTATTTCAATCCGGGGGGTATGTAGTGTGTAGTGTGTATGTGGTGCAGAAAAAAAAAAATACTTTATACCAATAAAAAAAAAAAAAATGAAGGGGTTAAAAATAAAAAATTTAAGGGGTTAAAAAAAAAAAAAGGTCCTGCGCCAAAAATTGAGCACAGATGTTGGTCAGTAACGTCTGTCACTGAACAGCGCTCAAAGGCAACAGGAATTTGATCAAAAAAAAAAAAATATAGATCAACCCTGTGCCGAAAAAGATGATCAGTGATGTACGTCACTGATCAGCGCACAGCGGCCACAGGACACCCACAAAATCACAGTGTGTGTAAAAAAAAAATTAAAAAAAGACCCCACAGCACACACACAAAAAAAAAAGGTGATCAGTGATGCGACACTGATTACCAGTGAGGTGCAGCAGGTGCACAACCTTTGGTGCAACTGACAGGTATATATATAAAAAAAAAAACCTCTGTACCCCCAAAAAAGTTGCTGATCACCTCAGATATAGTGATCAGCACAAAAGGCGGGGGCAGCAGACACAAAATTTAGCACTCTCTATCACTCTCTGTCACTATCTCTCTCTATCTCTCTATCTCTCACTATCTATCACTCTATGACACTGCAGCAGCAGCACTGACAGGTATATCTATATATAAAAAAAAACCTGCGCCCCCCAAAAAGTTGCTGATCAGTTAATTTATACTGATCAGCACAAAAGGAGGGGGCAGCAGTCAGTTATATAAAAAATATATAGCACAATCTGTCACTATCTCTCTCTATCTCTCTCTCTCTATCTCTCTCTATCTCTCTATAACTATCACACTGCAGCAGCACAAAATATAGCACTCTGTCACTAGGCCTCTCTATCTATCTCTCTCTCTCTATCTCTCTCTCTCTATCTATAACTATATCAGGTACTTGTTTCCTAGAACGGCCACAACGATTTAGATCGTTGTGGTCGTAAGATAAAAAATCGGATCGATCGCATCGCATGCAATTTGGTCGCATACGATGCGACCGATCCGATCGGCCGATTTTTCACCCGATTTTTTTTTTTTTTCACCAGATTTTTTTAAATTGCCCCCCCAAATGTTAATAAGTGTGCTAGACCCCACGATAGACGTGAACCCGAAGCGTGGCGAGCGCAGCGAGCCCCCGAGGGGCGGCGGTGCGCGTCCTCCGACCTTTTCATTCCCCTACTATCCACTAGGGCGTGGAGTGAGAATATAATAGTGTGGCGAGCGCAGCGAGCCACCGAGCCCGAAGCGTGGCGAGCGCAGCGAGCCCCGCGAGGGGACGCGTTTAACTTCACAGGTATACGCGTCCCCTCGCGGGGCTCGCTGCGCTCGCCACGCTTCGGGCTCGGTGGCTCGCTGCGCTCGCCACACTATTATATTCTCACTCCACGCCCTAGTGGATAGTAGGGGAATGAAAAGGTCGGAGGACGCGCACCGCCGCCCCTCGCGGGCTCGCTGCGCTCGCCACGCTTCGGGTTCACGTCTATCGTGGGGTCATGGCGGCCACATAAAAAATGTGAAATGGGTCATATTGGCCCATTTCACCTTTTTTATCATTTTTCCCTATGTGAGATGGACTTAATCAAGTCCATCTCATCTTGTGCCATTATAATGGCACAAGACCGACCGATTTCAATGTTAAAAGATTTTTTAACATTGAAGTCTATGGAAAAATCGGGTCAATCGGTCGGTCGCATCGCGGCCGATTTTAATTGGTCGCGACCGACCGATTGACCCGATTTCTGTCAATCAAAGTGAAAAAATTGTTAAAAATCGGCCACATCGTGAGGATCGTGTCCCTTAATTAAGAGCCACGATCACTCACGATTGTGGCCGTTCTAGGAAACAAGTACCCTATATCACACTGCAGCAGCACAAAATATAGCACTCTCTGACACTATCTCTCTCTCTATCTCTCTCTATCTCTCTCTATCTCTCTCTATCTCTCTCTATCTCTCTCTATCTCTCTATCTCTCTCTATCTCTCTATCTATCTCTCTATCTAGCTAGTACACTGCAGCAGCACAATTTCACAGGAAGGCACAAGTAGCAACAGGATCCAGGAAGCAGTGATGAAGCAGCGATCAGGTAAGTATGGAGCAAGTATGGAGCAAGGTTCTGGTCAGTATGGCGGCAGGGGGGTACGGTGACCGCACTGCACGCTATTCCAGACCGGAATGGCGTCTGCAGTGCAGTCACCGTTAGTTTAAATCCCCCTCCTTGGCTGTGATTGGTCCGTCGGTCCGACGGACCAATCACGGCCTTTGGGGGCGGGCGGGGTGAGGTGGGGTGACACCAGTGTCACCCTTACACCCCGCGGTGATTGGTGCTGTACTTTACAGCACCAATCACCTCTGATCCCGTGTCACCGGCGAACGTTATTCGCCGGTGACACAGGAAAACGCTGTGAATGGCTGTTCACACTGAACAGCCAATCACAGCGATCGCCGACGGGGGGGCGGCATCGCAGCCCCCCCTGGGCATGCACGGACATGTCTGCTGTCAGGGACAGCAGACATGTTGAAACTGTCACCGCGTCTATAGACGCGGTGACAGTTTAAATCCATGACGTACATTTACGCCATGTGTCGGGAAGTGCTTCCCGACCATGACGTAAATGTACGTCAAATGTCGGGAAGGGGTTAATACAGCCTATTATATAGTATAAACACTAGTTAGACATATATAGTGATAAATATTATTACTGTATTCAATACAGTATCCAGTGTATAAAAAGACCAGTGTCTACATTAATGTCCAGGTTCGGTATTAGGTTCTACTAGCGCTCCCCCAGACCCCCACTCTTCTTACAATGTTCCAGAGTGACAATTTGTGTACTGCATTTGTAAAACCCCTCTCTGGTAATCCTGTGTTTGCCGCTGAAGAGCCAGGAGAATGGCATCCTTTTCTCAACGCTGTAAATTGATTGTCAACGACAAGGTTCTCATCTTAACAAATTCTTCAACCACAAAAAATTAAACATTCCATCTTCTTTGTCAGAGAACGGGCATCTTAGAAAAACTAAATAAAATGTGATTTTCTCCAGTATTTCAGAAATGTGTCATTGTTATGTGCCATATTGGAAGCCCCAGTGTCACAAACTGTAATACTGGTCTATAAACTCAGGGATAGGCTTGACCTGACACAGAGGCTCAGAGTCTCACGGTGCCGGGGGTGTTCTGCCAGTGACCCCTCCAATTGGGATTTGGCTTCTGTGGCACCCGACATGCCAGTCGCTACCCTCTGGTCAGGTTCCTCTTTTGAGCTGATATATATAGGAGATGGAATATGGAACGTGTAGTCGTCTAGCCAGGTTAGAAACAAGCGGGCAAAGCAGGTATCGAAAGGTTAAGCAAAGAGAAGTCCAAAGTCAGGCCGGGTCATACACAGGGAAACATGGTTTTTAGTACATGGTATATAACTAGCACAAGGGATGCTGGAGCAGGACCCCCGTGGTCTGGGGGACTGTGACACCCAGTGTGTCCATATCTGTTTTTGCTGCAGATTGAATTGTTTCATGCTGCAAAGCATGTGCATAGTGGCAACAACAGAAGAGGAAACATATGTATCTGATGGAAATACATTTGATGACTATGCAGATAAATTTCACTACAAGTGTTTGTTAAATGGGATGATGTAAACTGAGTTGACATAGGGCCCAATTCAGCATGAGTTGTAGTTTTCCTGCATCTATTCACATTCTGGTGACATACATAGGTTGGTGGCTTAGGTTTGCACTAGAGCATACCTCCCAAGTGTCCCAATTTTTTTGCACTGACCCACATTCCACCTGCAGCCGATAGGGATTTGCGGTGTATCGGGTCAGTTGGGAGACTGGGCCTCACTGCTCTGCTGAGACAGGGGGACATGGAGCTTGGCCAGCAACTCAAAGTGCTTTTCACGGCGATACAACTCAACTAGGAAATACATGTAATACCATGGCAACATATCAACAAAGTGGCGGCACAAGAGACAGCACACTTCTGGACCAGTCAGCGTCCGAAACCATAGCGACGGATGCAGAAAGCCTAAACGGATGTGACGCAACGACAATGGTGATATGTCACTTCTGGACCGGAGTCCGGAAGTGAACAGACCGGAGTCCGGAAATAGAAGGCGTGGAAATTAATAGGAACACTGTATAAGGCCGGACAGGACACTAAAGTAAGATCACATGAGACCTTGAAAAAGACTCCAGCAGTAGTGGAAATGCGTTGGTCAGAAATTGGAAGTACCATCTGATTGACTCAGAAAAGAGGTGCCGGGACGTGAGGGACCTGAGACCTGTGATTTGCCCCGGGACAATTTCACATGCACTATTTGAACTGGCGATCAGTTCCAACATATCCAATAATTTCTCTACCTTTGAGTCAATAAGAGGCTCCCTACATGGATTTTTAAAGACATATTGGGCCTTATTCTAGTTCACTCTTTCTGACAAAATCCTTCTTAGATGGACAAAAACATGTGCACTGCAGGGGGGCAGATGTAAAATGTGCAGAGAGAATTAGATTTGGGTGAGGTATTTTGTTTCTGTGCAGGGTAAATACTGACTGCTTTATTTTTACACTGCAATATAGATCTCACTTTGAAGTAAAACCCCACCCAAATCTAACTCTCTCTGCACAAGTTACATCTGCCCCACCTGCAGTGCACATGGTTTTGTCCATCTAAGAAGGAATTTGTCAGAAAGAGTGAACTAAAATAAGGCCCATTGTTGCATTTGCATTTTACATTGTCATTTATATATCTGGAGGATCTGAATGTGACCTACCAGAAATTGTTTTGTGTTTACCTAACTGTTCTTCACCACATCAATATATCCTCCTGCATGGTACCATCGGTATACAAAATGGCGGAGAGGCAGCACATGTGTTGAACATATCAGCCCCTGGTCATAAATTATGTATATTTTTTGTTTGGACCAACTCAGAGTGCTGACCATGCCCCCACAGCGACAACGATGAGGCCATGCTCCCCTTTGCTTGGGAGTCCCGACCTTGGTTACAGGAATGTGGGAGGTATGACTAGGGGTTATTCTGTTAGATTGTGTATCAAGCTGGATACTGTTGTGGATAGTGCTTGATACTACAACCTTGCTTACCTGATCTAGAAAAAAAAAAAAACTGGGAGGCCGTGTGGATCATGCTCTCTCTCACCCCCACATCCTCGGCATGCAGAGAATTACTCATCATCCCCTGTAAATCTTGCAGCACCAGCTATTGTAAGTGGTACTGACCTCTGACCTCTTCACGAGTCCCCTGGACATTTGGCATTGCTAAAATGTACCGTACAAAGCTTTGCAAGTGCACTGGCTGAAAATGAAACTGAATGATCTAAAGTAAACGCTTATCTTGATAGTGGGGATGACAGTCATACAAAGTAAAAAGGAGAGGGGAGACTGCGCTGAACCCGCGGCTGATTTAGGGGTCGCTGCAGGAGATACTGGGGTGTACTACAGTCACCCCTAGTATGAAGGTCTAAACGAGAAAAAAGTGTGGAAACTCCTGCGCATACCCTCTCCGCTGAATAACAATACAGTATTTTGTTTTTGGTGTTGTTATTCAGCGGAGAGGGTATGCGCAGGAGTTTCCACACTTTTTTTTTTCTCGGGATGACAATCATGATGGTGACAGCTCTTACAAAAGATAAAATTAGTAATAATTTGTATTTAGCTTGTTGTATAAGGTGTTTAAAATAAACTATGTTTCAACAATTTTGTTTATTATTTGTTGCAATATTGTGAGCAAAACATCCACCATTTTGAAAAAAGGAAAGCATGATCTTCGCTGCAGACATATTTAGATGAAGAGGGGAAAGTCTCATGTTTACTTAGAAAAATACACAATTTTAACAACATCGACAATCCATCCAATCTTGTAATCTGAGCGAATGGACCTACAGAATATTGTGCAATCATGATTTTATTTCTAAAAAGCGGATAGGACGCTATATTATTATATTCCTACCCTCCCAACATTCAGAGGGCTGAGGTCATGTCCCTGGTCCCATCTGACTCCCTGATTAGACAGTTCAGCCAGGTCACTGTAAAATATGGGGTGTGGCCAATGGGAGGGGTCATGGCAAACATGGGGAGTCTTGGCCAGGTCTCCTACCAAAGGAAAAATACTTTACAAACACCAGCGCACAGGGAGAGGGCACAGGCTGCCGCTGTAGCTGCCTCTCTCCCCAGCTAAGCACACAGCACTGAGCAGCGTGTGCTGAGCTGAGGAGAGACTGCTGTAGCAGCATTTAGTTCTCTCTCTCTGAAATCGGGGAGGGGGAGTGAGACTCAGGCCCATCCAACAGACTGAAGTCCAGGCAGAGTTGATCCTTCTAACTTTTCACTTTCCATATCAATTTCTTTCATAATCAACAACAAAAGAGCAAGCAGACATCTGACATTCTGAAGACAAATAGCACTTGGTCAAACAGTCCTGAGGGATCGTGATAAGATATTCAAGTGCGAAGATATGTCTTTGCATATAATGGCACAACTTGTCCGAGCCGTGGCTTTTTCAGCGACATCGTATGGTTGTGAAATCTGGAAGCAAGAAGCGAGATATGAAGCTTATTGACACTTTTGAATTGTTTTGTAAGAGATGAATATTACAGTATGTATACCTCGCACTGACGGAAGAACAAATAACTTTGTTTTAGATTAGATAAAACCTGCCACACAGCTGGTACCATGTACAATATCAGAGTGCTGGTATATTTTTGTTTTCCTGGCAATTTCCCAGAATGCCTATTGACACCTGACATGTTTCCAGAATTTTTAGGAGACTCCTGAATTCGGAATTCTCACTGTTCCTAAAAAAAGATGTCACCTGTCCTATGTAAGAAAACATACGGGTGACACACAATTAAATACAATAAAACACAATTTAATATAATCGGCCAGATGTACTTAGCTTGAAAAGTGATCAAATGGAGATGGATAAACCACCAACCAATCAGCCCCTAACTGTCATTTGCCAAACACAGGGGCAGATGTTATAAGCCTTAACAAGAGATAAATGCAAGGGTGATAAAGAGAGATAAATGTCCAGCCAATCAGCTCCTTACTGACTTTTTTCAAACGCGGCAGTTAGCAGGTGATTGGCTGGACATTTATCTCTCCTTATCACCCATGCATTTATCTCTTGTTAAGGCTTAATACATCTGCCCCACAGCCTGTAACCTGACAGTTGGGAGCTGATTGGCTGGTGGTTTATCACTCTCCAATTTATCACATTTCAAACTTAGTACATCTAGCCCATTATCCAAATTCTTTAAATGAAGACAGCAGAATCACATAAATAGGTTTAATGTTCTACAAATTTACAGTTATAGTTGTCTATTGCTGAGAATGCACCAGTTGCAGTCATAGATACAAAGATGTAATATAGATTTTAATACTTATCCAAATGAGATAATAAAAGCCTATTATTACTATTATTATAGTATCAGCTTTAGGTAGCACATATATAAATCTTGTGAAGACTCCCAATGTCCTTCCATCACTCTCCATGATCATCAGTAACTACTACTAATAATAAGACCCATAGGGCTCGGTAAATCCTCAATACATTTCTCCAGTAGCTTTTCCAAGAAGCGGAGATATATAAAGTAGAGGATGAAAGGTACTGTACATTAATGCCACAAACCATGGTAAAGTTGAGTTGGAGACACATGCCCCCTTCTTGTTCCACTGCAGGTAGGACATTGAATCCCACCTGCGTGTTCTCGGTCAAACAGCTCGACAGCCGTGACCCCCAGATTGAATACCCCCCTTAGACAATTGTGCCAAGACTTCCAAGAATTACTTGTAACAAACTTTATTCTCATGCAAAGATAATATATAAAAGGGCTGACCACAGCGCAGGGACAATGGGGGAAATTTACTAAAGGAAATGTGTAAAAAATAGGTGTAAAAATAGGTGTATTTGTATCCAGAAATACACTTTTTTTTACATTTTCTATCCCGAAAATACGGCAATTCGTATTGATAGCACATCAATACGAATTGCCGTATTTTCGGGTTAGAAAATGTCAAAAATAAGTGTATTTCTGGATACAAATACACCTATTTTTACACCTATTTTTTACACATTTCCTTTAGTAAATTTCCCCCAATATGTCCAATAAATCTGTAGGATTTGCAGGTTTCAAATAATTTCTCCAAAAGAAGCCACGTGATTTATGTTAAAAAAATATATAGTCACTTTATATATAAAGAAATGGATCAAACCATAGGACCAATCCAATAAAAAATATAAAAAATTCCACAAAACATCAAACACATAAAAAAACTGTTCTTTGTAAGAAGAGATTAACAGCTCACCGGACCTCTTGGGGGGTGTGATTTTTCGCCTTTTAAGTCCACTGATCTTAAACAGGATTTCCCACTTAATAGGACATTTGTCCTTCCCACACTGGTACTCTTCCCTTAGGCACCACACTGCTACTGTGGTTAGCCTTTGGGTTTTCCCTGTGCTTGTTAGGTTTTCCCGGTGGTTAGGGAAAAAGAAGAGAGCCTGGAGCTAGGTGCACAGATAGCTGGTAACAGGTGTGCTCCCTCCTGTCAGGATCTGCCTGCGCTCGCAGTCTGGCAGGGTCGCGGCAAAGATGTTTATATGCCGCAATGCTCCTCTGATGATATGCGCTCTCTTCCCGGGTAATGATTTTACTAAGCCGCCCGAGGTTGCTGCTGCTGAAAATTGTGCAGAAGTCTCCCCCGGCACTTCTCCCCTGTATCTGGTGGCTGTCTCCTCTCAGAACTCCGGTCTCCAGCTGCTCACCAACGCGTTTCTACCATGATCGGTCTTTCTCAAGGTGCCTTGAAAGATCAGTGGACTTAAGGTGAATCTGTTTTTTTTTCATGTTTTTTTTCATGTGTTTGATGTTTTGTGGAATTTTTTATATTTTTTATTGGATTGGTCCTATGGTTTGATCCATTTCTTTAGAAATAAAGTGACTAAAGAGAGTGGTGGTCGGCCTGGCACTCCCTCAGCTGGTGTACGGTACCCAGGTGCCTTCTGGGACAAATTGGTAGATTGGTAGAAAAGAACAGACAGCGGCACTCCAAGGAATTTCAAATGGTGTATTGAAGCAAACCAACGTTTCGGGGTATCATTCACCCCTTTGTCAAGGTTTAAGTGCATTGCATTGCCGCTGTCTGTTCTTTTCTACCAATCTAAATAAAGTGACTATATATATATTTTTTAACATAAATCACGTGGCTTCTTTTGGAGAAATTATTTGAAACCTGCAAATCCTACAGATTTATTGGACATATTGTCCATGCGCTGTGGTCAGCCCTTTTATATATTATCTTTGCCTTTTTAGTTGAAAGTATTTTGGGATTGAGCCTTTCCAATTTGGGCTAAGCAGCAGCAATTAAAAAAGCGCTTGAGACTGTTTGGACTGCTTTTTCTTAAAGAAACTTTGTTCTCATATCATGGTTCAAAATAAATGAGAAATCAATAGTTCAAAAATCTATTTTTTTTTAAATAAAGTTAGAAATGTTTTCCCCTACCTGGTGACAATACCCAAAGCAAATGACAGTAAGAGAATAAAGGGTTTGTTGCAATGATACATAAATTCACAATAAACTGTCTGATGAACACAGTGCAATGTATTCCCGGCATCAGAGGATTTAAAACTAATTACCTGCTTCAGTACATTCCTAACTGGACCCTGGCGTTTAAAAGATGGCTCTCTTAGCAAAAGCCTCTGGCATCTTTCAACCAAATGCACACGAAAAGTTAACTTTTAAAGGCATCAGCACAGGCCCTAGAGGAGAAATTGAATTTCAAGGATCTTGATAAAAGCGGATGATTTGACAAGGCCCGTTAAAGTAGGTAAACTGGTAACAGCACACTTAATCTCTTCACTAAGTGCAACTTTCTTTGACTGATCACTTCCTCAGAGGAAATCTTCTGTTTTTTTTTCCTCTTTGCATAAGTCTGAAGCATTTTCATCTATTCTCGGATTCTCTTGGTGTGCAGGATGTGTCAGTTAGATGAGCAGATAATCCGGCAGAAATCACCGGGGATGAAAAAAAACAAAGAGGCTTTTGTTCGCCTTTTCTGAAACAAGTTCTTGCCTTGTGGGTAGAGCGCAAGCAGATCTTCCTTTCGTTCTCTTCAAAAACATTGTTCGTGGGAGATGTTTCAATAAATAAATAGACATATAAGAAGTGGTCGAGTCCCCACAAAGATAAACACAGGAGGTGTTAACCTGCGGCTTAGAAGTGTGTTTTTGATACACTAAATGGAAAATCACTCTGTGAAATGGTTTAGAAATCATGATTATTTATGCGCGCTTCTCTGTGAGTGTCCGCTATCTCTTGATATTTGTGCCTTAGACACATAAACATTTGATAATCAAAGGAAATGAATTGCCTCTTAAGGGGCTCCCTTCTAACGGCACACAAGAAGCTGCATTGCTTTCCGCCTAAAGTGACATTTTGCTGGCACATTACTTCTATGATTTGAGCTAAATAAAGCTAAGACTTGTATTTATTGTATAATAATGTGGGACACTAGGGGGGTACATTTTCTAAAGCATCTAAAAAGGAAAAGAGGTGACATTTCCCATAGCAACCAATCAGATTATGGCCCTTATTCTGATCGGTGCGGCCAGATCCGAATATGCGGCCAGGACCGTGCGTGCGAAACCCCGCCTTCCATACGGATCACCAACTCCGTCCGTATGCGGTAAGAAGCTGGCCGAACGGACCGCACGTGTATTTTTCACGGAATACGCCTCCTCCATCTCAGGGAACCTCCCCCATCATTCGATGGTCGCAGACCATCGAATGCAGGACCGAGTGGTCCACCAGCTCCCGCAACCTCAGACCGCACGGACATTTTTCCGTGCAAAAGCAGGGATCTGGGCGGGCAGCTGACATCCGGCGATGTCATATGTCTGCCCCCTACACGTGCGTCACGACCGCATTACCATACGTACGCCCAGCGTTTTCATGGGAACGCCCATGAAACGCGGGGTGTAAACATATGGTAATGAGCCCAAACTGCCCTTCACGCCACTCTCCACCCCCTGTTCGTAGTGTACACATTTCATGCGGAATGTTGCCGTGTGTCCGGCTCGCACATGCGCAGAGACGCCTCTGCACATGCGCAGACACCAAACATCGGCGGGCCGAACGCACGCGGATATATCCGCACCGATCAGAATAAGGGCCTATGTGATGTGTATTAACTTAGATGGGAGTTCTTTTGAAATCGGAGTGTTGACCATAGCAACCAATCTAATTCAATATATTGTTGTCTAAAAGGTGCTAAATAAATAATAATTAGAATCTGATTGGTTTGCTATGGCTTACTATGGGTTACATACCATCTTCAACTGAACTCCCATCCTTGTCAATTTACCCCTGTGTATTATCTCTCAGTTGCATTCCTCGAAAATAGTAGACAAAATCTGATTGGTTGCTATGGACAACATCTACTCTTTTCATGTTTACAAGCTTTAGTAAATTTACCCTTAGGATGGAGAAAGTGGGCATCCAAGATCTTATGCACATTTTTCAGCCTTTTGACCACAGTCACTGGTAACCTCACCGTCATTGGCAGTTGGTGTGGCTCCACTATTTGAATGTTGGACTTGTGCTGAAGCACCACTTCTGGAGCTGCTACTGGATGTGGGGCTTAATGATGCCCTCAGTAGGTGATAGGTCTTTATCTAGTCCTCAACCAAGAGGCCACTGGCTGAATCATTTGGTGCTATGTGTCCCCAATACTTCTTGAGGCAGGAGTGACCAAAAGTGAAAGGTGAAAGCATCCCACCCTCAATCAGTACAGCACTATGAGGCAGATGTATTAAGCCTTAACAAGAGATATATGCAAGGGTGATAAGGAGAGATAAACGTCCAGCCAATCAGCTCCTTACTTTTTTCAAACACAGGCTGTAACATGGCAGTTAGCAGCTGATTGGCTGGACGTTTATCTCTCTTTATCACCATTGCATTTATCTCTTGTTAAAGCTTAATACATCTGCCCCTACTGTATGTACCTTTTGTTTTCCAAACAGCACCATTTCTCCTTTATCGTTAAGTATCATTAAGCCTTCTGACTGGGGCAACAACCATTTTTTTTTATTATTCCTGGCCAAAAGCCTAGAGTCTTTATGGTACCCTTTATGTATGTATTGCATCTTTTTGGCACTATACCTCACCTAGCCATGGATTTTGTGTGTTTGTTCACCTTTTTTTTTATTTAGCTTTGTGTGTTTACTCTTATGGGCTGCCTACTCCCCAAGCCATCAAAGGATCTCTCTTTTATGGGGAGAGCTGAAGAATGTGAGGGAAGCTTTGGGCAACACCAGGGATAGGAAATGGTCCTGGGATAGAAAAGTTTAGACATGGGGCCTAATTCAGCGGGGATCGCCAATTAGAGAAAAAGTAATTGCATGTGAGCAGATTAGCCACATCTCAGACAAAGTAAAATACAAGAAGTTTAAGAACCAATAAATTGCGCAGGAGAGCAACCAACAGGTGTATATTCCTTAAGGTACCTTAACCCTTCATCATCCACCAGTAAACATAAGTTGATCCTGATGAAGCTCATTAGCGAAGCATACGCCGACCGTACACTTCGTGTGTGTGCCCCACTTCCCCCCTTCCCATTTATATGCGTTTTGATCTGTCTTGTACATTTAGAGTCTAGCCAGGAAAAGACATGGTGTGCTACTCACTAGCACCGTGACTTACGAGCTCCAGCTGACAGGCGCGCTTGTGGCACAACAAGTAGATGCTTTCAGCAATCTCACCGAGCGCAACGAGTGACGCTGCACCCGGCAACGCCGCCTCCCCCGTACTCACGCTGAAACAGCGGGATGGGATAGAGTAGCGGCACACGCAGTTGTGGAGCATCCTCAGCAGACCAGATACATTTCAGAGGTTTATTTGCCGGGTTTGCTCTTTCTCGCAGATATCTGCTTCTCGCCACCAGCTGAGATATTGGAATTATACCCAATATTGCTCCGCAGTCTCTGCAGGCTCAGTGTTCAAAACGGCACCTCAAGCATAGGCGTGCGCATAGGGGGTGCCGGGGGTGCACAGGCACCTCCTAATGACAGGCACCCCCGCACGCACGATTGCAGTAAGGTCCGACAGCACAGAAATGCATTTTTTTTTCCTGGAGCCGGCTGCCTGTAGGGGGAGCTGAATTGCACAGACAGCTCCTCTCAGGCCTTACTGAATAGTGCTGGCCGGGTGAAGAGTGAGGCTGAGCCTGGACTTCCTGGTATATGAAATGTGCTGCAGGTGAGCTAGAATAGGGGGGGGATTATGTTATATGAGCAGGCTATGACTTTGTTTTAGAGGGAGAGGGGGGACGGTATAAAATGTTGTGTTTTTATTGGTGTAATAATGCTGGCTGCTTTTATGTCATAAAGGTGTGTGTTTATCAGCCTTTTGTAAGTATACTGTGTGTGTGTGTGTGTGTGTGTGTATAGGGGGGCTGTGCATATGTATACCATGTGTGTGGGAGGGGGCACTGTGTATACTACAGTACATTGTGTGTGTGCATGCTGTGCCTGTATGTATACTATGTGTGTATATATATATGTATGGGCTGTGTATATCTGTGCCTATGTATACTGTGTGTGTGTATTGAGGGACTGTATGTATATGTATGTATATATAGTATATATTTTGTTTGCATACTGTAGGGGGGGCTATATATATATGTATACTATGTGTGTGGGGGCTGTGTATGTGTATACTACATCTGTATGTGTGCAGGCTGTGTGTGTATATGGGTGCGCAAAGGGGGGCTGTGCAAATGTGTTGGGGAGCTCTTTGTATGTATGTGTGTGTGCGCGTGTATCACGGTGTGAGGCGTAACCTGTAATGGGCATCACGGTGTGAGGCGTGACGTGTAATGGGCATCACGGTGTGAGGCGTGACGTGTAATGGGCATCACAGTGTGAGGCGTAACGTGTAATGGGCATCACGGTGTGAGGCGTAACCTGTAATGGGCATCACGGTGTGAGGGGTAACCTGTAATGGGCATCACGGTATGAGGCATAACCTGTAATGGGCATCACGGTGTGAGGGGTAACCTGTAATGGGCATCACGGTGTGAGGCGTAACCTGTAATGGGCATCACGGTGTGAGGGGTAACCTGTAATGGGCATCACGGTGTGAGGGGTAACCTGCAATGGGCATCACGGTGTGAGGCGTAACCTGTAATGGGCATCACGGTGTGAGGCGTAACGTGTAATGGGCATCACGGTGTGAGGCGTAACCTGTAATGGGCATCACGGTGTGAGGGGTAACCTGTAACGGGCATCACGGTGTGAGGCGTAACCTGTAATGGGCATCACGGTGTGAGGGGTAACCTGTAATGGGCATCACGGTGTGAGGCGTAACCTGTAATGGGCATCACGGTGTGAGGGGTAACGTGTAATTGGCATCACGGTGTGAGGGGTAAAGTGTAATGGGCATCACGGTGTGAGGCGTAACCTGTAATGGGCATCACGGTGTGAGGGGTAACGTGTAATGGGCATCACGGTGTGAGGCGTAACCTGTAATGGGCATCACGGTGTGAGGCGTAACGTGTAATGGGCATCACGGTGTGAGTGGTAACCTGTAATGGGCATCACGGTGTGAGGGGTAACCTGTAATGTGCATCACGGTGTGAGGGGTAACCTGTAATGTGCATCACGGTGTGAGGGGTAACGTGTAATGGGCATCACGGTGTGAGGCGTAACGTGTAATGGGCATCACGGTGTGAGTGGTAACCTGTAATGGGCATCACGGTGTGAGGGGTAACCTGTAATGTGCATCACGGTGTGAGGGGTAACCTGTAATGTGCATCACGGTGTGAGGGGTAACGTGTAATGGGCATCACGGTGTGAGGGGTAACGTGTAATGGGCATCACGGTGTGAGGGGTAACCTGTAATGGGCATCACGGTGTGAGGAGTAACGTGTAATGGGCATCACGGTGTGAGGCGTAACCTGTAATGGGCATCACGGTGTGAGGGGTAACGTGTAATGGGCATCTTGGTGTGAGGCGTAACCTGTAATGGGCATCACAGTGTGAGGCGTAACGTGTAATGGGCATCACGGTGTGAGGGGTAACCTGTAATGGGCATCACGGTGTGAGGCGTAACATGTAATGGGCATCACGGTGTGAGGGGTAACCTGTAATGGGCATCAAGGTGTGAGGCGTAACGTGTAATGGGCATCACGGTGTGAGGCGTAATGTGTAATAGGCATTATGGAATGTGGTGGCTATGTGATGTGTAATATGCATTGCGGTGTAAATTTTTGGCGGGCGCCTTCGACGTGCACAGTCCCTATTGTCCCTGTTTTACTAATATTTTTTTAAGCCCTGACATTATGTGTAATGGGCATTATGGTGTATGGCATTTGTGATGGGCATTATTGTGCGTGGCATTATGTCTGATGGGCATTAGTTTGTTGCATTATGTGTAATAATAGGCGATGATGGACACGCCCAGTAGGTAGTGATGGCCACGCCCCTCCAATGGTGCACCCCCTAAGAAAACGGGCTGCGCACGCCTATGACCTCAAGTACCATTGATTGTAAAAAAGCATTAAAAACAGACAAAAGCATTCCACATATATATATTTAGAAAGTGAAAATTAAAAGTATTCATATCCATTTGGGTTTTGGGGCCCCACATTGCGAGGGTAGCAATATCCTTTTTAACACATGTTCGTGTCAAGATTGTTGTATGTATTATATGTCTTTTATTTCGCTACGTATTTTAAACAGATAACAATTAAAAGTTACGTCTTATTGTGTAATTTTCTTAGGTGCACCACATAGAGACAACTCTTTTTGGCTCTTGCTTTAACTTTCTATTCCTGAAGGTACCTTAACCCTTCATCATTCACCAGTAAACATAAAAAAATGCAATATAAAATAAGGCGCTCTAAGTGATCAACTTGATGCAGTATCACTCCATCATGGATTTCACATGAAAGAAATGTATCATATAATATTGAATTACAGTTAAAAATGTATTGTAGTACATAAAATCAATTAAAAAACATATTAAAAAACGTAAAGTGCACTATGCATGGAATAAATTGCACAAATCACATGGATAGATAGATAGCACAGAAGAATCTCTGCAAGTTCATAATGTTTAAATGTCCAGTTCCCAGCTGCTGAATGGAATATTGCCTAGGCTGCAGTCACTGGTCTGAGGTTCAGCTCATCCGCTGTTCATCTGGATAAACACAAAACTCTTACCAACGCGTTTCTTCCCACATCGGGACTTTATCAAGGTGTGTAGAGGTTTACTAAAGGATCCATATTTAAATTGTCTCCGTCCAATCCCGCATTCTGCACCCCAGCTGGACTCATTAATTCATACTACATGACCCATGGTCCTCCCCAGAACCACAGACTTCATGCAGACAGAATCCTACTGGTGTAGAAATATGCCCCGGAGCTGGGATGACTTTGCCGATCTCAGCACCGGAGCAGGAAGAACAGCGCCCCCAGTAGGCTCCATTGTCGGATGGCATCCGTCGGGAGCCAATCCTGGCTCCCAAAGGAGCAACCAATAGGGAGCAACCGTGGCGGGCCAATCAGCACCCGTCATGCTGACGTCGGACGCCGGGTGGAGATTTGAAAAGGAGAACCCCGCCACGAGGCAGGGTAGTCGACGTCAGAGAGGAGTGGAGGAGGATTCACTGTGGGGACGCCGCCAGAGCCAGAAGATGGCGTGAGTGGCGGACAGGACGGGTGGACATCGGGATTAACAGTGAAGATCCCCGGCACCCACCGCAGTGGAGGAAGCGTGGCTGGCCACAACGGCCCAGCGGCAAAAGAAAGAAGAGGAGGTGGGATGGAGAGACCTGCCGGGAGTGTGAAGCAAAAGAGCTGGTGAAGCTCCCTCCCGGGAGCTCTCCTGACTACAGGTAAGTGGCCATTGTCCAGCAACCCCTGTGTCCACCTAGACCACGAGGCATTTGGGCAGTAGGCCCATGGCCCATTGCAGGCACCAGGCCGGGGTTGCATAGTCAGGCACTAGGCCCGCGGGGACATTAGGGTGATGCTAGAGTGGGCATTAGGCCTGTTGGTGTTTGGGCATTAGGCCCCTGGTGTTTGTTTCTTCAGGCATTAGGCTTGCATAATCGGGCACTAGGCCTGTGGGTAGTAGTTGTTTGGGGCACTTCTGGCCCACATTTGGGGCAGGTGAGGCCCTCAGGCCCTTGTGGTGTATTAGGTCCAGACCCTACTAGGTCTGAGGCCTCTCAGTAGGGGTATTAGGTCTGCGGCAGCAGGCTTTGGATCCAAGGATTGCCACAGTGGCTACTGTGGTACGGCTGGGAGCAGCCAGAGGGAGGTTATCCCTCACTAGTGTTCTGGTGCAGTGTTGTCTTGCTTGCATTGTACTGTTTATTTGGCACTGTGTATTGTTCTGTATGCTGTACTTTTGTTCATGCAATTGTGTACCTGTGCAGATTGTGTTCTTTGCAGGTTGCGTGATGATGGTGCCACGCAGGTTGGGCGGACATTAGGTGCCAGGTTGCAAGACACTAGGACGTGGCATCTACGGATCCGGCACTAGGTCGCAGATTGCGTGGGCGTTAGGCACCAGCTTTTACAATGCTACGTTGTGGCATTAAAGGATCTGGCACTAGGTTGCAGGTTGCGCGGGTGTTAGGTGCCAGGTTGCGCGACGCTAGGCTGTGGCATCTAAGGATCCTGGCTCTTGGTCGCAGGTTGCGTAAGACAGCTTCTGGCCAAGGTGTCGAGGGCGTTAAGCCGCAGGTGAGTTTGCGTATTGTCCTGCCCTAGGAGGCAGGAGGTTAATTGTGCTTATTTCCAGGTGCCAGAACCAGGATCCTCGGTGAGTCCGGGGACCAGTAAACATCCAGTGAGTATAATCCGTGTTGCGTCTGTTTGTTGTGTTGTTCGTGCTCCTTCCCCTCCCCTGGAACGTTTCCCCACCAGGGTTGCACCCGCCGTGTCCCAAAAGTGGGTGTAACCAGTCTGAGGCCAGTGGTGCCTGTGATGATCATCCCCTCCCCCCTAGTGGAACTTTCCACCTCCATTCCTCCTACAGGTAACGTCATGTCAGAGTGCAGCGGAGCAAGAGGGAAATCCAGGGACCATCATCGTCCTGAAGGTTAGAGACGGAGGACAGCCAGGTGAGTAAGCACAGCGAGTATTGGCGCAAGCCTCCGTGCCTCTTACATTTTGGCGTAGTCTGCAGGATCTGGACCCACAGGCACGATGTGGGGCACCCCCTGGGAGACTCGCCGGAGGACCACTCCGGAATCAGCTTATCCCCGTGAGGATAAAGGTGGTTGGGTGACGGTGACAGTAGAGGACCTTATGAGGATTGTACAGAGGTCCATCCAGCGTGACAAAGACCAGCGACAGGAGGAAAGGTGCAAGAGGGCCCTCACGACACCCTGCTGTATGTGTATGCATCTAGGGCACTTTATCAGTGACTGCCACCGGAGCAAGGCTATGATGAGAGGAGCCGGATTGAAGGAGCAGAAGAGCCTGCTAGGAACCGCCTCACTGGTAAAGATTTCTGACGAAACAGAGGCCAAGGGATCAAGACCCCTTTGTTATGGAGATGGCAGCAATATCTCCCCTAAGGATCGCAGAGGAGCCCCCATGTTGGACATGGCAGGGGACAAAGAACCCCAGACATTCCACACGTTGGACCAGTCTCCAACTTGAATGGTTGGGACTAGAGAGTCCAGGGAATAGGGCCATGCCGGTGGAAGGAAGTCCACTGAGGAAGAGCAGACTCAGGAGCAAGACATCTCGTCGGAAGTGCTGCGGTGGGCAGATACAGCCGAAAGAGATGGAAGCAATGCGAGGAGAGGGACTGTCCAATGGGGCGAGCCCTGGTGCGCACTCTGCAGGGAAGCGGACCATGAACCACCAGATTGCCCACACACCTCCGCCAGGGCCATTAGGAATTGGTGCCAAGGGCACGTCGAGAACGATGGAGCGGTGGACTGGCCCCCGGAGGAGCATCGGATGTGGGAGGACAACTGGTCTGCCTATGATAGCGATGGCCACGAAGCCAATAACTGTTCCTGGGAGGACGACTGGAGCAAAGGGGAATTGGAGAGATGTATGAGCTGCGGCGATCCTGACCATGAACACCCTGCATGCCCCTGGCCTAGGGACAATACTTAATCGGGCGGGATGGACCTGGAAGAATCCGATGATGAAGGGTGGGAGACTATGGCAGAAGAGGATGAGACCCCGCTTGATGATGGTTGCCTGAGAGGTTGGGAATGCCCTGGAGGGAATGACCATTGGTAAGAGATCAGCTCCTCAACAGGAAATCTGGAGGGATGCCTCATGCAGAATGGAGGAAGAGTGGGTGGAGGCGACACCCTTGGAAGGAGAATCTCCCTGTTGGCCTATGGCGAGTGGCCACAGCGAGCAGCGACTCCCCCAGAGGAGCCGTAGGAGGAGGGCAGAAGCCAAAAACAGGAGGAGTCCACAATGCATGCCCAGTGGAGGTGGGGTCATGGCCGGTCCAGCCTGGGCCACGGAACACCTCATCATAGGGACCTTGGAAGACTCTGAACCCCAGATGCCAGAAGAAGAGTTCATTGTAAGGAAAAAAGCGGGGAAAGTGTACAAATATGCTCCGGAGCTGGGACGACTTCTCTGGTCCCAGCACCAGAGCAGCAAGAACAGCGTCCTCAGCAGGCTCCATCGTCGGATGGCACCCTTTGGGACCCAATCCCGGCTCCGGAAGGAGCAACCAGTAGGGAGCAGTCGAGCTGGGCCAATCAGCACCCGTCATGCTGCCCTCTGCCCCTCACCCGGTGTCTGACATCAGATGCCGGCGGGGGTTTGAAAATGCATCATGTTTGATTGTTTCTATATATATATGCTGACAATCCCATATTTGCTGTCCTATCTACATGTGATTTGTGCACTTATTTCCATGCATCGTGCGCTTTATGTTTTTTAATATGTATTTTTTTAATTGATTTTATGTACTGCAATATATTTTTTACTGTATTTCACTATTAAATTATACTTTTCTTTCATGTGAAATACATGTGATACATTTTATGTTTACAGAAAGAATAACAACACCCTTTGAAAAACTGTGAATCCCAAATAGTGATGACTTTGCCGATCCATTTGCAAAAACTGAGCCATCTACACCAGTCTATGGCTACCACTAAAGAACCAGGCTGGAAGGGGTCATAGCTGATGTCAGAGGTCAACCTGGAAAACACCTGGCATTTTCAAAAACACACTGGAAAACGCCATATTTCCAATTTCCGCCCCTAAATGCTGGCTACTTGTCAATCAAACTGCGACCTCCATGCGACTGTAATGCGTACAGATATTTGTTCACTAATTGCAATCCCATATTCATTCAAATTCTCTAATAAGCAGGGCCGCCGAGAGGGGGAATAAGCAGGTACTAATTACCCGGGCCTGGGCTTGCTGGAGGGGCTTTAGATCCCTTTCCCCTTCGTCCCTCCCGGGCAGCAGCAGCACACACCTACAGAATGTGCTATGCTGACAGCAGGCTCAGCATGAGCATCTCACTGACAGCTTAAGAGCTGTCAGCACAGCACATGCTGTAGGTGCATGCTGCTGCCACTGAGGGAAGGAGACAATACCAACAATCCCCACTGGACAATAGACTTTTCTTCCCACCCCCCTCTAAACATTGTTTGGGCGTGGCCTAATCAAGGTAGGTGGCCATGCCTCCAGTGATTAGGCAATGACCCAAAATTTTACCAGGGCCCGGCATACCTCTCAGCGGGCCTGCTAATAAGCGATAGGTTTGGTAGGTTTGTGAGAACATGAGGGAGGGGTATATACAGTAAGTAAATATAGGGGTTGTCCAAACATAGACCTCGATTTAATAATTCAGATATACTGGGGTAGATTTACTAACATGTCTATAAGGTTCTTTATGAACCCATTTTCGCTTCACCACTTTATAACCTGGATTTTTTATTTGCTGAGTGTTCATTATGGGAGTGCGTTATCCCCACCCGACGGGGATAAGCTTCCTCCCATAACGGATGTGCGCTCCTCCCCGCTTTTTGATCTGCGCATGCAGCGGATATCTTGTCTCGCGATGTGTCCTCGGCGCAGATACATTCAACAGATCCAGGGACCTGCAGGCATCTAGAAAAGTCAGTGCCGCCCGGGGAGAGAAACAATAAAGTTTTTTGAAATTAACAAAAAAAAAAAAAATAGAAGCCACAGTGCCACGAAATTATGGAGGACAAAAAGGCTTGCATTAGCCGAAACGCGTAGGAGACCAGCCACTGACATTAACTCAGATCAATCCTGACAGACAGGGAGAAGATCTTGAAACATTTGCGGCCAAACAAGAAGCTCCGGAGACAAGCTCCAGCACCCGGGTGACGTAATGAAGGACGCGCCGGAAACAGAACACCGCAGCACAGAAGCCGGCTCAGCAAGAAAGTGCGGCTTCCCCCTCCGGGCAAACGGAGAAGATCCACTCACACCAGCGGCCAGCTCCGCCGTCCAGGTGACCCCATCCACCAGAGCACCGCAGTACAAAAAGCCCCGGAAGTGGGATACTGCGGACTCCCCAAACAACTGAAATAAGGACTGCGAGCACCATCAAAACTGTTACTGCTGCTTCCATCTGGAGACACTACATTTCTGAAATAAAATTAAAGAAAGTAGCACTCCTCAGACTTCTCTTATGGATTTAAAACGTAGTCCTTTATTAGGTTACCCAACGGCGTTTCGGGGTGTACCCCCGTCTTCAGGGACAAGCAGACAATGAATACATGTGCAGACACCAACTACATACAACATACAAGCCAATCGAAGCAAAGACATCATTAAAAAGGCTACTCACAACACCTGTGTAGCACGCCCGCAGCCATCCTTCCCCATCCGCGCGGCTTCCCTGTGTCATGTATCAGGTGACGTCATAGCTACTAGCCAGAATGTTGCTTAGCAACATATACAACAAAAAGACACTAACAACTATTCACAGCGCTGCCGTGCGATCCGGGAGGGGAGGGCTGCAGAATAAAAACGAAAAAAAGAAAACACATTACCATTTAAAAATGCAATTATATAAAAAAAACTCAAACCCATGTCTAAACACGGACTTAAGGTTGGCACTTGCTTATTTTTAAAGAGACAGTACATAATCATGAACAGTCTCAATCCTCAATGTTAAAAGCTCATATACAATCATATTTATCACACAACAGTAGTAGCCCATCAACCACGATATTATAACTATAAACATAAATCTGCAACAATTTAAACAAACACTTTAACTTGTAACACCTTACAAAAAACATTGCACACTGAGATACTCATTCAGCCCTTTGGGAGCGATGGTCTTCAGATTGTATATCCACCTACTCTCGCATTGGAGCAGGGCACGGGCTCTATTACCGCCTCTTGCGGTTGCCGGCACATGATCTATGACGATTAACCGCATGCTGGCCACACTGTGCTTAGCTGCCAAGCAATGCCGGGCTACAGACTGATCTGCTTTTTGTGTTTGGAGTGCCTGCTTAATAGAGTTCCTATGCATAGCTATGCGTTCTTTAAACTGGCATTGGGTCTTCCCTATATAGGAAAGACCACAAGGACATGTTAGCATGTATACAATGTAGGACGATGAGCATGTTAAAATATGGTTTATTTTGATTTTGGCACCAGAGTGGGGGTGATTAAATGTTGTCCCTACCATTAGGGTGTTACAGGTTACGCACCCCAAGCACCTGTAAAATCCCGGGTTTCCGCCTCAGAAAATGTCTATTCTCTTTTAAACTCATGCCAGCAATATCCAATTTCACAATATAATCCTTGATGTTACAACCCATGCTATAGCTGGGCATCAGTTTGGTATCCTTCAGCTTCATTAATTCTTTATCCGATTTTATTATTGGCCACCATTTTTTTTGCCTTTTTAGATGTAAAATGACTACTGACATTATACTTGTTAACCCATGGGATTACTTTGTCCTGATCTTGATGTTTTGGGATACTATGCAAAGTATGTTCTCTTGGGATCCCTAAAACCTTTTTTTTTTTCAGAGCAAGTAACATTTTTTTACAATACCCCCGCTCAACAAACTTATTAACCATTTCATCCATGGATTTTTCAGTTTGAATTGGGTCAGACGTAATCCTTCGTATCCTCAACAATTGAGAATAAGGTAAACCCTGCTTGAGGGGCATTGGATGGAAGCTGTTGGATTGCAACAAAGTGTTGCGATCTGTTTCCTTATGTATATAAGGAAGTTTGCAATTTAGCAGAACTGTAAGAGATAGCCACATCCAGATAGTGTATCCGGGTGGAATTATTTCAAAGCAAATTTGATGTTACTACAGTATCTGTGTCATTATGTGCGACCAAAAAATCCTCCAGCAGCTGCCTATCTCCTGACCAGAATATTAAAAGATTGTCTATATAGCGCAAATATAGGTTAATATTCGATCTGAGCACACCATCAGGAAAAAATAAATCATTTTCTACAGAGTACATATAAACAGTTGGCATAAGCCGGGGCTACCGCTGACCCAATCGAGAATCCTGCAACCTGCAAATAGAACTGACCATTGAAGATAAAATATTTTTTTGTTAATATCATAGACCATAACTCTAAGAACAGTTCTACGGGAGGACCTCTTTACTCTGTATTACCAACTACAGTATCATGCGGCGTACAGCCTCCACACCTGCATCATGTGGGACACAGGTGTAGAGGCTTGTAAAATCCACACTACATAACAGTAAATCATCAGGCAGCTCATTTAGAGATTGTAATTTCAACAATAAGGCAGTGGTGTCTTTCAAATAATATGGTATTTTTTGGACACAGGGGTTCAGAAAGGCATCTAGATAAAGAGAAATAGGCTGAAATAAAGACTCACAAGCCGACACGATTGGGGCGTCCCGGTGGCTTTGTTAAAGTCTTGTGGACTTTTGGTAGCGTGTAAAACAGTGGTACCTTCGGGAAATCCACTGTCAGGGCCTTACGCAGATCATCATCAATTAGTCCCGTATCAAATGCTTGCAACAATAACTTATATCCAGTTCCTTTTTGTAGGATGTCGTGGAGTCATGTGATAGCCGACAATACGTTTAAGCATCTGCAAATTGCCTCTCACATTCTTCCCGATAATCCTTTAGATCTTGCACCACCGTAGCTCCGCCTTTGTCGGCACTTCGTATTATAATATCTGTACGCGGTGGGGCAACCTAATAAAGGACTACGTTTTAAATCCATGAGAGAAGTCTGAGGAGTGCTACTTTCTTCAATTGCATTGTTTTGGACTGTTGTTTCAGCCATAAAGAAGCACCCCAGCAGGATTTATAAGGAGGAGGAAGCGAGTGCCGGTTATTGTCCTCTGTATATATATATATATATATATATATATATATATATATATATATGTGTATATATATATATATATATATATATATATATATATAAACCAGATAAAAACAGATTTTACGTTTGTGGAACTCAGTAAGAAGGATGCATCATTGGGTCATGCCTTCTTTTATGCCATACTGTAGGTGAGGCTTGTACTGTTGTCTGTTAGGAGAGGAATTGTAGGTACTCAGAATCCACACTTGTGTGCCACTGCAAGTATAGTAATAATAACTGAAGTAAGTCTAGACATAGATACAGCTGCAGTCAAGAGGCAAAGCTCTGGCATGTTCCTAGAGGGCAGGAGACAAAAGGCCTGATTTAGTGATGGACAGATATTAAAGCTGTAAGTAGCTTGCCATCCAATTCTATGTAGGAACATGCAGGAATGATGACTTCTGTATATATAGATGTGCCCTGCATATAGAAGCATAATTTAGCAGAACCATGATGCAAACAACATGCTGTATGCCACTCTCTTTCACATCACTGCCCTGTACGAATGAAGTGAATGGGAGATGGATGCATCGCACCAAGGATGTTAAAGTGAGGGGGAACGGGGTGGAACTGAGTTCCACCACCTCTAATGGCATAGTGGAACATTTTAACCTCCACATTGACCCTTCACAGTAATTCCCATAGAAAAGCATTCTTGTTTGCAGGGGGATGCCAAAAACCCTACCACTGGCCCTGTCTCTGCCTAATGGGGGAGAGGAAAGGGGGGGAATTAGGTGGCATAAAGAAATGAGTTCCCCCACCTCTGCATGACCACTTTATGCCCTGGACACATATGTACAGTAGCTGGGATCCTCACACTGTCACCGAAGTTACAAGCTGGGATCCAACATTGTGACCATCGGCCATAATGTTCACACAGATGGCCATCTTAATACACTTCAGCTGACCAATGGGAGGGATGTCTACTAGGCCAGGAAGTCTGTATGGTGTCATGCAGACCCTTAGATCTCTCTTCCCAGAAAACCGGAGCGATGCGCCCAACCTTTTTCTGGGACCGCAGGCCGCCCCAGGATCTCAACGCCACAGAGAGGAACTACAGATGACAATGCAAGGCCAATTCTGTGCATGAGCAGAGGAATCTGCGGTTTTCCCAAATCCTGCATCCATCTTTGATTCAGGCCAAGTGATGATGAGGATGATGATGATGATGTTGATTATGATGAAAGCAATGGACAGAATTAATTAGCTTTTGACAGAAAAATTGCTAATTTACATTTCAGACTGCAGTACCTCTATTATTTCGCACACATATATTACATGGATTGACAGGTGTCTTTTCACATGACTTAGTTTCAGTTATTTTCATCCTGTTAGGGAAAAATTACCATTATATTCTTCCATGATTTTGTTTTCAACTGTAATGCGTCTTTTAAATTCACAACTCATCGCTCCGTCTTGGCTTCTTCACAACAGCTTATATCTATTTTTATCTCTTATGATCACTCTTGTATTTTTTTTTAAAGAACACGTCTTTGCCAGTTATTCAGACATGTTTTTTAAGTATTTAGGGGGAAATTTACCAATATGAAAAACCTAGTTTTTCGTATTGGTATTTCCCCTACGACTGCATACGACTGTTTCAGTCGTATTTATGTCGTGTTCGGGAGGGGAAATTACAAAGCAGTCATATACGACTGCTTTGTAACCCTCCGATGTCGTATTCATTCGTATTAGCTGGCCATATATACGGCCGCTAATACGAATTTTTCTAGCAGTCTGCACGGATCAGTCAGATCCGTGCAGGCTGCAGAGTGTAAAAAAAAATAGAATAATAAATATTAAAAAAAAAACGTGTGGGGTCCCCCCCACAGCCGAAACCAGCACCAGGCTCACAGAGCCTGGAGCCGGTAATTAAAAATCAGGGAACCCGACAAATAGGGGTTCCCTGATTTTTAACAACCAGCCCCAGGCTCCTGCTCTGGGGCTGGTTCCCAAAATACGGGGGACAAAATGAGTAGGGGTCCCCCGTATTTTAAGAACCAGACCCAGGCCAAACTAGCCAGCAGGGTAATGCCACAGCCGGGGGGATACTTTTTATACAAGTCCCCTGGCCAAAGCATTCATCCCTACCGACCAGTCAGCCTGGCCAGGGGCCCTGGGGGAGTGGGGACCCCCCCAATGAAGGGGTCCCCCCCCTCCAGGACTTACCTGACCAGGCTGAAGCCTGGTACTGTCCCCGATGCCCCTGGGCGGTGGGCATCGGGCTGATTCAAGTGTAAAAAAAATTAAACTATTGTTTTTTACTGTGGCACTACAAGTGCCAGCAAGCTGGGACTTGGAGAACCACAAGTCCCAGCCTGCTGGGCATTAAAGGGCCCGCTGACACTTGTAGTTCCACAGTTAAAAAAATAGTACACAAAACACACTGACACAAATTTTAAATAAAAGTTTAATACACACATCACACACACACTGATACTTACCTATCTTGATCCCGTCGGTAGGTCGCTGGCTCCGGTGTCGGTGGCTCCAGTGTCGGCAGCTCCGAGGTCGGCGTCCTGTCTGAAGAAAATCCATGGTGGACCTGTGGAAGGAAATCCTACTCACCAGGTCCTCCATGGATGGTCTTGTGTCTTCTGTCTTCTTTTCCAGGGCTTATTTCTGTATCTTCTTTCTTCTTCTTTACGCTGCCGGCAGCTCCCGGGACTTTCAGAGCTTCAGAGATGTTTCCTCCTCGACGTCTGGACTAAGAATGAATTCCAGCCAATCAGGAGCCGACTTTACTGGCTCCTGATTGGCTAGAATTCATTCTTAGTCCAGACGTCGAGGAGGAAACATCTCTGAAGCTCTGAAAGTCCCGGCAGCGTAAAGAAAGAAGAAAGAAGATAAAGAAATAAGCCCAGCTTGCTGGCACTTGTAGTGCCACAGTAAAAAACAATAGTTTCATCTTTTTTTTACACTTGAATCAGCCTGATGCCCACCGCCCAGGGGCATCGGGGACAGTACCAGGCTTCAGCCTGGTCAGGTAAGTCCTGGAGGGGGGGGGGCCTTCATTGGGGGGGTCCCCACTCCCCCAGGGCCCCTGGCCAGGCTGACTAGTCGGTAGGGATGAATGCTTTGGCCGGGGGGACTTGCATAAAAAGTCTCCCCCCGGCTGTGGCATTACCCTGCTGGCTGGTTTTGCCTGGGGCTGGTTCTTAAAATACGGGGGAACCCTACTCATTTTGTCCCCCGTATTTTGGGAACCAGCCCCAGAGCAGGAGCCTGGGGCTGGTTGTTAAAAATCAGGGAACCCCTATTTTTCGGGTTCCCTGATTTTTAATTACCGGCTCCAGGCTCTGTCAGCCTGGTGCTGGTTTCGGCTGTGGGGGGGACCCCACGCCGTTTTTTTATTTATTTATTTTATTTATTTGTACACCGCAGCCTGCACGGATCTGACTGATCCGTGCAGGCTAAAACGAGAATACAACAGGAAAATGGTGTTCTATTTTTCTGCCGTATTCTCGTGGACAAAAGCAGCCGTATTTTCTATACGGCTGCTTAGTAAATCAGGAACCACCATTCTTTTGAATGGTGATTTCTGTCGTATCCTAACGATGGTGTAGACATTCGTATTTGTAAATACAAATACGAATGTTCCATCCCTAGGACTACGAATTGTTGTATTTTGGGGATAGAAAATCCCGAAAATACAAATTCGTAAAAATAAGGTGTATTTCTCCCTACGAATACACTTTTTTCTACGAATCCATTTTGGTAAATTTCCCCCTTAACTTCTATTGTCTTTCCCTTCCTTCCATCTTCTCTGACCCACATTGCATCATCTGAGTGAACATCGGCCATTTAAGTAACCCTCAGGTTTGCCAACGTTTTAACTCTGCAGAGATAAGTCCAGCTGTGTCCAAGGAGGAAACCACTCATCCTGGTACTTCCACAAAATGGGACTGACACGCCCCCGTTTCCTGAAAAGCCAGAAGTGTCCCTGCCCCCAAATTTCTGCAGCATGTCAATCATGCTGTGGCTTGATGAACGTTCAGCACAAATCTTTTGAATGTAAACGACTTGAGTTAGGACCAGAGGTCACTGTGCTGGCAACAACACAACAACCATGGAATGAACCATATGCATAGATAATCCTTATCTATGCATATGGTTCATTCCACTCCACAGTAGCTGCTGCAGGAAAGTCCTGCATTCAGTTGAATGCTCCTGTACAAGTTGATCAACACAAACAAAAGGTCGACATGACAAGTGAATAGGTCGACTGAAGTTTTCAAATTTTTTTTTTTGGGGGGGGGGGACTTTTACATGCTTTACCATCCTTGTGGACTCAGATTGGGAATGGTAAAGCATGGGTATGCAGAACACTATTTGGGGTCCATGTAATCAGGTTTTGACAATGACCCTGATATGGTATCAGTTGTAGTTTGCAAAAGTTAACAAAACGGCAGTAGATAGCATGCGGGGAAGGTGGTGCGCCGCACCTTTCAGTTATTGCATATTTTTGCAATTAAATTACTAATATTTGAGTACTATGTTAAATATTATTATTATTATTATTATTTTCTATAGTGCACACATATTCCTCAGCGCTTTACAGAGAATATTTGAACATTCACATCAGTCCCTGCCAGTGGAGCTTACAATCTATATTCCCTACACATGTACACACACACACACACACACACACACACACACACACAGACATTCTAGGATATTTTTGGATTGTGGTAGAACCCAGAGGGAACCCACGCAAGTACGGGGAGTAAATACACATGCACAGCTGGGAATCAAACCCATGACCTCAGTGTTGTGAGGCAGTAATGCTAACCATTACACCATCCAGACTGCCCTAATAGCGAAGCGCTTGTATATTAAGGGTAGCCCCTTGGCTGTGCAGCTGAAATGCAAAGCCAATCACCGGGCCAGTGTGTTTTGGCTTGCAGCAGCTGCGTGTGATGTCATGCAGCCCTGTGGCTTCCCCTGCAAATGGCCGGATATACCTGAGTTGTCCGGACCGTGCCCCCTCAACGTTGACTTTCATGTCCATTTTGCAATCATCATTTTCATTTGTCGACGTTTTCCATTTTGACCTTTTACTTGTGTCAACTTTTTGTCAGTGTCGGCCTAGTGCATGTCACCCTTTGATGTCGACCTAGACATTATCTGTGAGATGAGCCAAAACCCAATTTTACACCATAGTTCTATATCTGCTGTAATAGGGGCAGTAGATGCTGCATATATAGATTGGATATAATAATCGTTCAGTGTAGGGAAGGTTTCTATTCCATCAATGTTCCAGCTAAATGTGATCCATCTCTTCTTATCCGGTGCCTGCCAGTGAGATATCTGGGTAATTGCCATAACTCTCTCTTAAAGTAATAAAGTGTAGCTGAACAGAAATGTAAGGTGAGCAGGGGTGGTATTGTACTCAGGATATTGTATCACAAAATAAATGTATATTTTTAGATATTTTGTAGACTTAAATTGTTGACAAAATGCTCCTTGTCTGGTTCTTAAATTTCCATAATGACATTAAATGGGTCAAATTATGTTCCCTTTCAGAAATAATGAATAACCTTCTTGTGTTCTTTTGCCAAAAGCTACACATTACAGATACTTTACAATGTAAATATAGTCTTGAACCTATATATTTATAAAATGTGTTTGTTCGGTTTGCAGAATGCAGCATTTGCCGTCTCTGATTGTGGCACTTCTCTTACATTCAGGCAGAGCAATAACTCTGATCATCCATGGAATGAACATTTGGGCTGCTTGGATAACATTTTAGTTCCCTTGACCAGTCTGAAGGTGGCCCATCAAGATCCAACAGTACATCAGTTATAAGTGGTACTTCAAGATGCATATCCTGAATGGTAAAAATAATGTGTATTGTTCTTCTGTTTATGACAATGGCACCCAACAGCTGTTCCCTATAGAATGTAAGCCTATGTATATGCATCCTTTAGACCTCTGTTGGATTCCTGTGTTTGTGTACTTGGTTGTAAACTTGACAAAATTCTGGATGGAATGATACAGTGCATAGGCAATACAGTTGTGTACTCATGCATCTGACCTGAATACGCTATGCAGCACAAGATGCCTGGCGCGAGTTAGAAAACAGGTCCCATGCAACTTTCCTAATGTCAATTGTCTACTTTGGGTAAAAATACATCTTATCTGGATGACCTACATAAAGACAATCCCCTAAAATCAAAGATAGGCAAAGCCCGATTCTGACATTTCTATAAGGTAATATCTATTCTTAATGAATGTAGCAATCTCCCGGAAGGAAAATACACCACTGTATAGTAGGATATCTCCACTCCTCCAGCTATATTCATTAGGATGAAATTTTACCTTATAGAAATTTCAGAATCGGGCTTTGCCTAGCTTTGATTTATGAAATACGGCCCTCCCTACGGCCGAATAAGGATTCCTTTTCCACCAAAACCTTTTTATAAAGTGTGTCTGACATTATGACAAATAATTGATAGGCTTATACTGATTTTATAACACTTAGTGTATTAAGAACGCTTGCCGCTGTACAGACCTTGCTGTGGGGTCTATATTTGCCACTTCCCTGATGAATTAGTTTCTACGAAACGCATTGGGTTGGTTTTAAATAAAGAACTACTTGTTAGAACGAAGTCTACGTCTTATTCCGGGAATTGACAAGAGAACTTCTATATAAAGTGTGATCATTGTATCATGTGAATTTAATTATTATAGCTATTGGCTAGGTGGTACTAAAACAGAGCGCACTCCGATAACCCCCATTGTTCTATTTCTTGTACAGATGTAGCCCCTGCCATCCTTGGCCGGGGCTCACCAGACCCTCTCCGCTGGCGAGCGCCGGCGGACAGGGGCTACACTCTCACATGCACGGGTGTACCAGTCTCTTGGAGGGGACACTGCTTGTACCTGCCCATCTCCGCTTCAGGGAGACGGCCAGGGTTAGGAGGCATTCGGGGCGGCGGGGGGTACCTGCGACGATGGGCGGCGATGGCGGGGGAGGCGGCGGGTACCGGAGGCAGGCTCCATTGCCAGGAGATGCTAGAATATATATATATATATATATATATATATATATATTCATTATGTATTGTTTTCTTTACTCCATCAAGCTATACGAGCCTATAAAGAGTAAGACATCTCTCTTGGGCTATGTGGCAGAGCAGTACTTAAATTATCTTAATCTTTCAGTATGTAAGAGTGTGTAGCATACTAACAAACCCAATAGAGGGCAGATGGGAGGGATAGGTAAACAGTTCCAGGTTCCAGACATAAAAAAAAGAGACATACTACACAAACAAGTAGTTGTCCAATGGTGGGAGGACTGTACACACCTTGGAACTGCAGTGCACATGTGTTGCGATGCAGCTGAGCTCTGGTCATTGTGGAGGGGGTGTGGAAGGTGTCTGGCTCAGAAATGTGAGTGTTTAGGGGGGCACCAGCTAGTTGGTCAAGAAATCCTGGACTGCTGATCGATCTCGACAACCGGTTTGGATAGCCCTGTATTAGAACATTTCTGTAAGGCCTTATTTGTAGTGTACACTGAAATACCTGTAGAATCTACAGTTTTTTATGGATTGTTGTATGCTTGACCCTTTAAAACTGCAGGCAAGCTTATCATATTCTAGAACCCCCACATAACCTCTATTAGCATTCATACCTAATTGCATCCCAACAGGACTGTCTTGTAATCTGGTGGGACTGCCATGCTATGGAATCCTTTCCTTATGTATCCCTCCTATTATCCCTAAAGATTCCAAACTTGCGAATAGGGCCCTCCTACCTCCTACAGTATTGATACTGTCCAGTTTGTTTTATCACTGTTCCAATTGTAAAGCGCAATGTTATGCTGCGCTATATAAGAAACTGTAAATAAATAGATATTAATGCATTTACAAGAGGATTTTTTTTATTTGTCACTTTTTCGTAATATATTACAATTTCTATGAAATCGCTTGAACAGAGCTAATTATGAACTTCCGTCTCTTTATAGACTCAAATGAATTGCGTTTCTATTGCTCTAATTATGCTCAATATAATTATAAATTACTTATAGACAGCTATAGAACAGTGGGCAAACGAACATAATCCAATTATTACAAAGCAGTTTTTGCACATTGCATCTCTTGAACATAGAGCTTCCTTTGTGTTACCCAACAAGAAAAACGTCTGAGTTTCTTTGAAAGTGAATATGTTACAGAACGATCGTATCCTTGGTGTCTTTTTGATGTGGTGAGTATTACAATGCTTAAATAGTAACACCAGCATTAAAGAGTTTATGCTCATTAGTTCTTTTTTATTGCTATCTGTATTTGCTGGTAAAATGCGGATATTAAATCTGTTGCATGAACAGAATTTAATTGAAAATAGAATTGTCTCTCAAATCTTTACTGTTCTAGATTACATTCTTTTCAACACAATTGTAGCTGTGTATAAAGCTGCTCGGTGATTGTTGGCTTTGTCCCGGCCTGTTGTTCTCGGCAAAAAATTATTTTATTATGCAGGAATCTTATAAAAACATTTATTGATTCTGGTCCCGGCAGCAAGGTTTTATCCTTTCAAACTGTTTTGGAAAGATGATACTAACTTATTATTTGTTCCATTTTAATTGCTCATCGTACATTCTGTACTCTTTCTACATAAATATGCATGTTCACAATAAATAGAAGGATTACACACATTAGCTAAAAATATGTGTCCTTGGACATACAACATCTTGTAAAGAGAGTTACAATAATGCACATAGAATACTGTATTTTCTTATCGATAACAATTATTGGGGACCATGAGGCCAAAATGAGACATGTAAAGCTCAACTGGGAATGCAGTGGTAAGGGTATGGACAGTCCTCAGAGAGAGGTGTGGCCAGCCGCAACATTGGTTTACCTAACCATTAGTGATTACATGGGCTGAGCCCCTTCATAAATATATATATTATAATAACTGCTGGTGTATACAGATTAATGCACCAGATTAATACCAGCAATGCACTATTAGGTAACATATGCCGTGGCAGAACTTGTGGGTTGTGAGCCCAGGTGCAGGAATATAATTTGGGTCACCCTCCTTCACCCCAACCCATGTTCACAATATAAAACACGGCAATGGTTGATAAGGAGAGGCAGAGGGTGACAGGGAGAGGCAAAGGGAGGCAGAGTGGGAAACAATGGGTGACAGAAAGAGGGTGACAGGGGCACCAGTGCACTGCAACTGTTGCACCGATGGTAGTTCTGCCTCTGAACATACTGTAAGTATAATGTATAATTCAGGTGCCAAAACACAACAAGTAGGTAAAAAATTGATCAAAGAAATTATCTATACTGGTTATGGCGGTATCCAGATGGCTGACAATGTCTATATTGACTGTTAATAGGTCAACAACATACAGTATGGTCAACATTCATATGGTCAAGATGGTCAAAAGGTCGACACAAGCAATAGGTTGACAAGGGCAACTGTGGACACCTGAAAAGGTCAACTGGAGTTTTTCATGACTTAGGGCCTTATTCTGGTCAGTGCGGTCAGATGCGTATATGCGGACAGGACCGAGCGTCCTGAGCCCCGCCTTCCGTACAGACCGCTCACTGCGTCCGAATGCGGTAAGCCACTGACCGCACGGAGCATGAGTGGATTTCTCGTGTGTACACCTCCTCCATCTCTGGGAACCTCCCCCATCATTCGATGCTCCAGACCACTCGGGTATTTCTCTGTACAAAAGCAGGGATATGGGCGGGCAGCTGACATCCGGCAATGTCATATGTCCGCCCCCCACACGTGCGTCACGGCCGCATTACCATATGTACGCCCAGCGTTTTCATGGGAACGCCCATGAAACTCTGGGCGTACACATATGGTAATGAGCCAAAACAGCCCTTCACACCCCTCTCCTCCCCCTGTTCGGAGTGTATAAAATTCATGCAGTATTTGGATGTGCCTGCCATTCGCACATGCGCAGATATGCCTCTGCACATGAGCAAACATCGGCGGACCGACCGCACGCGGACAGAACCGCACCAACCAAAATAAGGCCCGTAGTTCCTTTATGGGCTTTGTCATACTTCAACATTCAGACACCAATTGAGAACCGGTAAGTAGCCTGAAGGATGATCACCGAACATGGTACACAAACTGGGGTTCCACATGCTCAGTTGTCAACATTTTCACCAAATAAATGTGAAAACGCATGTCAACCTTTCATGTATCAACCATGTCAACCTATTGCTTGCATCAACCCTTTTCCAGTGGTAACTTTGTGCATGTTATCTTTTGGTGTCAAGCTATTGACTGTTGACCTAGATATGCTACAGCGGGATTGGCCATGCATACATAATCTGTCTACTTAAATAGACACAGAATTATATATTTACATTCCAATAATGCCCCTTGATAAATACCCCTTTTTAAAGACTCATAAAACAGAATAATGGCAGAAAAGAACCATGTGGCCTAACTACGGGTATTTTTATCCGTGATAGCGATAACATAAACTGTCTAACTTATGACTTGATCAAAGCTTGGTAGTAGAAAGAGGTAAAGTAACAAGCATGGAACTGTAATTTTACAGGCTGTATTGCACAATGTCAGCTATGAGATATGGTTGTTACTTTATCGCTCTCCAAGATTTGATATATGTCCCAATAAGTCTTTTGCCAATCTCAAACATTTATAATATGTACTAATGTACAGTAATAAGCGCTACCACTTTTGTAGCGAGAATGCTCTACCTGGTCATTACTCTGTTGGTGAAATACATTTTTGGAAATTTCCCCATAAGTCTCCGGTTTTATTGCATTCCCAATTCTTCTCATGCTTCTCTTTCTCTGAAAACGGCAATCTTGCTCTACCATGAAGTAAAACCATCAAACATATTCCACCTCTACGTTCTCTGCTCCAAGCTACATAGGTGTTCGATTATGTAGCCTTTCCTCGTAGAGTTTGTGATTTAGGGCCTTATTCTGGTTGGTGCGGCCGGGCCGTACGCGTACGTTCCGGGGTTTTTCATGATCTGCGCATGCGTACATTCGCTAATGCGCAGGCGCGAACACTCCACAACGCTTACGGACGGGTCTCTCCGTGCGAAAAAACCTGTACGCGAGAGTACGGCCATTGGGGGCGGCATAGGGGCGTGTTGAGGGGAGCGGCCGAAATAATGAGGGAAAATGGGCGTAAATATGGGCGTACACGGGGGTGTGCACCAAAAATGAGCGGTGCTACTACCGCACGATCGCCTAAAGCACCGTTCATTTCGGACACAAAACAGGCGGCCGCCAACCGCCAGCTCAGACCACCCCTACAGATACCGCATGCCAGCGTGCGCCTGGGTTTGCTAATTTACGCTGATTACTACTCAGACACATACACCTGAATGTAATAAGCAATGCTGCAGTCTATTAAGTCCAAACCATGATTTCACTACCTGCAAGCCACACACAGCACTCAAACACATTGGAAGCTTATCTTTCTATACTTCTCTACATTTAAAGGTTTGTTTAATTTAAGGTAAGAATCTTTTTAAGACCTGCTTATATATGCTAAGGTAGCTATTTGTTAAACAGTTAGACACATTCACTACGTGCTTTCATAGACTTTACACAGTAGCACACTCAATCTACACAAGTCGACATGTGTCAACGTGTTCACTCTAATACAAACATAGGTTTTGTATTTATGATACAATAACATAAACCACATCTAACACCTACAAAGGATGTTTCAGCAATGTTTTAAGCCCATGCCCACTATTTTGCACATTAATTAATTCAATCAATTAATTAATTTTCATAATTATAGTTGAAAGGCAAGATTTGCAGGTCCATATATGTGAAGGGTATGCCAGCGTACACGGACGTACGCTCACTCTCACGAGCGGTGACATAAGCTGAGTTTTCTATTGAAAACAATAGGGACCCGTCCGTGCAAGCTGGCGTACGCTCAGATAGCCGCAAGAAGTCGGTGGGAAGACGGACGAGAGACGTCCGTAAACGGTGGCGTACGCTCAATTGTACGCCAGTTGTCGGAGTGTAAGGGCTGGTCCGTCCGTGTACGTTGGCGTACGCTCAATTGTACGCCACTCCCCTTCGACGTTGTTTCTGCCCGTACGTATGCGGCTGACTTGTGGGTGGACTTAACCCCAACGGCCGCGTACGGATAGCGTACGTTAATAGCGAACGTACGCACGTTTGGCTGCTACGATCAGAATAACCTCCTTAGACACTGTACCATTGCCTTAAGGGTCCTACACACTTAATGATGAGTGTTCCGAGCGATGCTCAGAACTCTCAGATCGCTCAGTACACAGTGCGGTATAGCAATGTGTCGCTGAGCGATCTGTCAGAGCCCTTACCTCGGCAACTCCGGCGATTAACTACATTTACCCAGAGAGCTGGATATCAATTGCCCCTACATACAGTGTGATGTAGGGGCATTTTTTAAAGCAATCTAGTGAGATTGCTTAGATTATACCCTTTAATTACTACTTTGGCCCCATTACTTTGTACTATGTCTAATTTATGTCCTACTTGGAGGCTAAGGGTCAAGGGCAGTTTAAGAAAATAGAGGACCAATGTGCAGGCTCTGTGTTGGTCCTCTCCTCTCCAGCAGCCCACCAAGCAAAGTTGTCTTGTTCTACGGACATCTTTAATGCACATGCTCAAATCACCACTGGAAAAAATGGCCACTTCACCCGGTGATATCTTCCTCTTTTCAGCGCGGGCAATGCCTCACTCCATGAGGTAGCAGAGGAAAGTATCATTTTATGGGTGCAATGTGGGCCCAACTGGAGTCAGGACCAAGTGTGAATCACCCCTTTCCCCCTGCACCATGATTCTTATCACATTGAAAAGTAGTGCACTGCTCATCTGTACCTTCATTAAACACACAAATTGCCCATCCATAATTTGGTTGAAATGTCCTCAATGAATATGGAAGGTAGAAATATAACATAATATAATGTAGACATGGTGTTGTATTTCAGGAGTAATTGGGGAAGAGGTATCACTCGCCGATATGGAAAAGGCGAGCACTGAGAAAAAGGGGTGTGATCTTACTGGTAGGGCATGGTTTCACTGATAGAGGCCTTGTGGCAAGTGCCTGTTTTTGGCACTTCAAGGGTGAGATTTAATAGAATGAGATAATCTGAAAGTGAGAGATTTGGGAAGACATCTCCAGGTTTTTTAAAGCGGCAATCATTTACACTGCAAAAGCAGTTTGAATGTGCAGTGTAAATGATTGCCGCTTTGAAAAAACTGGAGATTTCTTCCCAAATCTCTCACTTTCTGAATCTCTCATCCTACTAAATCTCAGCCCAAGTGTCCAGGAGATGTGGGCTGCTCCAAGGGAGTGTTGTGTCTGTGAGTGCCAGCTTATCACATACAGATGAATCTGGCCTCGTTGTTGCTGGCGGACCGCCAGCAACATGCTGCTGGCGATCCGCCAGCAACACGGCGCCTCTATCTGACTGAGACGCGCGTGCGTCCCCCACGCACGCGCGTCTCAGTATCCGGGCGGCGGGGCGGCGAGGCGGACGCAATACTGTCCGTCTCCCGCTCGAGGGGGCTGGGGGGGGACCCGAGGAACTCCGGGGGGTGCAGTCGCCCGGTGTTGGCACCGGGCGACCGAGGGCAGCACTGTCGGAAGGGGACGCGCGCGCACCTCGTGCGCACGCGTCCCCTTCCGGCATACAGATGGCGACGGGGCAGGGGATGGCCATGGCGACCAGGGACGTGCAGTCAGGGGAGGCAGTAATTGATTGAAAAAAACATACAAAGATATTTATAACACATATACTTTGTAATACTGTAAATATCTTATTTGTTTTTTTTTGCAATAAATTATGAGGTGAGACACTGTGTGGGGAGGCTGTAAGGCAGCGGGAGCTGTGCCTCACGCTGACAATTGATAACTGTCAGCAGCGGGGGCAGGGCTAAGCCACGGGGAGAAAAAGTGACTGCAAAGCCCATTGAAAATCAATGGGGAAGCGGCATCTACACATCTGCCTCAGTGACAGGGAAGTCACTGAGGCTGATGTGATAGGACAGCGGACCAGGCTGTCACACACTGATAGCCTATATCCGCTGTCACTGAGTCTACTCTGTAGTGCTTGGGCATCACATGCGGGGCAGGACTGGCCATGTGGGCCGATTTTGCAGGCTGGGCACCGGGCACAACTCCCTCACCCCTATGTCCACATCCCACGCGTCCCTGTAGCCACATCAGGCGTTGACTGTGAGCTGACTTAAAAGTCACTCACAGTCAGACTTATTCCCGGTCCCAGCGCTGCGCCAGTGTCCGGGAGGCTATAACCGGCCGTGTCCCAGCGCTGTGCTGGAGGCTATAGCCGTGTCCCAGCGCTGTGCTGGAGGCTATAGCCGTGTCCCAGCGCTGTGCTGGAGGCTATAGCCGCGTCCCAGTGCTCTGCTGGAGGCTATAGCTGCAGCCGTGTCCCAGCGCAGTGCTGGAGCCTACAGCCGCTGCCGTGTCCCAGCGCTACGCCGGAGGCAGTTACCTGCTTTACACTGCTGCAGCCAGGTCCCAGCCGCAGCCGGGTCACAGCGCTGATGTGCGCCCGGCTCTTGTGCTTGTCACTGCTGGGCGCCCACATGATGTCTGCCTGTTTGCAATACCTGCTGCTGGAGCCATACAAGACAGGTAGGATTTAACATTAAATTAGAGAATGTGTCCTGTCCCCCCTGCATTCCCTCTCACACTGCATCCTCTAGCACCCTGTACCCCTCCTCTCAAACTGCACCCCATCTTATAACCCTGCATTCTACCCCACCCTGCACCTCCGTCCATCTCACACTGCATTTCCTCCACCATGCATTCTTTCCCACCCTGCACCCACCTTCTCCCACTGTGTCCTCACCCACCCTGCATACCCTCTTACCCTACGTCCTCTCCCACTCTCCATCCCTCCACTCAAACTGCACCCCATCTTATAACCCTGCATTCTATCCCACCCTGCACCTCCCTCTCACACTGACATTTTAATTAGACAGTGGGATGTTAATATTAATAATACTGGAGGGGCTGTTATGTGGGCAATGTATAAGGTGCACTACTTGGGAGAATTATGTGTAAGGGACATTACTAGGGGCATAATATGGGGATTACTTGTGTGTTACAATATTTAATGTGCAATACATGTGCAGGCATAACGGTGTGTTCCATAATGTGTAATGCCTCCTTTTTGTGATGCCACGCTTCCTTTCCATGGTGGGCCTGTGTGCTCAAAATGCCAGGGCCGATTTCTGGTCCCAGTCCGGCCTTGGTCACATGTGGTGCTGGCGGAACCCTGCGGCACCCACCTTGCCCTCACTCCCTCCCTGTTTATCCCTGCTAAATGTTTTACGGGCGATGGCGGCTGCTGCTCCTGTCTATGTGACAGCGATGGGGAACCCTGCAGCGCCGCTATTCCCCTCCCTCTCCCGCTTGATCTTGCTTGTGCGATGGCAGCCACCGCTGCTTCTGTCAAGCTATATGACAGACAGCGGCAGCTGGGAACCCTGCAGCGGCCGTCCTCCCCCTCCCTCCCCACTGGGGAACCCTGCAGCGGCTGTCCTTCCGCTATATCCCCACTGGGGAACCCTGCAGCTGCCATCCTTCCCCTCCCTCCCCGCTGGGGAACCCTGCAGTGCCCGTCCTTCCCCTCCCTCTGTTGGTCCCTGCTTAAGGGACTTTTACCGAGATCTGGCTCCTCCCATTATTTAAAAGCACTGGCAGCCATGGTGATGGGGCTCAGCACACCTGCAGCCACTGTCATGGCTGTTGCAGGCAGGTGAGATATCTGACGCGGCATTACAGCATCTCAGTCGCCACACAGCTGTCCCTGGCTGACTACCTAACCTTGGCCAGCTCCGCCTTCTGATTATGGGCATTACAGTGTGCGGCATAATGTGTAAGGGGCATTACAGTGTTATTGGTACAATTATGTGGCCATGTCCCTTCCCCATGAAGCGACACCCTTAAAATGTCGGTGCGCACCTTTTCTGTTCCCATTTTGCGAAAGCACCTACCTCACCTGTCACTAACCTCACCGCACGTCACTGATGGAGATGCCATCGCCATCACCTGCAAAAATGAATCCCGCTACATCTGTACTACCAGGAGCCAGTTACTGCATGTATTCCTACAGGAACATGAGCTGGCATTTTGGGGTCACCCCTTGGCAGCTGACACCCAGGTGCTACATGCACTATCACCCCCCCCCCACCACCCATTGTGACACCACTGAGTTGGAGGGAGTTCAAGGTGCAATGAAGACTAAAGAACTTGGTTTCTAAATGGATTTGAGCATGTGATATACTGGAAGGGAATTCACATTTGCCAAGCAAAGTTGAATGCAGGTCATCTCACCTATTTTTGTCCAAATATTCATTCATTAAAATTCTTGGAATTCTGGTTAGATCACTCCCAATTAAAAACACTTGTGTTGGCAGTCAGACAGGTCCCTTTTAATGGGATTCGACTACTGCCTAAACGACACCACCAAACTCTAACACCAAAACTAACCACCAGCCATCTCAATAAACTCTCTGGCCCTTATTCAGATCTGATCGCAGTACAAATTTGTTCTCAAAATGGGCCAAACCATGTGCACTGCAGGTGGGGCATATGTAACAGGTGCAGAGAGAGTTAAATTAAGGTGGGGTGTGTCGAAACTGAAATATAAATTGCAATGCAGTGGTTTTGCCCATTTTGAGAACAAATTTGTACTGCGATCAGATCTGAATAAGGGCCTCTATGTGTTGTTGCTGATAGGAGCATTTTTAAAAGGATATTGTGATGTCAATATAGCACATGCTTGCTTAAACCAATAGAAAACCAATAACAAGTGGTCATTGGTTTCAGGTAAAATTACAATTTTATTTGTCGTCCGATTGGATGGGAAGGGGTAATACGCAGGGGCGAATTTAGGGGTCAGGCCTCCCCTAGGCACAACATTTTTGTGCCCCCCCCTCCCCCTATTTTAATGTAATCATATATGTATATACATTGTTATTTATATATAATTCATAAAAATTTAACTGTAGCCCACCTTAATATTTTTTTAAGCACTCTGGGCTGCTCACTGTACGGAGGACCCGGAGGGAGGGAGGTACTTATTAGTACAGTGATTAGCACAGTGTCTCCGTCAGTCTCTCTCCGGCTCACACACTGTAGCCAATGGGCGGGAGCCAGCAGCAGTGAGCCTGAGCCATTTCTGGACTCGCAGGGGGACAGTCGGACCCAGCCACTAAGCGGTGATGTAATGTGCATGGCAGAGTGGGTGGGCAGTGGCAGGTGATGAGCGGCGCTGCCGCCTACATATGATAATTCATGTCTGCGGCAGTGGCACTCGTCACTCGCCGCTGCCCATCCACTGTGCCATTTAACAGAATGTCAGCCTGCCTGCCGCCCTTAATTGGTGCCGCCCTGAGGCCGGTGCCTCACGGGCCTAGGCACAAATCCGGCCCTGGTAATACGTTGACAGTTTTAGACTGAACATATACAATGGACATCACCGTCAGATGATGATGCCCAAATTCTATGGTTAGAAAATGCTGTATTTTTAAAAAAGCAATATGTTCTTATTTAGAGTCTTAGTAAATGTACCCCCTAATGCATTATAAATAGCACATATTCAAGGTCATTAGAAGATACATGTTTGCATCTGTGTACAATAAATTGAATAATAGTATACTCATGAAATCAGTGTAGAAGATTCTTCTAAGATTTCTTATTCTTTGAAGTAATAATTCCTCCCAAAAGATTAAAGAGAAAATAAAATAGTGTAATATGCTCCAAATGTAACAAACTCAGGTGAATAGGACAGCTGCTATAGTACCTTAATTAGGTTTCAATAGGCTTTTAGAGTCCATCAACTTGGACTGCACATCCAGATGGCAGGATCATATCACGTGTACCTCATAAGAAGTGTAGACAACATAATAAGGATGTATGAATACTGGTCCTGATTTGTTAGCAAAATTTAAAAACAAACAAATGGGCAAAACCATACTGGACTGCAGGTGGGGCAGATGTAACATGTGCAGAGAGAGTTACATTTGGTTTGTTGTGTGTTCAAGGTGAAATCGAAATTGCAGTGTAAAAATAAAGCTGTCTAACATATGTGGCCTACATGCAAAAGCAGCCAGTATTTACCCTGCAGAGAAACCATATAAAAGTATTTGCTCCCCTTGAATAGCAACACGGTTTGATCCAGAAACAAAATTACCTTTTGCTATACTTAGGGGGTTATTCTAGTTCACTCGCAAAGGCACAATCACTCTCTTATGTACAAAACCATGTGCACTGCAGGTGGGGCTGATGTAACAGGTGCAGAGAGACTTAGATTTGGGTGTTTTATTGTTTCTGTGCAGGGTCAATATTGACTGCTTTATTTTTACACTGCAATATAGATATCAGTTTGAAGTACATACCCCACCCAAATCTAACTCTTTCTGCACATTTTACATCTACCCCACCTGCAGTGCACATGGTTTTGCCCATAAGAGAGTGATTGTGCCTTTGCAAGTGAACTAGAATAACCCCTTTAATCTAGTCCAGTATGTAATAATAGGTTATGTCCATATAAGTATAAAGATACAATATAAGGTTATCAGAGATCCTTCTGACCCATTTGCTCATAAAGTTGTTTATCTAAAAGATCTAGTAATAAGGTATTAAGTGGCGAGTGTGTACAAGGTAGATCGACCCAATGCATTGGTTCTAGCTATGTAGACTTCTTCAGTTGATGCTTGTTGATGGAAACAAAAGCCTATATCAAGTATTGAGTAAAACACTATTTTTCTTTAAGCACTTTTAAACAGTAACATCATTCTACAGTACCACAGGGGTAGCCAACTCCAGCCCAAGAGAGCCACCAACAGTTAATGTTTTCCAGGTCTCCTCAAAGGTGCAGAGAGACTTATGCTGTGTACACACGGGGGCAATTATGTATGAAATCGCTGGCAAAATGGTCACTCAGTGACCATATTGCCAGTGATTTCATGTTCAGCCGGCGATAAATGGCTGGGTGCGCGCTCCCGCGGCCAGCCCTTCATGGTCGCTGGTCGCAGGAGCTTGCTCCTCCGATTCTGGCTAAAAATCCCTGGTCGCTGGTGCACAAAGCACTGTGCACCAGCTACCAGCAATATCTAGCCTCCAGCGCCGGCCGGGACCCGCCCACCCGCCCTGTCATAAGTGCTGTCACGGCCCCTGCTTTCTGCTTCCTCCTCCGTCCCAGGCCAGCCCGCGCATACAGCACAGGAGCTGCAGCTCAAATCTACCCCCACTGTGCCAGCACCCACCCGCCCCACAGCCGCACTAGCCAGTAAGTGCATAGGCTGTAATTAGAGGGCATTGGTGTTGGGCAGCATGATTATGTTCATACTGCCCATCGATGGTGATTTGCACCATCGGTGGGCAGCATGAGCATTACCATGCTGCCCGACACCAATAGAATGTCAAGGCTGTATATAATAAGGGGGCATTGGTGTTGGGCAGCATGATTATGTTCATGCTGGCCATTGATGGTGATTTGCACCATCGGTGGGCAGCATGAGCATTACCATGCTGCCCGACAACAATTTGGCACATCATCCATTTGGAAAAAATGACCCAGACAGGACAGTGCTGGAATGCATTAGGTAAGTATTATTGGTGTAAAAGGGGTGCTCAATAAAATTATACTTTTCTGGGTGTCCTGTGTCATTATTTGCACATTCTTTTTACACGTGAATTACGAGACCAAGCGAGCACATTAATGCCCCCCCATGCTGGGTCTTGTAGTTCTCCTGTGAAAAGCAATGTTTTTTTTCCATTTTGAAACACATCAGCCCGGCGTCCAACGGCCTGGGACGCCGGGGACAGCCCCGGGCTTCAGCACTGGAAGGATGAAGCCTGAGGGGGGACCCCTTTATTGGGGGGGGTCCCCACTCCCCCAGGTACCCCGTCCAGGGCTGACCAGCCACAGTGCGCATGTGATTGCTGGGGGACCTTATGAAAAAAGTGTCCCCCTGCTGTGGCATGACACTGCTGGCTGTTGGAGCTCGGTGTTGGTTCCAAAATATGGGGGACACCCAGTTTTAAAATCCCCATGTTTTTGGAACCAGTATCAGCTCAATGAGCGCGGGGCTGGTTATGCTTGGGAGGGGGGACCTCACGCCATTTTTTTTCATAAAATTAACACTTTTTTATGTTTTGAACCATGCACAGATCTCACTGGCCCTTATTCTGATCGGTGCGGTAATATCCGTGTGCGTTCGTGCCGACGATGTTTTGTGTCTGCGCATGTGCAGAGGCGTCTCTGCGCATGTGCGAGCGGGGCGTACGGCCAAATTCCGCATGAAATGTGAACACTCCGAACAGGGGGTGGAGAGGGGCGTGAAGGGCTATTTGGGCTCATTACCATATGCATACGCCCCACGTTTCATGGGCGTTCCCATGCAAACGCTGGGCGTACGTATGGTAATGCGGCCATGATGCACGTGTAGGGGGCGGACATATGACATCGCCGGATGTCAGCTGCCCGCCCAGATCCCTGCTTTTGCACGGAAAAATGTCCGTGTGGTCTGAGGTTGCGGGAGCTGGTGGAGCACTCGGTCCTGCATTCGATGGTCTGCGACCATCGAATGATGGGGGAGGTTCCCTGAGATGGAGGAGGCGTATTCCGTGAAAAATACACGTGCGGTCCGTTCGGCCAGCTTCTTACCGCGTACGGACGGAGTTGGCGATCCGTATGGAAGGCGGGGTTTCGCACGCACGGTCCTGGCCGCATAATCGGATCCGGCCGCACCGATCAGAATAAGGGCCACTGTTCTGTGCATAGTTCAGTCAAATTCACCAGTGTAAACTTGTGGCGTGTACACACGGTACAATCCAGCATGCAATGTTTAAAATATAGTCAACATTTCATTGGGATCGCATGCAGATCGCACCGGTTTTTTACCTTGTGATCCCGATGCGCGCTCCCAGGACAGAAGAAATCAAAACCCAGATAAGTGCAGCAATGACTAAATAGTGCAGATGTGCACTATATAGTCAAAATCGCCTGCATGTTGGGTGCATTGCATTGCGATACTATCTATCTATGTGTACACACAGAAGCAATAGGTGCTGTAAACGCTTGCAACATGGTAGCTGGCGACCATATTGGCAGTGATGGGAGTGTCACCCGGCAATAAATTGCCGGGTGCGCGCTCCCCTTTCCAGGCCAATTATAAAATCGCTGATCGCAGGAGCTTGGAAACAAGTACCGAGTATACTTTTAGAATGTTAACACATCTGGATGGGAATTGAAGTGTGTACATTTTTTCCAAGTGAAAAAGTGTCATGTTTACGGCAAAATGTGCGTATTAAATAGCAACTCACACCCTATTACATGTGCGAATTTTACTGCTCCTGTCTGTTGGAAATCACAGACGATTACATGTCATTTAGCTGTTTTGTTTTGTTTTTTTCCTTAAATGCAAGTACACCAATCAATTTTCTCCAACTTGTGTTTTTATCAGTCATGTCTGATCTTGAATTCTGGGCTGGGTTCATTGATATCTACAGACAGAACGAGTGCCTCTGGAGAACCACCAGCAAGGACTTTTGCAACAGGCAAGTACGAAATCTGGCGTATGAACAAATGGTGGATTATGCCAAGGCCCGAAATAGCAATGCCAACATTGAGACGGTAAAGAGGAAGATCCATAACTACCGAACAGTATTTCTGAAAGATCACAAGAAATACAAGCAGTCGCAGCGTTCAGGAGCCGGGGCAGACGATGTCCACAAGCCCAAGATATGGTACTACGACTTGCTCCTCTTTACGTTGGATGAAGACCCTGAGGAGCAAGCGCTGCATTACCAGATGGAGCCATTGCCGGCTGAACAGATGGGCGAGGTGGTCTAAGGGAGTCTATTTGTGGTAAGTACTTTTTCCATCCATAATTACATTTACATGGCATGCAAATATTAACTTTTTTATTTCCTCTAGGCTACTTCGTCTGAGGTAGAAGTGGACCCCTTGCCCAGCTGTTCCGCCGACCTGAGGGAGAGTTCTACTGTGGAACTGGCATCCTCTCAGCCTCCTCCAAGCACCAGGAGGAGGGTGGCTCCAAGGAGGCCAGCGGCAGTACCAACAGAGATCAAACAACTTTTAAGTGTTGCGGAGGAGCTGCTTAAAAAACAGAGGCAGCCGGATGATTGTGACATTTTCAGGAACATTGTGGCCAGCGAGATGCGTAAAATGTCCGAGGCCCAACAAGGACAATTTAGGCGCACTATATATCGCGTAATGTCGTAATCAACTGACTATGCGCGATGAGATTACGCAATATACAATGGGCTATCCCCCTACCACGGCAACGAGCGCCAAATTCCCACCACCACCGCCACCCCCTTACGTTCATCTGTTGTTCCTTCCTCCGCTTCCATATGCTTTTCCGGCGGGCGCCAGCCAACTCCAACCCCTCACCCAAACCACCAGCTTGTCGAGTGGACCGTTCTCAGCTATGCTGAGTTCAGAAGACACTCCTGTTTGGGACCTCACTTATCAAAATTTTAGATTTTTTTTTTCAATTTGCGTTTTTTTTTTTAAACAAAACTTCAAAGTTGTTTGAAAACTGTTGGGACCTGTTCGTAGTCCCAGATCTATGGGCTGTGGACATCTTTTGCCCAAGAGACTGTTTGCTGCCACAAGGCATGTATTTCTCGTGTTATTCAAGAAACACTGTTCGGAAAATTATGCATCTTCTTCTTTGGCGTAATTGATGTTGGCAGTGCGTTTTCGGGCCGAAGCCTAATCCACCATTTGGAGGATATGCCAGGTTTCATACTTTATGTTGCTGAAGTACTTGTTGTTTCTAGAGGCACTCTGGTCTTTGTATATTTCAATGAACCCAGCCCAGATTTTCATATAAGTTAAATTTTTTATTTAAAAAAAAAGTGTTGTGTCTTTTATTTATTAAGTATGATTAGGTGAAGGTACTGTGTTGGTTCCTGGATATAGGTACTGGGTGGCCAACTGGGTGGGCTCCTGGGAGAAGTTAGTAAGACCCCTTTTACACCGCCTCAAAAACCCGGGTCTTCGGCGGGTCAGACCCGGGTCAGAGGCGGTGTGAATGTGACATGCCGTGTTCCTTTACACGGGACTTCTCCCCAGGTCCTGACCTGGGTAGAACACGGCCAGGACCTGGGTAGAGGGCGGTGTAAATGTGTACGCCGGGTCATCCGACTCGGCTCCCATTTACATCAATGCAGGACGTGCAACCTGCAGACCGCAGCGTATAGTAGACACACAGTGATAGTAGACACACGACTCTCAAAATCCATGGTCAGTCACGCACAGATTCGTGTACAGGCACTTTGTAAAGGCAAGCCAAATACAAAGCAGAGCAAACTAGCAATGCAACCACGTTCACAGGTATAACCTAACTAAACTAGCCACAGAGCATAAATGCAAATAATTAAAATGGCCCCTGACCTTTTATTCCCCTCCAGAAGGACTGCCCACAACCCATGTCAATCAAAAAAAAAATTGAATAGAGGGTAAAAAAAATCTATACAGAATTGCTCGCAATTTGAAGGAAAAATCGCTGATCTCTCAGAAAACCTGTACACTGAGCAATATATTGCTGAGCAATATTTTGCTGAGATATATTGCAAGTACACTGAGCAATATATTGCTAGCAATATATCTCCCCTGTGTGTATGCACCTTTATGGTGCGTACACACGGGGGGAGATATATTGCTAGCAATATATTGCTGAGCAATATATTGCTCAGTGTCTCCTTTTCATCAAGCGACCAGAGATGGTCGCTGATGAAAAGGAACCTCTGCTGGGGAGCCGCAGAGGTAATTAGCTGGTCGCAGGAGCAAGCTCCTGCGACCAGCGATTACAAAGGGGCAGAAAACGGGAGCGCGCATCCGGCGATTTATCGCCGGGGCACACTCCCAATCACTGGCAATATGGTCGCCTGCGACCATATTGCCAGCGATTATAGCCCCTATCGCCCCCATGTGTACACAGCATTAGATTTGGATGTTTTATTGTTTCTGTGCAGGGTCAATATTGAATGCTTTATTTTTACACTGCAATATAGATATCAGTTTGAAGTACATACCCCACCCAAATCGAACTCTCTCTGCACATTTTACATCTACCCCACCTGCAGTGCACATGGTTTTGCCCATAAGAGAGTGATTGTGCCTTTGCAAGTGAACTAGAATAACCCCTTTAATCTAGTCCAGTATGTAATAATAGGTTATGTCCATATAAGTATAAAGATACAATATAAGGTTATCAGAGATCCTTTTGACCCATTTGCTCATAAAGTTGTTTATCTAAAAGATCTAGTAATAAGGTATTAAGTGGCGAGTGTGTACAAGGTAGATCGACCCAATGCATTGGTTCTAGCTATGTAGACTTCTTCAGTTGATGCTTGTTGATGGAAACAAAAGCCTATATCAAGTATTGAGTAAAACACTATTTTTCTTTAAGCACTTTTAAACAGTAACATCATTCTACCACAGGGGTAGCCAACTCCAGCCCAAGAGAGCCACCAACAGTTAATGTTTTCCAGGTCTCCTCAAAGCATCGCAAGAAAAGTAATTAGCTCCACCTGTGGATCTTTTAAAATGTGCCAGTGAGTAATGACTATACCTGTGCACCTGCTAAGTGGGCTGAAAAACACGAACTGTTGATAGCTCTCGAGGACTGAACTTGGCTACCCCTGGTCTAGCCCATTAATTATGCACTTTAAAGAAGCATAACAATAGGAGGACTAGGTGGAGATTTTGCATTCAAAATATCTAAAAGGGAAAATGTATAGATTTATAAACAGGCAACAGTATCTCCGGAATGCTTAAAATGTGCATTTTTTATTGATTATTGACTTTTATATTTGTGCTATCATTATGCAGTATTTTTTTTTATTTATTAGTTAGACTATGTGAAGTTACTGAGTATAGCTATTTATCTAGTTGGATGGTAACAAAATAAATAAATAAAAAATAATAAAAAATATATATAATTGTATGTTGTTTGAAAATAAAAATATATTCTTCTTATATGATATAGTAATATATGCCTAATTATATAGCTAGTATGTATTGAAGCCTTAATTACTCATCTTTCTACACTTAATGTTTCTTTTAAAAGCATTCAACTATTATATGAAAGACTAGTGCTTTATATAACTTTTCCATTTTAAATATGTATATTATGTGATGTTTCAATTATGACTTTGTATATTACTTTTATAATTATTTATACTAATAATTATAATTATAAATACGGTGCTCATCTATATAATAAGTTGAAGAGTCTGTGTGCGTGCGTGTGTGCGTGTCCGTCGCATTGCGGACACACCGTGGCACTCAGAGACACCACATTTGGCAACAAGATACCTCTGGACCCGGTGGTGTGCACCTCGAAGCCGTTTTTGGGAAATTTCACTTAGAATTTGAAAAAACACCAAGTTTTAATTTTCCTTCATTGATGATCTGGGGAAAAGATCGACGATCTGGGAAACCGTGGACGAAGGAACAACTCAACACCTGATTTCATTGCTGTCATTGAGTATGACAGACACATTCTAACATTATGGTGAAGGCTTTAAACAATTAGGAAATAATTTAGGATATACATAGACCACACATAACACACATACACACGTACAGATTGTACACGCACACACACACACACAGTACACCACATACGCACACATAGCACACAACACACACATTTATACGTAGAGCACCTCACACACTTAAGCTGTGTACACACGGGGGAGATAGGGGCTGAAATCGCTGGAAACACACCGCATGCAGTACAATACAAATCCATACACACTACAACACACACCCAAAAACAGTACAACAAACACACAACTCCTGGCTTCAATCAACTCTATGGAGACGGACCACGATAAAATGGCTGCCCCATAAAGCAGACAGTTCTCTGAAACTGTTTGCGGTATGGGGGCGGCCATTTTATCGTGGTCTGACTGCATAGAATTATTAATTGAAGCCAGGAGGGGAGTCGGGACGCGCAGACAGGTAAGCCTGCGGCAATAGGGGGGGGGTGGCACCGGCGGCCGGGGTGGGGAGGGGGGGAGGTGCCCCCCCATTAACGGCGGGGGTGGGGAGGCAGGCGGGGAGGGGGGGTGGCGCCCCCCATTAACGGTGGGGGGGCGCCCCAAACCAAGCTACGCCACTGAGAACACACACACTTAAACATTGCCAGGATATGCACAGCACACTACACACACATATATACGTAGCGCACCTCACAAACTTACACATTCGGCAGATATACACACAACACAACACACATACACATAACACACAACTCACAGTACAACACACACCAACATTCACTACAACACACACCCAAAAACAGTACAATACACAGAACACACACTTAAACATTGCACAGATACACACACATAACATACCTCTAACAGCACAACACACACCCACATTCACCACACACACACCCAAAAAAACAGTACAACACACACAAAACACACATTTAAACTTTGCACAGATACACAAAGACACAACACACACATACTGTATATACATAGCACACCTCACACACTTACGCATTGGACAGATACATACAATATAATACACAAAACCACATACATTACAACACACACACAAAAATAGTACAACACACACAAACACACAGAACACATAAAAAAATAATTTGCCGTTTATTTAACAGTCTGTACCGGCAAATAAAAACTGTACCTAATGTACCATTTCTACTTTGTTCCCCATATCCGTCTCTCCAGTCCTCCAGCTGCACTGAGAAATCTTTGTCCTGGCCAATGCACCCATTGATCAATACAAAGTGGGTACACTGCACTCACCCTGTTAGTCAGTTGGATGTTAGGCACTGCTATGCCTTAAGGGTTTCCCAGACTCTTTTGGTTCATAGATAATGTTTGGTCGATGGGCATGAGCGCTGCATGCATTTGTTTGAATGTTATGAGTGTCCTACTCGATTACTACGATCCACTGAAGAAGGACTACTAACAGTACCCAGAATCTCCCTGAATTCATCTGGGGGTCGAGCTTTCAACTTTGCTGCTCAAACTCTGTGGAACTCTCTTCCTCGCACAGTGCGAGAAGCGCCCACTATAGAATCCTTTAAAAATAGACTAAAGACATTCCTATTTACTCAAGCATTTCACTGACATCCACTGCTAAGCTTGTTTTTTATTTCGAGCTGTAAAGACAATGTGTGAAGCACTTTGAGTCCTATTGGGAGAAAAGTGCTATATAAATATCATTATTATTATTATTATTATTATAAGAAGTTGAATAATAAAGAATAAGACTGAGATGAAGATTTGTCATGTTATAGTGTACAATTTACTCAATAAATCGTGAAAAAAATATGTGTACATAACAGTACAATCAAGAAATGAAAGTAGGATTAAAAAATAAATTATGATTCAAACTGATAATTGTTTGGATGGCGGTGGGTTGCGAAACAAATCTATAGGTGGAGGGGGTATGGATATTGTGGGCATAATTGGTGTTTGGTACACCTACAGGGGGTACCCAGATGATGAGAAATTTTCACTACAGTGTCACCGTAGGGGGATTTCCAATTGGGTTCAGGTGGTCTTTTAGGGACCCCTTTACAATTCCGTTGGTCTCTTATCCTGGAGCCTATGGTCTCCCTCAGTGATTGACTATCATTAAGGGAGACCGTAAGCTCAAGGAGAAGAGACCTACAGGATTGTAAAGGGTCCCTAAAAGATCACCTGGACCCCAATTGGGAATCCCCCTATGGTGACAATGTGACTGTGACACTGTAGTGAAAATCCCATCAATTGAGGGCCCCATGTAGGTGTAACAAACACCAATTATGCCCACAATATCCATACCCCCACCTAGAGATTTGTTTCACAACCCACCCCATCCAAACAATTATCAGTTTGAATCAGAACTTATTTTTTAATCCTACTTTCATTTCTTGATTGTACTTCTATGTACACTTACATTTTTTTCACGATTTATTGAGTAAATTGTACACTTTGTAACATGGCAATTCTTTTTCTCAGTCTTATTCTCCAACTTCTTACACTCAAACCTTATCAATGCACCCATTGATGATTGTGATGGCTGGATCAGTGGATTGGCTCGGCGGGTGTAGGGAAGAATTTGGCCCATTGCACCCATTCCCAGTGGGGCATTACAGTGGTGCGGGTAGCATGTGTCGCGTCATGACATCATGTGGCCAGGCCCGTGGACCTGCTCCCACACTCAAGGGCTGCCCCACTGTTTGGTAGAGATGCCCGGTGCATGTGCTTTACAGATCCCCAGACCTCAGAGACTGCTGCAAGTTCGGTGAGGGGAGTGGCAGTGAGCAGTGAATTTTTAATTAATTATGGCGGGGTAAGTAACGCCCACCCCGGTCCCTTCGCACTCAGCGCCTGTAATTACACACCCTAGAAACTGTACAATTTGAATGTATAGAAATGGAGGTGTGGCCACGTCCCTTTCTGATTTTGTACCGATTTCTGACCCTCAGATGTTGGAGGATATGTCATACAGTAGGTGCTAAATCTCAAGAGTGGATGTGGAATTCATCAACACATACAAGTTATCAACTCAGGAGCGTTGTGTTTCAAACAACAACACCACACCTGATTTCATTACCGTCATTGAGTATCAATGCAAACACATTCTAACATTATGGTGGAATCTATAACAAATTACAATCTTAGGTCTTTGGCACAGCATATTGTAAGATGACATTTTTCAGCAATTTTGGAAATAAAGAAACCCCAAGGGTTTCCCGGGCAACGCCGGGCGGGTCAGCTAGTCTATATAATAAGTTGAAGAGTCTGTGTGCGTGCGTGTGTGTGTGTGTGCGTGTCCGTCGCATTGCGGACACACCGTGGCACTCAGAGACACCACATTTGGCAACAAGATACCTCTGGACCCGGTGGTGTGCACCTCGAAGCCGTTTTTGGGAAATTTCACTTAGAATTTGAAAAAACACCAAGTTTTAATTTTCCTTCATTGATGATCTGGGGAAAAGATCGACGATCTGGGAAACCGTGGACGAAGGAACAACTCAACACCTGATTTCATTGCTGTCATTGAGTATGACAGACACATTCTAACATTATGGTGAAGGCTTTAAACAATTAGGAAATAATTTAGGATATACATAGACCACACATAACACACACACACACGTACAGATTGTACACGCACACACACACACACAGTACACCACATACGCACACATAGCACACAACACACACATTTATACGTAGAGCACCTCACACACTTAAGCTGTGTACACACGGGGGAGATAGGGGCTGAAATCGCTGGAAACACACCGCATGCAGTACAATACAAATCCATACACACTACAACACACACCCAAAAACAGTACAACAAACACACAACTCCTGGCTTCAATCAACTCTATGGAGACGGACCACGATAAAATGGCTGCCCCATAAAGCAGACAGTTCTCTGAAACTGTTTGCGGTATGGGGGCGGCCATTTTATCGTGGTCTGACTGCATAGAAATATTAATTGAAGCCAGGAGGGGAGCCGGGACGCGCAGACAGGTAAGCCTGCGGCAATAGGGGGGGGGGGTGGCACCGGCGGCCGGGGTGGGGAGGGGGGGAGGTGCCCCCCCATTAACGGCGGGGGTGGGGAGGCAGACGGGGAGGGGGGGTGGCGCCCCCCATTAATGGTGGGGGGGCGCCCCAAACCAAGCTACGCCACTGAGAACACACACACTTAAACATTGCCAGGATATGCACAGCACACTACACACACATATATACGTAGCGCACCTCACAAACTTACACATTCGGCAGATATACACACAACACAACACACATACACATAACACACAACTCACAGTACAACACACACCAACATTCACTACAACACACACCCAAAAACAGTACAATACACAGAACACACACTTAAACATTGCACAGATACACACACAAAACATACCTCTAACAGCACAACACACACCCACATTCACCACACACACACCCAAAAAAACAGTACAACACACACAAAACACACATTTAAACTTTGCACAGATACACAAAGACACAACACACACATACTGTATATACATAGCACACCTCACACACTTACGCATTGGACAGATACATACAATATAATACACAAAACCACATACATTACAACACACACACAAAAATAGTACAACACACACAAACACACAGAACACATAAAAAAATAATTTGCCGTTTATTTAACAGTCTGTACCGGCAAATAAAAACTGTACCTAATGTACCATTTCTACTTTGTTCCCCATATCCGTCTCTCCAGTCCTCCAGCTGCACTGAGAAATCTTTGTCCTGGCCAATGCACCCATTGATCAATACAAAGTGGGTACACTGCACTCACCCTGTTAGTCAGTTGGATGTTAGGCACTGCTATGCCTTAAGGGTTTCCCAGACTCTTTTGGTTCATAGATAATGTTTGGTCGATGGGCATGAGCGCTGCATGCATTTGTTTGAATGTTATGAGTGTCCTACTCGATTACTACGATCCACTGAAGAAGGACTACTAACAGTACCCAGAATCTCCCTGAATTCATCTGGGGGTCGAGCTTTCAACTTTGCTGCTCAAACTCTGTGGAACTCTCTTCCTCGCACAGTGCGAGAAGCGCCCACTATAGAATCCTTTAAAAATAGACTAAAGACATTCCTATTTACTCAAGCATTTCACTGACATCCACTGCTAAGCTTGTTTTTTATTTCGAGCTGTAAAGACAATGTGTGAAGCACTTTGAGTCCTATTGGGAGAAAAGTGCTATATAAATATCATTATTATTATTATTATTATAAGAAGTTGAATAATAAAGAATAAGACTGAGATGAAGATTTGTCATGTTATAGTGTACAATTTACTCAATAAATCGTGAAAAAAATATGTGTACATAACAGTACAATCAAGAAATGAAAGTAGGATTAAAAAATAAATTATGATTCAAACTGATAATTGTTTGGATGGCGGTGGGTTGCGAAACAAATCTATAGGTGGAGGGGGTATGGATATTGTGGGCATAATTGGTGTTTGGTACACCTACAGGGGGTACCCAGATGATGAGAAATTTTCACTACAGTGTCACCGTAGGGGGATTTCCAAATGGGTTCAGGTGGTCTTTTAGGGACCCCTTTACAATTCCGTTGGTCTCTTATCCTGGAGCCTATGGTCTCCCTCAGTGATTGACTATCATTAAGGAAGACCGTAAGCTCAAGGAGAAGAGACCTACAGGATTGTAAAGGGTCCCTAAAAGATCACCTGGACCCCAATTGGGAATCCCCCTATGGTGACAATGTGACTGTGACACTGTAGTGAAAATCCCATCAATTGAGGGCCCCATGTAGGTGTAACAAACACCAATTATGCCCACAATATCCATACCCCCACCTAGAGATTTGTTTCACAACCCACCCCATCCAAACAATTATCAGTTTGAATCAGAACTTATTTTTTAATCCTACTTTCATTTCTTGATTGTACTTCTATGTACACTTACATTTTTTTCACGATTTATTGAGTAAATTGTACACTTTGTAACATGGCAATTCTTTTTCTCAGTCTTATTCTCCAACTTCTTACACTCAAACCTTATCAATGCACCCATTGATGATTGTGATGGCTGGATCAGTGGATTGGCTCGGCGGGTGTAGGGAAGAATTTGGCCCATTGCACCCATTCCCAGTGGGGCATTACAGTGGTGCGGGTAGCATGTGTCGCGTCATGACATCATGTGGCCAGGCCCGTGGACCTGCTCCCACACTCAGGGGCTGCCCCACTGTTTGGTAGAGATGCCCGGTGCATGTGCTTTACAGATCCCCAGACCTCAGAGACTGCTGCAGGTCCGGTGAGGGGAGTGGCAGTGAGCAGTGAATTTTTAATTAATTATGGCGGGGTAAGTAACGCCCACCCCGGTCCCTTCGCACTCAGCGCCTGTAATTACACACCCTAGAAACTGTACAATTTGAATGTATAGAAATGGAGGTGTGGCCACGTCCCTTTCTGATTTTGTACCGATTTCTGACCCTCAGATGTTGGAGGATATGTCATACAGTAGGTGCTAAATCTCAAGAGTGGATGTGGAATTCATCAACACATACAAGTTATCAACTCAGGAGCGTTGTGTTTCAAACAACAACACCACACCTGATTTCATTACCGTCATTGAGTATCAATGCAAACACATTCTAACATTATGGTGGAATCTATAACAAATTACAATCTTAGGTCTTTGGCACAGCATATTGTAAGATGACATTTTTCAGCAATTTTGGAAATAAAGAAACCCCAAGGGTTTCCCGGGCAACGCCGGGCGGGTCAGCTAGTAATAATTATAGCTGTAGTCTCAAGTAGTTAATTTATATGTTAATGGTAGAAATGTGGCAGGACTTAACCTCCAGTAAGCAGGAAGTGGGGCAGAAGTCCACTCCCAGTTTTGCTGCTGAAGTTGGTGCATCTAAAATGAAAGGAAGCAAATACTTCTGTTCCAAAGATCTCTGATTTAGAGTGCAACAACTGGATAATAGAGTTTGTTAGAACCCCAAATGGTGCTATACGTTAAGTGAGACAAAATGAAGCACAGCAAAATAAAAGAAGAAAATAGAAGCCTCTTTAAAGCCCTGGTTCTTTCCTCTAGAACAGTGGTTCCCAACCCTGGTCCTCAAGTACCCCCAACAGTGCATGTTTTGCAGGTCTCCACACAGAATCACAAGTGCTGTAATTAGCTCCACCTGTAGATCTTTTCAAATGTGCCTGAATAATGAGTGCACCTGCTGGGTGACCTGGAAAACGTGCACTGTTGGGGGTACTTGAGGACCAGGGTTGGGAACCACTGCTCTAGAACCCTTAGACTAAATGGTAGGAGTTGAGTTAAACATCTGGTTCTTGGGCCATGAGAAAATAAACAAACAGAGGAGGTATATAAAATATTGGTTGGATTTAGTGGAAAGAGGCTGATGAAGCCTTTTGTGTGTGTGAGCTTACTAAGTAAGCCCAAAAATGCATGTAGATAAGTACTTAATGAAAACTGCAAGGAAACCATGTAGAATGACAACTGCATAGAATAATCTAGGTGCATATTAACCTTAAAAACAGCATATTAATTGACAAGACATAAAAAAACTAGATCTTGAATGTGAAGGATGGACCCATACCCAGGGGCAAATGCAGGATTTTCAGAGGGGGGTTTCCAGAGGGGCGGAGCAAAGCACGGAGATGGACACTTAGGTGACCCAGTATATGCCGGGTCAGTTAAAGTATTATAGATAGACCAAATTTATATAAATAATAATAATAATAAAAAAATATATATATATATACATATATATACACACACACACACATATATATATATATATATATATATATATATACAGTTTAGGGAATGCCCGGCACTCTGGTTGTCCACAGGGTTTTAGCCTGCTGCGTGTGCCTTCTCAAAACCTGTATTGGTCCAATGATATGTGATGAAGGAGCGGCACTTCGCAGTCTGTTAGTAGCAGTAAAAATCCTTTATTAGCCCAACGGTGTTTCGGGGTATATCCCCCCGTCTTCAGGGACTTGTAGCACAAGTCTCTAAAGACGGGGGGATATACCCCGAAACGCCGTTAGGCTAATAAAGGATTTTTACTGCTACTAACAGACTGCGAAGTGCCGCTCCTTCATCACACATATATATATATACATATATATTCTGTGTGGTGACCGGCACTCCCAAGTAGCAGGCTCAATATGTGCTAGCCTGGTGCCTTCCAGCATGGACCCTCAGGTCCTATTATATGGGGTAGGGATCAGGCGGCACTCAAGGACTCCGTATCATGTGAAAAAAACTTGTTTAATCGTCCAACATGTTTCGGGCGTGTTGCCCGTCCTCAGGGATCCCTGAGGACGGGCAACACGCCCGAAACATGTTGGACGATTAAACAAGTTTTTTTCACATGATACGGAGTCCTTGAGTGCCGCCTGATCCCTACCCCATATATACATATATATATATATATACATACAGGGGCGTCAACAGCAGTGTAGACCCCTGGGCATAGCAATGTATTGAAGCCCTTACCAATCGTACAGCGGTAGGGGTGGGGGGTGCTATGAGCAGAAGCTTTGATGTCACGCGGGTGGTAGGGGGTATTATATCAACTGCTCAGCATGTAGGGCCTGCATCAGTCATTTCCACTAATTATCCCTTTACTGCACAGATGGTGGGAGATGAGGTGGGAGAAGGGGGCATTGGGCTGAATTAAGGGGCCCTGATACATAACTTCTGGGGTGGTAGAGGATGTTTAATACGCAGAGGAGGGGTGTATAATGGAGTGGGCTTATTATTCATAATTTGCTTGACTGCAGATATCTCCAGTTCCCGGAAATAGATTTCTTAGATTTTAATGGAATTAAAAACTAGAGAATCCCACCTACCAAATGGTATTGGGGAGTAGGGGATCAGAGTTCAGGAGGCAGAGCAATCTGCCAACGAGTATATAAAACTACATACCAGGTGTTTGGAGCTGGAGCAGTAACCAGCTGCTGGAAGGCTGATATCTCTGGTTGTGGGAAAAGTAGAGACAAGCTACTAGTGTCCATCAAAGGGGGAGAGTCCCAGCTTTTGGAATATTACCTCAGAAAAACTCTAAGTCAGACAGAACCTAAAATATCTGACTGGGAAGAGCAATTAACAGGCTTGGATGGGGACCACTGCTTTGAAGTCAGATATCTCCGGTTTCCAAGGTCCGATTTTAAAAATTCTTGTACTTATGGAAAGAGGGGACCCTCAGCTTTTAGCCTAAGGCCTTTATACTCCTGGGGGGTTCTGGGTAGTCGGAAACCCCCCCTGCGTGCGCTACTGATACCAGATGGATGAAGAACAAACAAACAAACATTGGAAGTCCTAGATTACTCCATATATGTCCTTTCTCCTAACATAATAATAGGAAAGCTTTCAGCGCTGGTCCAAATATTCGGAGTCATTTTACTGACTAATTTTGACCCTGAAAGGCAGCACTGTAATTCAAGACATGTCCATCTTTAGTTTCACCAGTTAGAATTATACCCGGAAGTGGTTGTGGCGATAGCAGAACAGATCATAACCCTCTTTAATTGGGCCATAAAATTGTAACAATTAAATACTACAGAACCTTAAAAACCAATTAAGGAAATCCAGTCTGAAATTGACAGTCCATATCATTTGAAAGTGGGGACCCTTTCAAGGTACTTATGTATTATCTGGGCTCCCATGTTAAATGCACCCCATTTTTTCATACCCCTACTATCCAACTACGCATGGAGTTGATTTTATATAGTGTGTCGAGCGCAGCGAGCCACCGTGCCCGAAGCGTGGCGAGCGGACGTGGTCTCATAAGAAAAACGGGAGCCCAGATATTACATAAGTGCCAAAAAAGTGATCATATAGCAATAAGTACTAAGGGGCACCAAGATTTAAAACATTTTTTTTTAATGGGTGCGACTTCATTTTTTATAGACAGGTTCGGGGAGGACTTCTCCCATGTCTGGACTATATAACTTTTTTGTAGTACACGGGTATGATGTCAAATGGTCAGTTTGCTGATGTCACTTCCAGTGTCGGCTTTTAACTATGGGCCGACCCAAGTAAAATCCACCACTGTTCTCTGCCTAAGAGAAGCCAGATGCAGTCTGTGAGAATGCTCTGGCTTCACTGTGACTGGCAGTGACTTCCCATTGGAAGTCTGACCTGCCAGTCACCAAAGGCAGTCCCACTAGGAGGTGTTCCTACCCTCTGGCACGCCTCTGCTGAGCAGCAGCCAATAAAAACAGGATTCCGCGCATTCTCAGTACAAGGATGATACTGCACATGCGCCGGACCCGGGACCCTGAAAGTGCCTCTGGGGGCTGCTGCAACAGCAGCCTAGAGGCTGTGGGCTAGTGAATGCACAGTAACGAAGAAGCTACTACACATGAGCCAGCCCCGTGGCGAGGGCCGGGACCGGCAACTGGGACAGGGTTTGGCAGCAGCAGTGGCGGGGACCACGAGCACAGCAGTGGCAGCGGAGGGGGGCCACATCACGGCAGCCCCCCTCCTCCACAGAGGTAAGAGCTGCCGCTGGTCACCTCCCAGTCCAGCATGGCACTTGCCAGAGAGTCCGCATAGGTTAGTAGGACCAGTTGAGGATAGGCAAAAACTCTTCTTTAGCCCGTCGCTATGGAAGGTGTTTAGAGCTTGATGGGCATGCAAGCATCCTTGAAAAAGGGCTATTAAGCCTGAATCATGTTAAACCTGGATTTACCTGCATTCTATGAATTGTTTAGCTTTATCCTGACTTTGGACATATTTACCAACATGCTTGTGAGTGTCAAAAATAGGGAGGGAAACTGATGACCCTTAAGAAACCATGGGTTGGATATGCTTAGCATGCCCCATTTACCTCCTCCTCCAGGGGTGTCTCATTCCTTATAAGAAAATCATTGTCATATTTCTGTAACAGGGTCGATATAGATCCAGGCAGACGCTATGTTTTCCTGGATTGTGTGATCAACTCAATACAACTACTATTATTATCGATCCCCCATTATCCCCCTCCCCCATTTTCATTTGATGTATTGTTAAAAGCTCCCATACTATCTGCATGGGGGATTTCAATAACATTCTGGACCCCCTTGCAGATAGAAGGAAGAAGGGCCTTCTGGGGCAAGCTAGAAGCAAAAAGGGGTTCACCAACTTTGTACAAGATATGGGTTGGATTGACCTTTGGAGAGAACGGAACCCTAAAACTATGCAATTCTCCTGTTTTTCAACATCTTACCAGGCCTTGGATAGACCTTATGTTGATCTCCAGAGGCTTCATGCCCCAAATACAAAAGATTGAATATAAGCCAAGGGGTATATCTGATCACTCTCTTATTTATATGGAGTTTTCGGATATAAATGAGAAGGGCAGAGGCTTCTGGAGATTTAATGCTGGATGGTTAAGATATATTGGTCAAGAGACACAATTGACATATCAATGGCGTAAATTTTGGGAGATTAATCGGGGATCAGCAAATTTGGCAGTAACTTGGTACGCCTTTAAGGCATTTATACGGGGTACTCTAAAAAAATGAATCTCAGAAATAAAAAGAGGAAGTAGAGAACGAGTTTCAAAAAAGGAGAAAAAGTGTCTAGATTCTGAGCTTAAATATCTGTCAGACAACACCCCTGCCTCCCCACAGGAAAGGCAGGAGGAACAAAAAGATTGGTTGGACAATGTAAAAGAGGAAAATATTACAATGCTGGCCTATAAAACTGAAAATGCAGATAGATCAGGTAGATACTTGACATAGCCTAAGCACAATTAAGGATGAGGCAGGTAATCAGATAAGTACAACTACACAGATAGGAGAAATATTTAAGACTCATTTTAGCTATATATACTCTAGTAGATTAAAACACAATTCCATTCAAATACAGGAATATATAGAACAAATAGATCTACCAACTCTCAGCAAGAGCGATAGTGAGGAACTGGAGCCCCCCCTAACTCTGGAAGAGGTTAGAAAGGCAATAAAAGAACTACCGGAGGGAAAGGTTCCAGGGACGGATAGAATACCAGCAGAGGTATATAAAAACTACATGGAGATTCTCAACCCTATATTGTTTGAAACCTTGAAACAATGCTTCGAGGATGGAGCCATTACCAGCTCCATGACGTAGGCTAAAATAGTGGTATTGCTGAAACAAGGTAAAGGCCAAAATTTTGGCAGATAGACTGAATAGATATATCTTGAAAATAATTCACCCAGATCAGTCAGGCTTTATGCGCGGGAAGGCTATATCTATAAACATGCGTGAATTGTTTAGCCGCTTACAGATGCTTGAGCACAAAGATAAAGAACCCATTGTAATATCGCTAGATGCGATCAAGGCGTTTGACGCCGTAGAATGGCCCTTTTTATGGGCTGTAATCAGAGCTTTTGGTATAGGACCGGTTTCCATAAGATGGGTACAACTACTATATACCAATCCAGTGGCCCGGGTATCTGTGAACGTCTGGACCTCTTCTGCATTTAAGCTCGCCAGGGGGACAAGACAGGGATGTCATCTGTCCCCTGTCCTGTTTGCCCTGGCGATTGAGCCCCTTGCGTGTATTTTAAGACAGAACCGAAATATTGCCGGATTTGGGATAGGAGATCGGAGAGATACTGTGTCATTATACACTGCTCATATATCTATCAGACTATACAACATCCCTTTCTTTAGTATTGGAGTTAATTGAAGAATATGGCAATTATTCTGGCTTCAGAATCAATAGCTCTAAATCTCTTATTTTTCCAGCTGCCAGAATAGTCAGTTACTGTACACGTCACTCCCTCCCCTTCCATTATAGTCGGCTGAAAATTTTAAATATTTGGGGATTCATATCTCCAGGGATCCAAAGGAATATATCCAACTCAATATCCAGCCGCTGATTAAATGGCTGGAAGGAAAACTCAAATCCTGGCGTAGATTGCCACTAACAGTATCAGGAAGGGTAAATTTAGTGAAGATGATTGTTCTTCCAAAGTTTCTGTATGAAGTACTCCAATCTCCGGTTTATCTTCCTTTGTTTGGAATAATGCCCGTCCAAAGATTCAGTTGAATAATCTAATGAGAGAAAGAGGGGAAGGAGGCCTTGGTCTACCCGACCTCAGAAGATATTATATATCTACCCAATTATGTCGGCAGAACCACAAGGCCCCTAAAAATCAGACTCTATGAGCATATTCGAAATATCAGAATAGGTTACTCCAAGCATAGTGTATCAATGCACTTCAAAGAGACACACCAATCTAACCCCAAGGGACTAGTCTTTACCGCCATTGAAGCCCCCGACATGAATTGGAGAGGGGGTAACCACACTGACGTCCTAAATAGAAGAGAACTTTACTGGATGTTCACCCTTAAAACATTACACCCTATGGGCCTCAACATTGAATTTAACAATGGTACACTGGGTTAATGCATTTATCCCACTCACAAGCCTGTTGGACAGATAAGACACTCCAGTTATGCTTCAGATTTAAACTGAACACATCACCAACCTTATAAATCTGTCACTCACAGCGCTATCCCAAATGCAGTGTGACTACACACCAGGCTATTTATGATAGCAACATAATTGGCAACACATGAGAGGATATCTAATCTGTCACTCACAGCGCTATCCCAAATGCAGTGTGACTACACACCAGGCAATTGATGATAGCAACATATTGTACAATGCATGAGAGGCTGGAGTTACGTAGTCCAGCGATGAGCACTCCCACCAGTGCACACAGCCAATCTGAACAGAGGGCGGGATAATTTCTCACATAAAAAAATTGACACAACCCCATGTTCACTATCCTTGAAGAAGACCGCACAGCGGTTGAAACGCGTTGGAAATCAGACACCCACCACATACAAGTCTCCTCCCGGCTGGTAGTAGAGCCTGCACTTGGACGATACTGAACGCGGCTGGGGTCGCCCTGGCAACTAGGCGCCGGGACCCGGAAGTCGCGGGCTACGTCATCGCTGCAGAGCCAGGCACACAGCACAGCTCACACGCTGTCAGTGCTCCGGCTAGGATACTTGCTAAGAACACCGCGGGACCATCCGTGACGACCACATAGACACAGGTGAGAGGTGCACTGCGGGGGGACGGGACGCCAGCCCCTCGCACCACCCCCTGTGCCACGTTTCTTCATTAATTGACTCTCCCTCCCGTCTGCACTTGCGGACCATCTTACCCCACACAGCTACAGACCAGCACAGAACCCCCCCCGTGCTGCCATTCCTCTGCCCTCCCCTTCAGTGAATAAGAACCCACACCAGTGGGACCGGGACTTATATTATATTATTCAATAAAGCAACTGTGCTTTTATATTATCTCTCAGACCCATCATTATTGTCACCATCTACAGCACATCCTGATACTGTTGCCATTTAACATTGTTTTACACCACTAAGAGCAATCTTCTGTGCACCAACAGAAGCTTGTTAGGAGGTGAGCGCATTGTATACCCCATCTTTACCCAATTAACTCAGCTACGACCGTGGCTGGTCGAGGATGTTGGCAGCGACACCGCCAGAGCCTTGGTTGCCTATGCCACCCCGGACATTTATCCCTTAGGTAGGATTCTACAAGGCCAGATCCGATTGTCGGATCCACCTTTGGTAATTCAAGCCATTAAATCTGGCAAGAAGTAAATAAAAATATGGAAATGGGATTTATTGATATTGAACATCCAATGGTAGACACGTTAACATTTAGAGAATTAAAAGAACTGCAGGTTAAAGAGGTCTGGAAACCCTATTTAGTGACCACTCTTAACCAGCTATATACCGCTGATAGACTGAAATCCTTCCAACAACTACAGGAAGAGTTCAACCTACCTCGGACACATTTTTTCTGATATTTGGAGCTAAGACGGGCCTTAGAGGTACAATTCCCTAACTCCCCTCCACAGTTTGGAGAATCCCCGATCGAAACAATAATAAAAAGAAGTGATAAGAAAAAAATAGTCTCTAGAATATATAAAAATCTAGGTAAAATTAAATATAAGGATCCCCTGGACAGGCTAAGGGGTAAGTGGGAGGAAGATACGGGACCCATGCGGGAGGAGGAATGGTGAGAGGCTGTGTCATCAATATCTAAGGCAACCAATAGTATTCTTATACAACAAATACAACTATTCATCCTCCATAGATCTAATATGTCTTTAACTAGGATGGTTAAATTCACTGGGAGGACGTCTACAACCTGCCCTTAATGCCAAACACATCCTGGCATTTTTATACATTTGATATGGGAATGCTGGTCAGTGGCAGACTATTGGAGAACATTTATACAAATAATTGTTAATACGGGAATCCCTAGAGAAATATTTACATTAAAGGGTTGTATTTTAAATATAGTAGAAGACAGAGCTATATCGACAAATGACAAACTATATGTTAATAACATGTGTTCACTAGCAAAAGTAATAGTGGCTAGATTATGGATGTCTAGCAAAGTCCCCGATTTCAATAGTTGGGTATCCTTGGTTAAATACGCTGTTATGCAAGAAAAGCATCTACCGTATATACTCGAGTATAAGTCGACCCCAATATAAGCCGAGGCACCTAACTTTACAACAAAAAAACTGGGAAAACTTATTGACTCAAGTGGGACCCTCACTCGAGTATAAGCCGAGGGGGCTTTTTCTGCATACATTTTTTTTTCTGAAAAAGTAGGCTTATACTCGAGTATATATGGTATATATAAGTAGAAATAATATAAAGAAATTCGAGAAAATTTGGCACCTTTAGTTAATATCTTCATACAGTATAACAATGACATTAGCGAGCACTGATAAGAGACACTAGAATATTAATACAATTGTGTGATAAATAGTATAAGATAGTATAGCAATATTCATGTGATCTAGATATCACAATTTATAATTATTAGTTACACTGAAATTTGTTTCACATGTAAGGTTTGACACCTACAGTAGGTTTTGCGCACCAAGGATCCTAGATTAAAGAGATTTGCGGGGAGAAACAAGATTTAGTAGTATCTTCATATTAGACAAAAATATTTCCGATGATGTAACAGTGACAATGATCCACTCGGTCCGAGAGATGTCGTCATCATATAAGTCTTAAATACCTATTGATTATATGTAATGAATGCCTACTGTATTATTGTGTATGCACGTTAGTAGTGTGTTAGTATGTTGTGTTTCTCCCCATGTAAGGAGAAAGGTATTATATGTTTTGTCTATATGTATAAATAAATAAAGATTGAACTATAAAAAAAACTCCCTATGTTTTCATATCATCCCTCTTGGCACTCACTACTTTCTCAGGGTATGATACCTGCATATTCTTTACTACCACTGTTATGTATTTTGCCTATTTATCTAATTATACATATTTTATGAATCTTGCCATATGGTTCTACTTTTATGTGTTGTCAGTGGTGCAAGTAGAAAAAATGACTTGGTGGTACTGTGCCGCGTGCCGAAAAATGGGTGTGGTCAGGGGCGTGGTCATATGACACTAGGGGGAGTGGCTGGAATATTGCACGCCAAAGGCACATGGCCAAAATTTACACAGTAATGCCTGTTATGCGTCACACCCCCAATACATATGACCCATGCCATAATGCCCGTTACACATTATGCCCCACACCATAATGCTCATTGCACCGCACAACTGATGCCCATTACTAATATGCCCCCACAGTGCCACATATAATATGCCTCCACAGTGCCACACATATTTGCCCCCACAGTGCTAAGTATGACCCCACAGTGCCACACATATATGCCCCCAGTGCCAGATATGCCACCACAGTTCTACACATATCAGGGCCATCTTAACAGAAGCGTGGGCCCCTGGGCAAAACAATTCACTAGGCCCCATCCCCCACCCCCCCTGCACAACACAGGAGGCGCGCTGCAGGGAGACATCTAGTACACATAGCACCAAACAACATTATACACAGCCCCTACATATTACACCTATAATACACAGCACAATACTTCATTATACACAGCCCCCCAAATTACACATAGCACCAAACAACATTATACACAGCCCCTGCATATTACACCTAGTATTCACAGCACAATACTACATTATACACAGCCACTGCATATTACACCTAGTATACACAGCACAATACTAAATTATACACAGCCCCTGCATATTACACCTAGTATTCACAGCACAATACTACATTATACACAGCCACTGCATATTACACCTAGTATACACAGCACAATACTACATTATACACATAGCACCAAACAACATTACACAATATACACAGCAAACAACCCCCCCCCCCACTCACCCCATTACATTACACACACCTTCTCTCCCCAGTACACAACACTCACCCATATTTTTGGATCCTTCCTTGGAAGAGCATGGAGCAGGCCCCGGGCAGTGTGGTGGGGGGAGGCTGTCCCTCAGCAGGCTGTCCCTCAGTAGGAAGTGAAACAGCAGGGCTGGGCAGGGCTGATACACGGAGACCACACTGTCACTGACAGTGTGGCTGCCTCAGCAGGCAGAGGGCTGGCCAGGCAGGGCTGAAGAACGGAGAACACTCTGACACCCAGTTTGGTGGGGGGTGGCTGCCGTCAGCAAGCAGAGGAGCAGGAAGTGCAGAGCACGAAGACCAGTGGGCGGAGTCAGCCTCACAGAAGCTGAACTCCTGGCAGCCGGGTCACTCTCATGCTACAACCGACGCTGCCTCTCTGACAGCAGCACGGCCACCCACCACTACCCACAACCCCGCGGTGCAATGTATCCCCGGCAGGCCCCGACCCCCTACACTTACATATGCGCACATGCGCAGTTAGCAAATTCGGGGGGTATTTGTTATGGCGGTACGGGGTACCGGCACAATATGTTTTGCCGGTACGCCGTACCACCCCGTACCGCCATACTTGCACCCCTGTGTGTTGTTTAAATATTTTTTTATGCATTGAAAAACACACTGTGTCCAGGATTTCTGTGAAAACATCTACTTACCTATTTAATCACTGGGTGTAGGGAATACATCAGCAGCATTACCCCAGGCAGCAGTGCATTGGAGCGCACTACACAGTGTGTATCGTACACACTGTGGGCCAGATGCCCTAAGCTTCAAAAGTGATAAAAGGGAGAGTGATAAACAGCCAGCCAATCTGCTCCTACCTGCCATGTCACAGACTGTGTTTGAAAAATGACAGTCAGGAGCTGATTGGTTGGTTGTTTATCACTCTCCATTTTATCACTTTTGAAGCTAAAGCTGGCCATACATCAGAAAGATATTGTACCCAATCATACAATCTCAATTGATTGTAAGATGGATTGTATGCAGATTGTGTGCACATCTTGTGTACACAATCATACAATCAATCATAAGATGGATTGTATGACTGATTGTATGATGGATTGTATGCAGATTGTGTGCACATCTTGTGTACAAAATCATGCAGCAGATGGATTGTATGACTGATCATATGATCGATTGTGTGTAGATTGTGTGTCCAAAAACCACCAAGGACTGCCGGGGATTTCAAGGGAAATTGTACACAATCATGAGTGCAATCGATCTTAAGATCGATCTTTCTGATGTATGGCCAGCTTTAGTGCATCTGGCCTACAATCTTTTTTTTACCATGAAATAAGTAAATGTAAAAACCACCAAGATTATTATTTGACATTTCCCACACAGTTTGCCAGTTGAGTTGTATTATTGTTTATATTCTAATAGTATTATTTATTATAACAAATGGTTATTTTGGCACACATGTGCTCTACTTCCTAGGGGTTTATTTACTAAGATGGGAGTTCTTTTGCAGATGGGATATTGCTATGGGCACCCAATCAGAATCTACTTCTTATTTATTTATCACCTTCTAGAAGATAATAGATAGAATCTGATTGGTTTCCCATACATAGTAACATAGTAGTTAAGGTTCAAAAACTATGTACGTCCATCAAGTTCAACCTTTTTTCAGGTCTCACTAAAGTCTATGGTCTAGCTGTGATATCCCCTTGTGAAATAATTTGTTTGTTGTAGCTTTGGGCTAAAAACTGATTATGGGTTGCAACCCTGGAGTTTTTTTTCCAGTAAATGTCTGCTCACACTATCTCCTCCGGAAAGGAGTTCCATACCCTTGCTTAGGGTATGAAGCCTTTCCTCCTAATGGCACAGCAGAGGCGTAACTACTTTTTTTGCGCCCCCCCCCCGCCGGACATTTCGGGCGCCCTCCCCCCCCCCGAAATATTAACCCCCTCCTTACCCGTCCCCATTGCCGCCGGCGCTTCTGCCTCTAACCCGACACGCAGATCTGTGTCGGGTGACGGGCGGTCCCCATTTCCGGCTGCAGTGCTAATATAATAACAGACACTCAGAAAATGGCTGCCCCCATACAGCATTATGGGGGAAGCCATTTTCCGAGTGTCTCTTATTATATTAGCATTGCAGCCGGAGCCGGGGACCGCCCGTCACCCGAAACAGATCTGCGTGTCGGTTTAGAGGCAGCGGCGGCAATGGGGTAAGGAGGGGGAGGGCAGGAGTCGGGAGCCGGGACTAGATGGTAACTATAGTCCCGCAGACCCCCCAGGCGCCCACACCTGCCTAGCGCCTCCCCGCCACCGCGGGGGCTGCGGGACTATAGTTACGCCACTGTGGCACAGATTCTACTTTCCACCAGTCTAAGCGCAAGCCCATGAGTCCTTGTCTCTGCCATCAAGGCAAAGAGGGTACCTGATAGTTCATTATGTTGCCTCCAGATATTGTTATACATGTTGAGCATGTCTCCTCTTAGAACGCCTCTTTTCTAGTGTAAACATTCCAAGTTTGGTAAATCTTTTATCATAGGGTAACGACTCCATCCACATATCCAATCTTCAATAGAACTCCCATCATATGGAATAAACCCCCTAGCTTGTGTTTGTGTGCCCCTAATTTCCCCCACTGAGTCCAGTCCTTTTTATCCTTCTGTCTCCACGAATTGAGTGAAAATTAAAAACTCAAATGCATCAATAACAATTCTCTGCTTTTTCAACCTTTACTGTAATTCCATGCCCACATTTTCAGCAAGAAAACGGCTTATATTTTAGAAAATGATGTTATTGCCTTCTGTTGTCATTCACTGTATGTACTTATGAGGCTATTCCATAAAACAAAAGCTCTGGTTTGCGTTCTTGCATTGCATGTGGATTCGGAAGTGAATGCAATATAACTGATCCTTTTTGCAGTTGCTGCTTTTATTCAACGGTTGATGCTATAATTGTACACTAATGTTACGGTGAATATGTTAGAAAATAAAGCGAGAGAGATGAAACTAACAAATACATACATTAAACACAATACTATGTCATCACACCAGCTGCTGCAACCTTTGTCAAACACCGCCATGTATCCGAGCCACAGGGTTACCTGCCTGCCAATAACTCTGACAGTCAATAAACTAAAACATGCTGAGAATACAGTAGTTGTAGGGACAAAACTGTCCAAGAATAGAAAATGAAGATTGCCGTCCAGCAGAATGCAAGCTGCTTTATACATTACTTTGTAAAATATTGCAGAATGCTCTCAGCTACACAGGCAAAATGATTAACCTAGGGCACTGCACATCAGCTCTGCATAAACACCCATGCTAGTATAAAGAGCTATTCCAACCACCACACCAAACTCCTCTTTCTGGGTTGTGTCAGTTTAAATGGGAAAAGCTTTTTAAAATTTTTTAACCCAAATTTGTTTGGGTACTCTTTACTTAGAAGGGCACCCACGATTTTAATCGTGGGCATCGTTAGTAAAAAATCTCGATCATCTCGGGCATTGAATGCACTAAAAAATCGGGTGCGATCAATCGACGAGATGCCCGAGATTTCCCATAGGGAACAATGTTAAATGTCTCAATTGACCCAATTTTCCTGTTCAATGCCTCAATTGACCCGATTTTTCCATAGGAAACAATGTTAAATGGGCCACAGAGGCCAAATAGGCACCCTGAAGTGTATAATGGCCACCCGAATTGTTAACGCCACCCCACGATCAACGTCAACCCGATGCGTGGCGAGCGCAGCGAGCCCGGGCGGGGCGGCGGTACGCGTCCTACGACCTTTTCATACCCCCACTATCCACGTCGGCGTGGAGTTGAGAATAGAAAGTGTGGCGAGCGCAGCGAGCCACCGAGCCCGAAGCGTGGCGAGCGCAGCGAGCCCCGCGAGGGTACGCGGACAGCTGTGAAGCCCGCGAGGGGACGCGGATACCTGTGAAGGTATCCGCGTCCCCTCGCGGGGCTCGCTCGCCACGCTTCGGGCTCGGTGGCTCGCTGCGCTCGCCACACTATTCTATTCTCAACTCCACGCCGACGTGGATAGTGGGGGTATGAAAAGGTCGTAGGACGCGTACCGCCGCCCCTCGCGGGCTCGCTGCGCTCGCCACACTTCGGGTTGACGTTGATCGTGGGGTGGCGTTAACAATTCGGGTAGCCATTATTCACTTCAGGGTGCCTATTTGGCCTCTGTGGCCCATTTTACATTGTTTCCTATGGAAAAAATTGGGTCAATTGAGGCATTGAACAGGAAAATCGGGTCAATTGAGACATTTAACATTGTTCCCTATGGGAAATCTCGGGCATCTCGTCTGTCGCATCGCACCTGATTTTTTAGTGCATTCAATGCCCGAGATGGCCGAGATGGGCGCCCTTCTAAGTAAAGAGTACCTTTGTTTGTTTTTTTACATTATTTTCTGGGGCGAATAGGATTTTTGTTTTAGACTTCATAGTGTTTGTGAAATGTGGTTATGCACATTAATGATTATTACTGTCTGTACCCCAACATATTAGATATAATACTTACCGAAAAAAAACACACAACTAGAAACAGCGCTTTAGCAGAGTATCAATCACCTTTAATATATTAAAAGGATATACTGTACACACAAAACATTTAATAATAAGCAGCCTAAAAAAGGGATTTCTAAAAGCCTTTTATATTGAATTAAATCTCCTGCAACTTCCCCAAATAGAGTTAGTGCATGCATGCAATTAGATTTCTTTGCAACTTGGGCTTTTTCATTCAAGGTTAATAATATTAGTAGGGTAGTCACAATGGATTAGTCCCACCTATGTGCACATGGTGTTAGTATAAATACTCAAGTGTTTCCAGAGGTGGGCAAAGACGTTTCCAGCTTCCAGACTCTGGTGGGTACCTCCGGCCACTGGTGCAGTCCAAAGTATGAGGCCTTATCAAAGGGTCCCCGCCAGCTCCGATTGTTAGGCTGTTGGTAAAAGTGTCCCCGCTATCCTCCGGATCTACGCGTTTCTCCACCTCCCAATAGGGTACTCAGCGGCTTCCTCATCCTGAGGAAGCTGCTGAGTACCCTATTGGGAGGCGGAGTCAGAGTGCGAGTGTCTATATATATATATCTATATATATATATAGATATATATATAGATATCTCTCTCTCTCTCTCTCTCTATATATATATATATATATATATATATATATATATATATATATATAACCTTATCCAATAGAAAAGGCACTCCAGACGTTTTCCAAATAAAGCTTTTACTTCAGCGTGGATATCTCCAAATGTACATTTTCGGGGTCAGCGCCCCTTCCTCAGGGTATAATCCACCACAGACAAGCGACAGTGTTACACTGTCTTACACTGCACCCTGTCAGAGCATGCTGTTTTGAGCCAGTGGATTCTATGTTTAAACCTTGTGGTATTTTAGCCCACACCGGATGAAATATTCGGTACGGGCACCAATTTCTCTGTGTGAGAGAAAATTTTAAGTGATTTCCACGTTTTTTAATAAACGATAATACACCATGAAGCGCCCCCTCTATTTGTTTTAGGAGGAGTATATATGTATATATATATATATATATATATATATATATATATATATAAATCAGTTATATCAGTATCTTTTGATATGTGCCTCTCACAACAAATATTGCCCAGACAGCAGCATCAATGTCACTTACGTTGGTACCATAAAGCAAAGGGGTCAGATAAAGGTCACAGCAAGAGGGTCCCCCAGCGGATATCCTGAGAAAGGGCTCCTTAACTTCACCCCAATCAGGAAAACAGGCAATAAATATACTGGGTGTACCTCTCCTCTTCTGGTGTCTTTTACTGAATTCACTTGGCAGTAGTTATTTTAACAGAGCAGGTAGTGATGTAATCACCTCCCCAAGCCAGAATCATATAATGGCACCAACATCCCAAATAACGCTCTCCCCAAGTTCACCACAAGCCGGTTATCCCCTCTGCAGACTCCACTTCTTGCTCTCTCACGGCTAGGAAGGTCCTCTGCAGGCTAGGAAGGTCCTCTGCAGGAAAGTGCCGGGGTCCAACGTGCCAGGACTCACCGACAAGCACTTCATGGAGACAGCACTCCTTCAGCAGGTCACACTGCTCAGACAGTTCAGGCGGGTCTGGGCGCCACATGAGGAGAACGCCTGCTGACAGGGCGGAAGCCAGCGCCACTGGCATCAGAACACAGCTGATGGTCCTTCTGGCTAGGATACAACCAACAAGCCAGATTCGGAGGGAGACTGTGAGTACCCAGCAGTCTCTTCTCCGCTACCTCAATTCAGCTGCGCACTTTCCAAGTATGGTCACCGGGAGACAGGGGTCACATAGTGGGGTGAAATCCGCCACTACTATATAGTAATATTTTTTTTTATTCCTCTGGGGTATTGGTATATCTTAGTTTATTATGGATATACAGATAGGGACGGGAAGGGCTTTGGTTGTTTCGTTAGTCGGTCTTTTTTATGTTATGTCTATATTTGATGTACAATTAAGTTTTAATTATCACAAAGCAATACAACAAATTTTTTATTTCCTTTATTTCACTTATTGGATATATGCCCCATGCACTACAATGTAAAGGTGCTAGGTTGATAATTATGTTTCTCTCTGGTATACTTAATTTTTTATTTTTTATTTATTTATTTTTTATTTTTTTGCTTTACACTAAATGTTATTTTACACTTCATAAATTGGTATTTATAGATGGGGATTAGAAGTGAGGGTCTTAAACTGATAGGGTGGAATGTAAGAGGCCTAAATAATAAGATTAAGAGAGCCTTGGTGCTCACACAAGTCAAACTTTACAAGGCCGATATTATGTGTCTGTCTGAGACTCATCTCACTGGCAGTAAAGTACTGGCACTAGAGAAACCATGGATGGGATGGGAGTTTCATTCCACATTTTCTCAAAATGCAAGAGGAGTGTCGATCTTGATTAAGAAGACTGTTCCTTTTAGTTTAGATCATAGCCAAATAGATGAATATGGTAGATATGTGTTCCTCAGAGCGTTTATCAATTCTTCTTTGGTACATATACTAGCTATATATATTCCTCCTCCATACAATAACGACTTTTTGAAACAAAAAAAAGGCTTTTATAGCCTTGTCTCCTACAACTCTGACTATTTGCATTGGATACTATAATAATATTAAGGATGCTGTATTGGATAGATGTAGACCCATGTCACAGGCTGTCTCTAAGATGACTAACTCCTTTCTCAAGATCGATTTCTGAATTAGGTTTAATAGATATCTGGAGGTTTCGACATCCACAAGATACTCAATACTTCTGTTACTCAACTCCCTTTAATGCATTCTCTCGTATTGATATGGCTTTAGTATCACCTGATTTGATTCCCAAGGTTTTAACGATTAACTGTTTACCAAGGGGTATTTCTGATCATTACCCCTTATTGTTAATTTTGGATAGCTTAGTCCCCCAGGGGGTTAGATTCTGGAAACTGAACCCCTTTTGGTTGTCTTTAATGGGGGGAAGGGGAGGATTTAATCTCAAAACGGACAACTTCCAAGAGCATAATGCTTCCTATTCCAACCCTGTTGTAAAACATGATGCTTTTAACGTATCAATTCCAGGAACTCTACTTAGGAAAGTAGCTCAGATCAAGGGAGAAAGCATAAGGGAGGAGCTCAATTTAGAGAAAGGCTGTCGGCAATCAGAATCTTTGTTCTTGATAACTAGATCCCCCACTGAATTAGAACAATGGACTATTGCAAGGAAAAGGTGGATCGAATATCTCTTGGAGAAATCCAGGAGAAGGCTACTATTTTCCAGGCACAATCTATACTCACAAAATGATGTGGGGGGCAGATATTTGGCCTTTCTTTCTAGGGAAGATAGGAGTAATACAACGATTAAACAGATGCAAAACTTAGAGGGAACTTATGCTATACAGCTACTGATATCCTTGAAGTGTTCGTTACATATTATAAAAATCTATACGATTCAATGCTGGATTCTCCATTTACGATAAATGAGGTAGAAACTGCTATAGCATCTATTCCTAATAGTAAGGCCCCAGGGAGTGACGGCTTACCCATAGAATTATATAACAAATATAAAGAATATTATGTTCCATATCTGATTGAGTTGTTTAACACACTATTGAATCATAGTTATGTCATCGTTCATGACAGAGGCCATTATTATTGTGATCTTAAAACCTGATAAGGATCCCACTTCCCCTGAATCATATAGACCTATTTCGTTGCTATCAACAGACGTCAAAGTCCTTGCTAAGTTCTTAGCCACAAGATTAAACTCAGTGATTAAATCCATTATACATATAGATCAGACAGGTTTTATCTAAGGGAGATGCACATTGCAAAATCTGAGGAGGCTGTTTTGTCACTTACATGGCGGGGAAAGTGGTGATTCGAGGGGGGTGTCTTTAGACGCCACCAAAGCCTTCGACTCCGTAGAATGGGATTCTTTGTGGAAGGTGTCGGATAAATTTGCCTTTGGCCCGAGATTCATGCAAATGGTATAAATTGCTATATTCAGCCCCAGTTGCATGGATTTCAGTCAATGGCTATACATCTGAACCCTTTCCTTTGAAAAGAGAAATGCGACAGGGGTGTCCCCTTTCCCCTGCCCTATTTGTCCTTGCAATTGAACCACTCGCTAGCTATATGCGCACTTCCCCTAATATTAAGTGGATATTAATGGGCGATACTCTAGATACTATATCACTATATGCGGATGATATAATGTTATTTCTTCAAGATGCAGATGTAACATTACAGTACCTGTCATGTTAAGGATAATTAATTCCTTTGGGGGTATATTCAGGATTGAGTATAAACTGGCCTAAATCTAATATTCTTCCAATATCTGGTATTATTCCAAGGGAAATAGATCCCCTTTGCCCTTTGCAATGGACTCTCAGAATGAAATAACTAGGAGTGTGGATCAAATTAAATGATTTTGTCTCTCAAAATATTGACCCAGTAATGCAGAGGTTTAAATCTAGGATACATGTTTGGAAGAAATTACCGTTATCAGTATTTTGCCAAATTAATTTAATCAAGATGGCCATTCAACCTAAGTATGGGGATACTCCCACCTTTCAAGGTTTATTTAATAAATGGCAGGATAAGACGTATACACCAGTACAATTCCCATTATCTGGTACATCTGTCTGTCGACTTCCACCTCTCCTTAAACAGGCAACAATGGTTTGGTGCACCACCGATAAAATGTTTAAAAGGCAAACTTTTGAAGAGAACGCTCCATTATGGCATAAAGAACTTTTGCCAATATCGCCTTTTGGCCAAGAGCTGGAGTATACGAGCTACAGCAGCTATACGTAGATGGAATCTTTAAACCATTTGACCAGTTAAAATCTGAGTTCGGTCTCTCTAATACAGCATTTTTTAGATATCTGCAGCTGAGATGTGCCACTCAGGCCCAGTTCGGGAGGACACTGGTGGACATTGCGGTATCTCCAATTAAAACTCTTCTGCTAACATTGGGAACAGACAGACAAATCTAGAAAATATCTAAATGTATAGATTTAGAGAGCAATGGATCCAAATATTAAGTTCTATTAAATACACTACTTCATGTATTAAACACCAGCAGATACACTTTTTTGTAACACATAGAATCTACCGAACTCCACTCTTCCTCTATAAAGCAAATTTAAGATCTCACTCTTCTTGCCCAAAATGTGGAGCAGAAAATGCGGATTTTCTGCATATGCTGTGGCTCTGCCCGCCAATATTCGAATTTTGGGATAAGATATGGAGAGACATAGTCTACACAGAGCCTACCCTTCCAGTAGATCACCTTATTTGTGCCTATTTGGCTTAGATGTAGAAGAAACACTCCTTATCAGTTTATCGCAATGTCCTATGTCTCACTACTCTTGCTAAGGTTCTGATAGCCAGAAAATGGTTAGCTCCAGAGTCACCCTTTATCCATCATAAATGAGACATCTGGACATGAGAAATTTATGTATAAATCTAGAGAAGCTGCCCGAAAATTAAAAAAAAAATTGGAACAGATGGAACTTATCACCAATGGGTGATATATAATTGGAATTCATATCACGTATACACAACTAAATGAATTGTATTTATTATTTAATATCAGATTTTTTTATTATATAATACTTCACAAGTAGCACTAATTAGTTCAATTGAAATATTAAATATAATGTGAATATGAGCACTTTATTTCAACTTTGAAAATCACATGCACAAAAATGCAAGTAAATAAATATTGCACATCAAAAAAATGAAAGTAATTAAGATATATATTTTATTGCTTAGTGATTGTACTGCTGATTATTTATGTTTTTTTTTTTGTATATGTCTTGTTATTGTTAGTTATATAAATGTTTAATGTTAAATGTAATTTTTATTATGTATAAAACTTAATAAAGAATGCACAATCTAAAAAAGCACCATCACAAGGCAAATTTGATCTCAAACCATGCTGCACCCAATTGATCAATAATTAATTTTGAGTATAGAGCTCCACACACCATTCTCTTTTTCTATGCATGTGTATGAATTCGCAACTAAGACAATATATGGACACAATTGGATACATGTGACTTTCACATATGCACAGTCGTAAACAATTACTGCATCTAGCATCAACAGTGTGTTGACCTCTGATCCAGTCCTATCACTTGCAGTGTTCCAATCTTTAAAATCAAAAGGTTTATCTTTCTACATATAACATTTTACAAAACATCTGTTTCTCTCCTGGTCACCAGTAAGGGGGGGGGGGGGAATTTATCTCAAAACACCAACTTCCTTCTCTATATCAACCTTTTGTCTAGCAACCCCAAAAGTTTAGAAACAAGTCTACTCATGGAATATCCATCCTGAAAATTGTCTTTTTCCACTGTCAACTGTCCGCCAGTACAACCTCCTCCTTATCTACAGAGTCATCATAGACATATCTGGGTATTCAATCTGTGTCAATATTTCTTGACAGGAGAAATACCATCATTCACCTATTTAATGCTGTCGTTAACGGCAGCATTGTAGGGTGGCAGATCTGGCATTTTAAAACGAGGGATCTGTTCTGTCGGAAATGGATGCGTATTGTCAAATTCACTGCCATTTTTCGACAATCCGCGGCCGTTTTCGTTGATCCCCGGACTTTCAGACACTCAACAGTGTCACACCAGGGGTCTGAGTCTCAGTGACGAAGACCTCTGGTGGGGACTCGGACCGATATAGGAATCGGAACAGTGCAACAGTTCACCCAGAGGCAGGAAGGAGGCAAGGTAAAAATACCACCATATTTATTGATGTTACAGATGACAGGAAGATTGTATATGGCAGGCAGTAGAATATGCGGTACTTGTGTAGTTTGATGGCGCCAGCATGGCGCCGTGCTACTTCCGGGTTCTACGCTCGCCACAAACTATGTTAAATAAAGTAATTTAACTCCATGCCAACATGGATAGTTCATACCTCCACTATCCATGTTGGCATGGAGTTTATTTTAAATAGCGTGGCGAGCGTATGACTGCTGGACAGATACATAGCGCCCAGGAAGCAGGCTGCATCTGGATCTGAAACGCAAGCTCAGCCTGCGCAGACACTTAGCCAGTAAGAGCACTTTGCTTGAACACTCAGATCGTGACAAATACTCGGGAACATTGAATTTCGGCTGTCAAGTTACTGTCGGATCAACCTAAAAATGGCCCAGGAGACTGTTGGGAAGTTCCGACGGTCAGAATCCTGGATTGAATACACCTCATAGTCATTTCCACAATGTGTGCAATATGTGTAGTGTTACAACACCCCTGGTCATAGACATAGGTGCAGCATGAGTGTGGAGGAAGAGGTGCATATTGAAACTATTGAAACTGCATTGCAGAGAACTCATGCCCTTGCTTTTGAAATTTGCTCTAGGTGGGTTTAAAGAGTGTGAATGTCTACAGAAAAAAACGTGGGAAGGAAAGTCGGCCAGCTTGCTTGGTTTTTGTTGTCATTTGGTTTTATATATGAATATATATGAATATACAAATAAACAAAAACAAAAATGAGTGGTGCCAAAATATTTCAAAGCAAAGAAAGAAGGGAAGACTTTGGAATGTGTAAAATTTCAAATATTTTTTTATTATGTAGCTGTTAAACATATTGTATGACAATGAATTTGTAAACAATCTCAATATTTTTGTATGACATTCAAGCTTTTATGCTATAAGTCAAACTGTCATCATTCCACACTCTATTATTTTAATACATTGTACGGTATGCTGTAATTTACACTCGCAATTGCTTTGAGCATTACAATTGCTCTTCAGTCTGTCTGATGGATAAATGTTTTAGGAGCAGGAGACATTCTACTGTTTATTTACTTTTTATTTGATCTTTTAAAACAGGACAAAAAAATGTAGGAGAACAAACCTTCTGCACCCGATTTATACCTGTCGCTAGTCTGTGTATATTTGCTGTCTTGCGAGGTGAATGCCGCCCTGCCCACACACTCCCACCCGCCCATCTGAATCCCCACGGCAAGCTGCAAGCGGATGTGTACATATCTACTAGCATGCGCCAGCACAAAGGAAAAATAATTTGATGGTTTCTCAGCATCGAATGATTTTTCCTCTGTTTGTTATGAAAAGTAAGCCAGGACTTACTGTTCATCTGGACGCTTTACGCCAAATTGGGGGTGGGCGCTGATGTCATGTGATGTCATCCGCCCACCCCGAGCAGGCAGGGGCACATCTGTGTTTGCTGGGGTCTGTCCAGCATTTCTATGGGCGCCCCCACTGTTTTTGTGGGCACGCCCATGAAACGCTGGACACCAGCAAACGTCTCTTGCCTGTTAATCAGGCCGCAAGTTCCCGGACCAATGCTTCAGCAAGTTAGCACCTCTACAAATGGTGTGCAGTCTAGGTCCCCTCCGTATATACTGTAATCAGAGCCAGATTAAGGTCTAAATGGGCCTGGAGCTGAAAATGATCAAGGGCCTATTATGCGCAATAATAGGGGTTGCGGCCAGCACCTAATAATGTGGGAGGTGTGACCAGTGTTCTGTTTGGGTGTTCTGCTCATGGGTGTAAATACTTTCAACTAATTATATATGCCTGGAAAAGGAAGGGGGCTGGCATAAGAAAAATGCAGAGAGATATATTGGCGGGTGCACTCCAAAGGTGCACCCAGAGGACGCCGATGTCCTAAGATACTTGCGGCACACAGATTGAGTCTGGCACACAGATTGAATCAAAATTCACGTTATGCCACACAGATTAAGGCAAAATTCACATTTTGCCACATGGATTGAGCCAAAATACACACTATACCAGGCATGTCCAAACAGTGGCCTTCCAGCTGTTGTGAAACTACACGTCCCAGCATGCCTTGACATAGCTTTAGCATTCCCTAATTGCAAAACTGTGGCAATGCATGGTGGGACTTGTAGTTTCACAGTTGGAGGGCCATAGTCTGGACATGCCTGCACTATAGATAGAAAAAAGGTGATTTCAGACTGTGGCGCTCATAGGTAACAATGTCATAAGGTGAATAAACCTTACATAAGGGGATAGCAAACCCCAATTAGACTAATTGTTGGTAGGTCACAATCCTGTGTATTCAACAGCTCCTTCTTTCTCCCCTAATTAAACAAACAGGGGAGACACAATAGAATACACCATATTGCAGGTCGATAACATATAAAAAGTTTTAATACAAATTTTGCACTTACAATAAAGTGACTTTTAAAACAGCATTAGTCCCATATGGCAAAGCAGCAGGCAGATGGTGATATCCACGAGTTCCCTTCTGGGTTCCTTAGTCTGGAATAAGAAGCCACAGGCGGGGGTCACACTCTCCACTTAGCCTTTCAGGGTCCACGAGTCCGCATACAAGCACGCTTAACGCGTTTCGGAAATAGTTTCCTTCTTCAGAAGCGTGCTGAAGTGTCCGTCTGCTGGTGTATTTATACCAGTATCAAATACATATCAGCTAATCGGCGTACAGCTCCCGACTTCCGGCTGTAAAAAACATGGCGGTGCATTCCAAATGAAGGAAACACGTCACCGCTCATACTCCGTTTACCGGAAGTATGTGTTTTAAATCTTTATACAGGGAAAACAACATGGCGGTGCGTTCCAAATGAATGGAACGCATCGTCACACCGTGCTGGGGCGAAGATGAAAACTTTATCATCCAGCGCCACGCTCCCACCCTAACATAGTAGTAGTAGTACGTTTATTTATAAGGCGCCACAAAGTGTCCGCAGCGCCGTACATACCAAAAAACAAAACAAATTACAAGGTAACGTACAGGGTGTGTAGAAAGATACAGTATAAATAGGGGTATAGCTGGTAGAACTAAAATCAGCATCAGTTCAGAAGTAGGTGTCAAAATAGTCAAGGAGACCAAAGATGAAGTAGAGGAAGGGAAGAACAGGACAGGAGCACAGGTGAGGTAATGGGGTAGGGTGAGTACGTGAGGAAGGAGGGCCCTGCTCATAAGAGTTAACATACTAAAAATAGGTGGGTGGACGAACGAAATACAATAGGATAAGTAGGAACGGAGGGGAACGGAGGCAGGATAGGAGGATCAAAAGAGGTTAGGAGGAGGGATAGGCTAGTCGAAAAAAGTGGGTTTTGAGGGAGCGCTTGAAGGAGGTAAGGGAATCAGATAGCCTGATGGGTGGCGGGAGGTTGTTCCAGTGCAGGGGGGCAGCGCGAGAGAAATCTTGGACACGGGAGTGGGAGGAGGTGAATAGGTGAGAGGTCAGTCGGCGGTCAGCGATGGAGCGAAGAGGACGGGAGGGAGTGTGGATAGAGATCAGTGAAGAGAGGTAGGGAGCTGTGGAGGAGGAGAGAGCCTTGTAGGTGGTGGTGAGGAGTTTAAAGAGAACTCGGAAAGGAATGGGGAGCCAGTGAAGAGATAAACAGAGGGGGGAGGCGGAGGTAGAGCGGCGGGAGAGGAAGATGAGCCTAGCAGCAGCGTTAAGAATGGATTGGAGAGGTGCGAGGCGGGTGAGAGGTAGCCCAGAGAGAAGGATGTTTCAGTAGTCAAGGCGGGAGATGACAAGAGAGTGAATGAGAATTTTGGTCGCGTCAGTGGAGAGGAATGGTCTGATGCGTGAGATGTTGCGTAGGTGAAAGCGGCAAGACTGTGAGAGAGCATGAATGTGGGGGGTGAAAGAGAGGGAGGAGTCAATGATGACACCGAGGCAGCGCGTTTGGTCGGTGGACGTGATCTCGGTTTCACCAATGCTGATGGAGATAGTGGGAGAAGAGGGGATGTTCGGGGGATGGAAGATTAGAAGTTCAGTTTTAGCCATGTTTAGTTTCAGGAAGCGTTGGGTCATCCAGGCTGAGATGGCCGTGAGGCATTCGGAGACCTTGGACAGAAGTGATGGGGATAAGTCGGGGGAGGAGAGATAGATTAGGGTATCATCAGCATAAAGGTGGTAATGAAAACCATAGGAGCTGATGAGGGTGCCCAGAGAGGTGGTGTAGAGGGAGAAGAGGAGAGGGCCAAGGACTGACCCTTGGGGAACACCGACTGGCTGGGGGGTAGTAGGAGAGGAGGAGCTCGGAGTGGAGACGGAGAAGGAGCGATCGGAGAGGTATGAGGTGAACCAGGAGAAGACCGTGCCAGTGATGCCAAAGGAGCGGAGGGTGTTGAGCAGGAGAGGGTGGTCAACAGTGTCAAAGGCAGCCGACAGATCAAGCTGGATGAGGATAGAGAAGAGGCCTTTGGATTTAGCCGATAGTAGATCGTTAGTGACTTTGGTCAGGGCAGTTTCAGTGGAATGTAAAGGGCGGAACCCGGATTGGAGGGGGTCTAGAATGGAGTTAGCAGTAAGGTGGCTTAGGAGACGATTATAGGTCAGACGTTCTAGGAGTTTGGAGGCAAAAGGGAGGAGGGAGATGGGCCTGTAGTTGGATGGAGAGTTGGGGTCCAGATTTGTTTTTTTGAGAATTGGGGAGACAAGAGCGTGTTTGAAGGAGGAAGGGAAGATCCCAGAGGATAGGGAAAGATTAAAGAGGTGAGCCAGGTGAGAGCAGACTGATGGACTGAGACGAAGGATAATATTGGAGGGGATAGGATCAAGCGGGCAGGTGGAGGGAGAAGCGGATTGAAGGATAGAGTGGACTTCAGCAGCAGTGGTGGGGTAAAATGAGGACAGGGGTTGGAAGGAGGGGAGTGGAGATGTAGGAGGGGAGGAGGGAGAGGGTGAGGTCATGGCAGCAGTGATGGCAGTCCTGAGAGAGGAGATTTTGGTTGAAAAGTAGGTAGCAAAATCAGCGGCTACGATGGAGGACGGAAGAGCTGGAGGAGGGGGGAGAGCAAGGAGTTGAAGGTGGCGAAGAGCCTGCGGGGATTGGATGATTGGGAAAGGATGAGGGACTTAAAGTAGGATTCCTTGGCCAGAGCAAGGGCAGAGCTGAAGGAGGAAAGAATGAATTTGAAATGGAGATAATCCGCAAGGGAGCGTGATTTCTTCCAGAAGCGCTCAGCAGTGCGAGAGCACTTTTTAAGGAATCGGGTGATAGGTGAGTGCCACGGTTGGGGGTTGGAGCATCGAAGGGGGATAGAGGAGGGAGGGCAGGCAGAGTCCAATGCCGAAGATAGGGTGTCATTATAGAGGGAGGCAGCGAGGTTCGGGCAGGACATGAGGGCGATTGGGGCGAGAAGAGGACACAGCGTGTTTGAGAAGGCAGCAAGATCAAGTGTGTTGACGTTATGCCGTGAGACAATGCGCTTGGGAGGGGGGGTGGGAGAGGGGGAAGCAGTGAGGGAGAAGGAGATGAGGTGATGGTCAGAAAGAGGAAAAGCTGAGATAGTGTAGTCAGTAAGGGAACAAGAGCGAGAGAAGACGAGATCGAGGGAGTGTCCTTGGATGTGGGTGGGAGAGGTAGTCCACTGAGATAGGCCAAGAGAGGAGCAGAGAGAGAGGAGTTTGGAGGTGCCAGGATCAGCGGGGTTATCCAAGGGGATGTTAAAGTCACCAAGAATGACAGATGGCAGGTCAGAGGAGAGGAAGTGTGGAAGCCAGGCTATTATTCAAAACAGGGAGATGTCAATCGAGGGAGGCATTATTTACTGTATCTCATAAATCCCCATAAACAATTAAAATCAAATAAATTTACAACAATGCTTCACAGGGAAATCGGCAGCCGTTTTACAGTAATCAGATTCCATTGATATAGGTACTAAAAAAAGAGAAACAAATGTTAATACATCATATAAAATATGAAAAAAGGAGAATAGAAGTTCTTTTTTTTTTATTTTTATAATTTTATTTTTTATGTAAGGAAAGGTTTGAGTTCCAACTCGCTGTTCAATCCCCTGGGGACCAATGTCCCCAGACGGTATATCCAGCGCATCTCAGCTTTTGACAGACGTTTTTCTACGTCATTAGTACGACTTTTTGGAAGTATTAGTTCAATCCCACAAAAGTTGGTAATGTGGCATTCTTTACCATTGTGTGCCAAACGGAAATGTTCTGAAACAGTATGAGTTTTCAACTGTTTCCGAATGTTGTAGATGTGTTCTGCAGTGCGGACCTTCAATTGTCTAGTTGTCTTTCCTATATAGGAAAATCCGCACCTGCACTGCAACACATACACCACATTCCGTGAGTGGCAAGTTATAAATTGTTTAATATGGACAGCCTGTCCATTTATAACAAATTGCTCAAACTTTCTTTCCTCAACTCTCACTGTTCTACAGATTAAACAGGACCCACATCGATGAAAGCCAATGGTTCTAATATTCTGACGTATTTCTCCATCAGTGGAGCTGTGAACCAAATGGTCTTTCAACGATGGGGCTTTCCTGTATATAAACTGAGGTTTGGGGGGCAAATGGCATCCTATAATTGGGTCATTTTGTAATACGTGCCAATTACTACGAAATACTTTTTCGACATCTTTATGGATGGAGCTGTATCTACTAATGAATGCCCACTTGAATTTTTCGGTATTGTCAGTAGTCTTAGGTTTAACTTGTAGTAAAGAAGGCCTCTCAACCAGATCAATTCTCTCTTTAGCTCGAGTGAGAAGGTCTGTGGGTTATCCTTTCACAATTAATCTGTTTGAGACCTCATCCAGTTGTTCATTACATATTTGAGTATCTGTACAGTTACGTTTGATCCGGGAAAATTGCCCAAACAGGAATGGCGTCCAGCCAATTCTTGTGATGTTCACTGGTGGTCTGGATGTAACTGTTGGAGTCGGTCTCTTTCCTAAAAGTTTTAGTTATAAGCAAATTATTTTCAATGCAAAGTTTTAAATCCAAAAAGGAAACTTGATCTTGGCTGCAATCAAATGTCAACTTTATATTCCGATCATTTACAGATGGGTCTGTTCCCATCTTTGCAGGGGATGGCGCTGGCGTCGCCAGCCGCCATCCCCCGCCAGCGCCATGGCGATCGTGAGAAGGGGACGCGCGCGCACGAGAGGCGCGCGCGCCCCCTTCCGACGGCGCTTCGAAACGTTACCCCGGGTCCCCGCCGGCTTGCCGGCGGTAACCCGGGGTCCCCGCCGCCTGCCCGCATCCCCCCTAACCCCCCCCTAACCCCGTCCGTCTCCCTGAGGCGGAGACGGACAGGGTTTCCGCCACGCTAGCGACGGAGACTGAGACGCGCGTGCGTGTGAGACGCACGCGCGTCTCAGTCTCCTCGCTGGCGAGGCTGCTGGTGGGTCGCCAGCGCGTACGTTCTGGCGACCCGCCAGCAAGGATGGGAATAGGGACATACTGTATGTTAAGTTGTGAACAAAAATTATCAAGATTTTTTTTTTCGCCAGACCAAATAAACAAAATGTCGTCTATGAAACGGCTCAAGGCTACCAGGCCCACCCCCAGCTCGCCACCAGACCACACTACTTGTTCTTCCCAGTGGGCCATAAACAGGTTATGTAAAAAATAATTGTTTGTTAAAATAAAAGAGATGCTGGCCAATAAAAATGTTTTCAACGGTTCAGATAGGGATCCTTGGTTGAGGAAGTAGGTTACAGCCTCAAGACCCTTTTCTATGTTGATGATTGTATACAGGGTCCCGACATCAGCCGTGCATAGCCATTGGTCTGCGGTCCATTCAATATTAGATAATTTATTTAAAATATCTCCGGTGTCCCTAATATATGCTTTAGTGTCTGCAACGATTGGTTGCAGGAATGAATCCACAAACGCAGATAGATTGCTCATTAAGCTATTGCACCCCGAGATTATGAGGCGGCCTGGAGGGTTAAGGGGGTTTTTATGTACCTTCGGGAGTACGTAAATCGAAGGTCTAATTGGGGTTTGCTATCCCCTTATGTAAGGTTTATTCACCTTATCACATAGTTACCTATGAGCGCCACAGTCTGAAATCACCTTTTTCTATCTATCTGTATATCTTTAGTAGTAATTGGTGTTTCTACTGAATGTATTTAAGTGTGGCTGCACTAAGGTTTAACTGCGCACCTATATAGTCAATAACTTTCTGTTTTTCTATGCCTGCACTATACCAAACAGATTGAGCAATAATTCACAATATGCTTCATAAATAGGGGCATTGCGCGCCAAAGGCACACATTAAAAATTTACACCATAATGCCCATTACATGTTAAGCCTCACACCATAATCTCCTTTACATATTATGCCAAACACCATAATGCCTATTAAAAATTATGCTACATAAGTGTTGCTTATCTACATGTTCATTGCCAGGAGTTCCATGTTCATTGCCAGGGGTTCCATGCTTATTGCCAGGGGTTCCATGCTCATTGCCAGGAGTTCCATGCTCATTGCCATGTGGGATTACATGCTCATTACCAAGGGGGAATACATGCTCGCGGTAACTGGCGGACAGTCGCCGCCGGGCAGAAATTACAGCCATTAACAGCCGGGCAGAGAGCAGGGGGCTGCCCGGCTGTATTCAGAGCACTGCATGTCCCGGCTATTTGAAATAATACCACTTTCATACCAGAAAATGCAGGGAATATGGTTCGAGGATCATGCAGGGACATTCTCGGACTGGCCCCTTTTAGACCAGCCTAGTCCCTGCATTTTCTGGTGTGAGGGGGAGAGAAAACCACCCCCGCCCCCCTTTAAAGAACCAGCTTTATCTTCGGAACCAACTGACCCATTTACATGTAGGCTTCGAAAGATTTTGGTCCCGTGAAACTGGGCCGTTTGGTTCCAGAGAAATCTGTCCTCAAACAACATGAACAGCCATGAAATTACATTTCAGAAATTACAAAAAAATAGATTTACCTGCAATATCTCTAGAACCAATGAACCCATATGGACCAGGTATCAGATTGAAGGCCCAGCGATTTGGGTTCGACTGAGATCAACCTCGAGTTTCTGTGATGCTGTAGGGGGAACTGGCAGCCGTTGGAACCGGGTGGAGGTCGGAATTAGCGGGGGGCTAGCGACACGGGGCTGGTCTCGTTGGAAAGCCCTGGCCCTCAGCTACAAAATGGGCCTAATTGGAGAGTGGGCCTGGAGCTATAGCTCCATCAAGCCCATTGTTAATCCAGCCCTGACTGTAATCTATAATGTCTATTAACATGTACTGTAGGCCCGGGTGCCGGAGGACTCACTCGCAGTCATTATTCCAACGTTGGAATCCCGAATGCTAAAAGCCTGACACACAGGCAGTGGGTATTCTCCGTCGTGGGGGTCCACGACCCCCATAGAGGGAGAATAAAATAGGTGGTGAACGCTGCACTCCCCCCGCTGAGTTTGAGCAGTCGGAATTCTGACATCAGGCTAATGACTATCGGAATCCCGACTGTCGGTGTGTTATACCACACCTGTAGGCATTAGGTACCTTCTGCCCATTGTAGCACTCCCCACCTGCCCCTCATGATTTTAAGTAAGTATTTTTAAACTGCACATTTAAGTTAAGTCACAATTAAGTTAAGGCACAATTAAGTTAAGTCTTTATACAATAGGGTGATTTTTGTGAGAGTCATTTTCATTAGCAGGAAGAGTCAGGAGGAGCACTGCGACCACAGAACCTGTGGCCGTGGCAGTAAGAGGCAAGTGGAGGTGTAAGGCAGGGTTTGGGGGTTTAATTTTACTTTGGAGAAGGGGGGGGGGCGGCGCAAATTTTGTAGTTACACCACTGATAATTAATGTTTGAACAAACATTTAACCATGTAGAAATGGTCATTTACCATGGATGTTAACAAACATCAGTGGATTTGCTACTAATTGTGGTTGGGTTTGCCATCAATGGAGAATTATTGATTATCTGCCATCAATGACAGAGAGATCTGCAAAGTTGATTTATTTTTCTTACCTAGTTCCAGGGACACCGCCCTTAGTTCTGTCACCTGAAATGACCTGTGAAGTCCTGTCACCTTTCCTGGTTGGTCCTCCATCCATTAAGTTCAACATTCAGTAATTCCTCCAGTTGAACATCAAGGATCAATGGTTTCTTTCCATGTCAGCAAACCACTTATACATCAATGGTGAACCTATTGATTTTCACTTCTGAATCTTTAACATTTAGAACATCTTGACATTTGTTTCTGTTTATTGTTCTCTAAATATTGTTTTGCTCATTTGTAATCAGTCCTGTATTTGAGCTAATGACTTCTGCTGTGAGCAACTAGTGGTGGACCCTCAAAGCAAAAGCTCCATTTATATCTAGCACTTATAAAATCTAATAAATGATCTTTATGCTAGTTGACTCTTCATTTTGTAAAGTATTCTCAGTAAAAGAAAATCCAATGCATTAGGGTGTATGGGTGTATGGTTGGTACATAAAGGATTTCAGTTAGTGATTTGGTACTTGTGTATTATCAGGGTGCCCATTACGTAGTTTATGTAGTGGTGTATTGAGAATACCAATACAGCACTATGCTGGCTACGTAAACTACGTAATTGGCACTGGAGCCCTAAAAATACACAATGCTTAATATCCCCACTATCCACATCATACCCCCAGTATCCACGTCAGCGTGGAGTTGATTTTATAAAGCAAGCCACCTAGCCCGACGCGTGAGGAGCGGACGCGGATACGCATCCCCTCGCCACGATTCTGGCTCACAGTGCTCGCCACACTTTATAAAATCAACTCCACACCGGCGTGGATACTGGGGGTATGATGTGGATAGTGGGGGTATGATGTGGATAGTGGGGGTAAAATGGCTGGTCTATACTTACCCTCCTCCGACCCGGGCACCACATCAATCCCCGCTGACTCACGCTGGGATCCATGGTAACTCCCCGGCAGTCGCATTCAGTCCTCCTGCAACCGGCACTCACTACAGACGCTGTATGCAATTAGCATAGTGCTGCTGGGGGAGCAGGGAAACCATGTGATGCGCTGCCAGCGGCACTACGCTGAATTATGTACAACGTCTGCTATGAGTGCCAGAGGAGGGGACTAAATGCTGCCGCCAGGGAGTGACCGTCACTGCCTCTGGGGAGTAACTGTCGCTGCCACCGGGGAGTCATCGGGTATCGCCGCCCGGAGGAGGGTAAGTATAAACCACTCCACCCTGCTGCCTCCTGTATTATCATGGCGCCGGCTATGCTTACAACGTAGGTTAGCCTACGTTGAAAACGTAGCAAAGCCAGGCACCCTGATAATACACAAGTACCAGTGATTTAAATATTTTCACCTATAGGGGATGATTCTAGGTTGAGAGAATAGCACAAATAGCAAGTACAGTAAATGCCTATTGGTAAAACCATGTTATACTGCAGGTGGGCAGAATTAAAATGTGAATTTAGATATGAGAGGGGTCATGTCCAAACATGAAATGCATTTCATTTAAATGTAATAATAAAGCTGTCAAATTTACTAACTGCCTCTGCGTCTGTGATACTGCAGCCTGACATCCGTATGTGCAGTCTCACCTGTCATAATCAGGCCATTAGCACTTTGCCTGTGTGTTTGGCTGTCCAGCTGCAGTGATTAGGAGGCTTGTCCTTTCTGGTTGTTTACATTGGGAGTGGCTTCCTATATTACCCAGCCTGCACTAAGCTACGTGCTGGTTATACTGCTAGCTTCTAGAGCTATTACTGGTCATACCTGATTACAGTACTCCTGTATTATCCGAACAATCTATTTCTTTGCATGTAACTATTATTGTGCATATCCTGTTTACTCCAGCCTGTATGTATATGCTCTGATAGAGCTTCTCTGTGTGTGTCCCTTTGGATTTACCTATGTCCTGTATGTACAGTACCTGCTTTTGCTGAGCTCCAGTGTATATCTATGTATATATCCTGGTGTCCCTATTAGTGCCTAATCTTCTTGATGATACTGTCCTGAATCGGTGCTGATCCATGGTCCAGCCCTATATTTCGGTCTACCTGTATCTGCGCTGCAGTCTGGTCCAGCGAATCCATTTGTGAGTACCTGCATGATGTGCAATCTGGTCCTGTTTTCCATTCACCTGTATGGTATCTAGATGCTACCAGGCACCATTTACACCTTGACCATTTTGGTTCAGTGCCCAGTACTTGGTTTCCCTACTCCATTATTTTATTCTAGTGTGCACCATCTGTCACAGTGGTCCTGTGCCAGTCGCACGTGATAGTGCGCTAAAGTTCTGTTTGTCTCATGTGTCTGGTTTTTCCTCATATCCCTGTCTGACTCCAGTTCCGTACTTTCCTTGCAGTCTTCAATAGCAGCCTTGTCCTTGGAGAGATCAGGTGGCAGTCTGGTAATTGGTGGACCTAATCCACCAAGGAAAGGCGGCTGTTATTGGCGAAGGTTTTGTTAGCAGAAGGCTAGAAGACCACTGTGCAAGTGTAACAGCGCCACCTAGTACCATCTGGTGGGAATCATAACAGTAAAGCATGTGTGGGCTACATGCAAAAGCAGCCAGTATTGACCCTGCATTAAAAATAATTATACTAATAATAATAATTTCTCCTATAACTATTCAGTGGTATCACTGTTTATATATTTTATACCGCCGTCACCCCCTAAATTCATCTAACAAATCTAATCTTCTGTACTCCTAACCAGAGGTTCTCCATATTCAGGTTCTGATTGGGTCCTGTACTCTCTGGCAGTGCAGTAGACTATGGCATTGTGCCAAGTCTACTGCACATGTGCAGGTCTCCAGGAACATGGCACTCATGCTGTGTTCCCAGGGACAGCTATATTGTGCATGCTTGAATCACTGGAAAATGTGTACAGTGGCCATTTTCTTGTGCGTTTTGCCGCTGCGCAGCCAGCAACAGACCATAAGAGAGGGGAGAATACTAAAATCACATGAGTACAAGGTTGTGGAGTGTGGGCCCCGCTGTAAACAGGGGACCATGTGCACCTCAATCCTTGCACCCATTATAGGTATGCCAGTGCTTCTGACATATAAAAAAGTACAGACAATGGTAGAGAATTATCAGCATAGAGTTATTTGACTAAATCAGTTGAATAAGCTCCTTTCGGCTTTGTGCATGTTAATCTTTTGTTTAATGTAAAAGTCACATTTGGCTATAGTAAATTGATGAAACTTTGCTAAACCTCATACATATATTCATATTTTGACATTTTACATAGTGGGTTGTAAAAATACCACTAGAATTAACACAAATATTCAGATGGAGCCAGACGACCATCAGTAAAAGCTAAAAATTCTGTATAAAATATGTTCATAAAATGTGTTACCACAAAGATCTTAAAGAAGAAAGATGGCTCTCTATATTTTCTTGATATAATTATCAGGAGATTTGTCTTCATATTTTTTATTGTAATATCGTGTAGGATTTGTACTGAATTGTGTCATTATTTTTGTGTTTGTTTAGTAAGAAAGTAAAAAAATGTGCAGATAACTTTTGCCAACTTCTTTCCTGGATTAAGGAGCAGCCACAGAAGATTTACAGTAAATAAAATGATCGGCTATTTCTAGGTTTGCATGCTGTGATCATGCTGTCACCAGGCAGGAATCAATATACTGCTTGGCTATGTGATTAATGTGAAAGCCTGTCATGGAGATCACAGCAAAAAAGTTTTCTAGAAATAAAGTTCTGTGGTCAGACCGCTCTACAATCATTTGAGAAATCTTAAACACAAACACACAGGCACATATACACAACATGTATCTCTAAAATGATGTGTTAATGTATATATATAGCAGACAGCACCCGGGCAGTTGTATCAGCGTGATTCTTGGAGTGCCAGTATTCGTGTACATATATATATATATATATATATATATATATATATATATATATATATATATATATATAGGAACAAACATAGGCGTCACTCCGGGTCTTAGGTGAAACAAGCTTTACTGTGTGGCGGTCAACGCCGTTTCGGGTTTCCCCGTCGTCAGGAAACCCGAAACGGCGTTGACCGCCACACAGTAAAGCTTGTTTCACCTAAGACCCGGAGTGACGCCTATGTTTGTTCCTATGCATCTGGTAGTATCGTTCTACTAAGGAAGGCACCCGGGCAGTTACCGTTGGAGTGCAACGAGTGCCGGACACCCCCCCTGACGCTATATATATATATATATATATATATTATGTACATACTTGTTTAAGGTGTTGTCTCATTGCCAGGGGTTTCTTATTCGTTGCCAGGGGTTTCAAACTCGCTGCTATGGGTTTCATGCTAATTTCCAGGGGTTTCATGCTCACAGGTGCACAAGCACGTTTGCAATATGGCACTTCCGGGTAATGCTATATGTGGACATCTAGCATCAGTCTCCTCTAAGGTGGTGACCATTTGTGGAGGGTTATTTTCAGCAGATTCCATGCAGATGGCTAGACCATCTGCAATCTGCATGGACCATACCATTGTGCCACTCCGGATCCCTCAATCCACCACTTTGACTGCAGTGGCCTTGCCTACTTGAGCATGATGACATATCCCTGTTTTCCTTATTTTATTGTAGAGCTCAGGAAAAATGAAATATCAGAAACATGAAAAACAAGTTCTTATAAACAAGGCGGTACTTGTGTATTTTGGTGGCGCCCATCGCATCGCATACCATAAGGCATACGATGGTATGCGATGCGATATCAATCGATATTGTACAATGCCATACAATTTTAAAATTGTATGACATTGTATATGGCATACAATGCCATACAATGCGATGCAATGCAATTAAACATTGTATAAGCACCCTAATGGGTGCTTACAATGTTAAATGCACCCCCACGCCACCCCCCCACTATAAACGTGAACCCGAAGCGTGGCGAGCGGCGGCGGTACGCGTCCTCCGACCTTTTCATACCCCCACTATCCACGTCGGCGTGGAGTTGAGAATAGAAAGTGTGGCGAGCGGGCTCGCGGGCTTCACAGGTATCTGCGTCCCCTTGCTGCGCTCGCCACGCTTCGGGCTCGGTGGCTCGCTGTGCTCGCCACACTTTCTATTCTCAACTCCACGCCGACGTGGATAGTGGGGGTATGAAAAGGTCGGAGGACGCGTACCGCCGCCCCTCACGGGCTCGCTGCGCTCGCCACGCTTCGGGTTCACGTTTATAGTGGGGGGGTGGCATGGGGGTGCATTTAACATTGTAAGCACCCATTAGGGTGCTTATACAATCTTTCATCGTATAGGGGCCAAAAATCGCTTTGCATCGCATCGCATGCCATCGGGTGCATGGACACGATGGAGATCGGGGGCGCCGCTATAATACACAAGTACCAACAAGGCAAATGCACAAGTAGAAAAGGACTTGGATTCTATTTATTCTGTATATGTAGTAGAGATGATGTCCACAGTATTGGACATATCGCCAATGCTTCCGATTGTGCTCTTTACTCATTGGGTCCTTTACAGTGCAAGAAATAGATGGTTATGACAATCAAGGTCCAGTAGTATGAATAAAACATATAGAAAACTATTACCTTCATCAGGGTACTCAATCAAACCCAATTTAAATGAAAGAATTCTGCGCTAACTGCCAAGAAACAGGATCACTACAAATTTACTCAAAACATCATAATTATCTTGGATAAATTTATTCTAAACATACATATAAAAGTGAAATCATAAAATAAAAACATACAAACTAAAATTACATACAACTATAATATACATAAACAGGTCACAATATATATTTCTGTACTGACCTAATCTGATTACATAACATATATACCTTTAAGAAAAGAGATTTTGCGAGGTGGATCAGAAAGGATAACATTTTTTAAATTATTTAGCCTAGGCAAAAAGGATTTATCTTATACTTAGTATCGATGCATCAAATAAAAAAAGTCTATGATATAATACCCATGATGATAGTTCACATTTGTAACCTCCGAATGTATTATCCAGGCTTAATATTAAGTTTTAATTATTCCCAATGAGATGTTAACCTTTAAAATGATGGTACCCGGCTGTGCAAAAAAAATTTTTTAACAATGTTCCCAACAACTTGCGGGTACTCATTGATAAATAGATGGTCTTCGACGGACGAAGGCTTGTTAGCAGCCAGCCACAGTGTGCCAGTATCTGGTGATTTTTGAATATACAGGTGGACACTCCGTAATAAATACATACCGCTATCCCTGAGCTCTCATTTTTTAGAGAAGCAGCGTCCTGTTGCCAAGGGAAACCTCTTTGGTCGATGAGGTAATATAATCACGCTACACCACTTAGGCACAGTGGTGCAAGTGGATGCTGCGTAAGAATTACGGACCACTGTCCCTGAGCTCTCACCCCTAGGGAAGCAGAGTCCTCCTGTTGCCAAGGGATAGCTCTCCGGTAGATAGTCTCTGTGTGATCCTGCTCCGTCAACACAATAATATAGGTGGCTATTTGTTGGATTCAGCCGCTGTGTAATTTCTCTCTATTCTGAACCACCTCGCAATACAATATTATTTTATAACAACAGATCAATTGTTATTTCTTCTAAAACTGGAAAAGATTTTTTACATATCCAGAGCAATTCTCATTTATAAAATCCATATTACTATTCTCTGGTTTATTGTACACAATAATAAACACAAAATAAAAATAAAATAAAATAATTCTACACTTTTACATGAAAACTCATGTAGAATGTTATATAAAAACAAACAAAAAAGTTGAAAACTTTGAGCGAGAAATAGTTGATTCCAAAAATAGAAAACTGGAAAGACAGTAAAAGTTACAGAGATGATAAAGTAAGGAGGTATAGGAAAAGATTTGAGTCCACAGTAGGAACTGAGCCATTAAAAACTAGACACGAGGGACAATATAACAGACAAGAGCAAACACAGAGAATTAATCGCTCTAGAGATCATCAATATAGGGATTACCAATCCAATAAAGAAACACCATCGGGTTATTATATACCTAAACAAAGGTGGCAAGATAACACCAAAATACATTATAGTAATACAATGAGGGATACACCAGTTAACTATTCTGATAGATTGTTTTTTTTTAGAAGAAGAGAAAAACATAAGACTTCAAAACAGATTTTCACCACTAAGGATAGTTACCCCAAAATGCCAAAAAGAGCCAGAGAACACAAGGAAAAAGTGGAGGCAGGAAATTAACCAGTACAGGAATTTTTAATCTGACGGATAAAGAACTTAATAACGACCAAATTAGTTTATTGTCAAAATGCTTGCAATTTTCTCCTACACAAAATCCTAATATTTTTTATTTATTTATTGAACTCAATCTATATATTAGGAATTTGTGTAGAAAATGCTATTTTGCACAGAAAAAGCTTAATACAGGGGAGGAAGTTCCAATTGTTTTGGACTCTAATGATGTTACAACCTTGTTAGATTTAGAAGAATTATGGAGTGAAAATAGTGTAACTACAGAAAAAGTCTACAAGAAGATATTTGATATAAATAATCATGAAGAGACCGTTAGTTTAAGGAGACACTTCCATAGAAAATCACATTTTTATCCCACCAACAGGAATCGAGTAGTATACAATACTTTTATAAAAAAAAGTTTGGATAAATTTCGATCCTTATGCTCTAATAAACTTTTTTCCCTTCAGACTAGGGAAGCTTATCTTAAGGAACCTTACATCCAATTGGAGGATGTTACCTTTTATAAAAAACTGTTGGGTGATCCTACCAAAAAATTTCAAGAGGAATATAAGATGATCCTTGATTCAGCATGAACAAATGGTATTCTCACGAGAGATCATTTTTTCTTTTTATATGTTAAATACCCTGTCACACTGATTTTTAATCACATTCCCAAAATACACAAGTCCCTCACATCACCCCCCGGGCCTCCTATAATTTCAGGGATTGATTCTCTCACATCTAATTTGTCACAGTTTATTGATTTTCATTTACAGAAACACATGGTGAAGTTAGAATCTTATGTTAAAGACACGATGGATATAATCAAAAGTTGGATGACATCAGTTGGAAACCCTCTTATGCATTTGTGAGTTTAGATGTAAAGGCACCATATACCCATATACCCTATGAGAAGGGGTGGAAATGATGGGTCGCTATTTAGAGAACGATAGAGAAATATCAATGGGGCTAAAATCATTCCTGATGTCGGCAACTTTATTCATTTTGCGTCACAATTATTTTTTATTTGAAGATGGTTTCTTTTTACAGTTGATGGGGATGGCCATGGGCACTAGATTTGCACCAAGCTTTGCTAATTTATAGATGGGGTAAATTGAGCAACAACATATATGAGGAGGCCCCTTTGGCACAAATCTAGTGTTCTATGGCCGTTATATTGATGGTTTAGTTATTTTTTGGGATGGGGATGAGCACAGAGCTCTAGAATTTGTCACACATTTGAATTGTAATCAGTTCAACCTCACTTTTACACACTTTTAGTCAGGAATCAATTAATTATTTGGATCTCACATCTCTACAGAGGATAATAAAATAATTACTAATAACTATAAGAAATTGGTAAACACCAACAGTTTTTTACATTATAGAGGTGCCCATTATAAACCCTGGTTAAGGAATGTGCCCTATAGCCAATTTAGCCATCTGAGACGTAATTGTCATTCTGAAGGAATATACATTCAACAGACTACCCAAATGTTCGACGATTTCACTGATAGAGGCTATCCAACTGAACTCCTTAGATCTGCATACCAACAAGCGACCTCTAGAAATAGAAATAGCATGTTTGAAGAGAAGGGGGGAGATATTAAAAACGACAAAAAGAAATGGAGTTGATTGGGTCGATACACAACCCATGTTTATTTCCAAATTTAATAGCCAGGAAGGATGAAAAATATTCTCAGAAATAATTATGACATCCTATTGGAAGATCGAATATTAAAATCTGTTTTGGATTCAAATCCAAATGTGATTTTTAAGAAAAATCGAAGTCTTAAAAACCTGCTGGCTCCCAGCATGTTAAAGAAAGAAGCATCCACATCAAACCATGGGGAGTTTAACCACTCCACAAGTTGGCTCAGTACCCCCATTAAATGTTGCTTTAGATCAGGCATGTCCAAAGTCCGGCCCGGGGGCTAATTGCGGCCCGTGATGTCACTTCAAGCGGCCCGCAACCTCCAGCCAGAAGCAGGCGGCTGGAGGCTGACATTGGATGCACAGCACAGGACTCTAGAGGTGTGACCCTGGTGAGTGCGCCTTTACCTTGCTGGCTTGCTGTCTGCATTGGTGAGGGGTGCCGGCTGCCACTGTGACTTGTTTGGCGTCTTTCAGGCTAGTATTTGTCCAACTCCTGCTGCTGCAATTATATATCACCCTCCACTATGATCACAGTGACAGCAGTGTGCGGGGAGTGGGGAGCAGCAAAGGGATGCTTGCTCCCGTAATATGCGGAGCAGAGAAGGGCGGCGGCTGGAGCCCAAGCATCTGTCTCCTGCAGGGGAATATACAGTGAAGGGAGGCAGTATGTGGTACATACAGAGAAGAGTGGGCAGGCTGGGAGACATAGTGAATGGGGGCAGAGTGGGGGGCATACAGTGAATGGGGGCAGGCTGGGGAACATACAGTGAAGGAGGGGGATGCTGGGGGACATACAGTGAAGGAGGGGCATGCTGGGGGACATAGAGTGAAGGAGGGGCATGCTGGGGGGCATACAGTGAATTGGGGCATGCTGGGGGACATACAGTGAATGGGGCAGTGTGGGGGCATACAGTAAATGGGGCAGAGTGGGGGACCTACAGTGAATGGGGGCAGAGTGGGGGACATAAAGTGAATGGGTGCAGGCTGGGGGAAATACAGAGAAGGGGGGGTCAGGCAGGGAATATACAGTGAATGGGCACGCTGGTGGACATACAGAGAGTGGGGGCACGCTGATGGACATACAGTGAGTGGGGACACGCTGGGGGACATACAGTGAGTGGGGACATGCTGGGGGACATACAGTGAATGGGGGCACGCTGGGGACATACAGTGAATGGGGGCACGCTGGGGGACATACAGTGAATGGGGGCAGAGTGGGGGACCATTCTGATGTGATTAATGATTTAAAGAATGTCAGGCTGAATGGTTGGTCCCCATACATTTTCATGTCACCATATATGGCCCTCTTTGCAAAAAGTTTGGACACCCCTGCTTTAGATGCAGGAAAAACAGATGTCTCACCTGTTAATTTATCAATCATAGTACAGAGATAAAAGATAGTTAAAAAGTGAAGACCTTTCCCATCAGAGAATTCATCAACTGCGATTCAACATATTCTGTCTACGTGTTGCAGTGCCCATGTGGCCTGCAATACGTGGGCAGAACTACATGACCTTTGAAAAATAGATTTTGTGAACACAGGTTTGAAGCAACAGCATTCTGTATCGAGACACTTCTCTGAACACCATGATGCTAACCCTAGAGGTTTAACCATCACAGGAGTTCAGAGAATCTTGAGCACATGCAGAGGTGGTATCATTACAGGAAGCTTTGCACTAGGGAAGCTTACTCGATATGTACATTGGGCACCTTGGTTCCACAAGGGCTCAATGAGACCATTGATTTTGAGTCCCTGGTGTAGGGCCGCGTGTTCCGATCTTAGAGTTTCTTATATATGTGTTTATAATTTATTAAAATGGAGTTTAATGAACCAGATAATGAGAATATAAATATCCCCATATAGGATTTAAAAGTGTATCTATATATCTTTAGAGTCCCCCTCCCTATTTCTTACGTGTTTACAGCTCTATGATATAAAGTCTAAAAACTTGCAACATGGATACAATATTGTAGTGTTTGCCTATGAAAGGAAAGGTTGTATGTTCTAATCCTAGAGTTTTCATGTGAAAGTGTTGTAAAATTATTTTATGTTTATTTTTATGTTTATTTATTATTGAGTACAATAAACCAGATAATAGTAATATGGATTATTTAAATGAGAATTGCTCTGCATATGTAAATAGTCTCTTCCAGTTTTAGAAGAAATACAATTGATCTGTTTTTAAAAAAAAGATTATTGGATTGCGAGGTGGCTTAGAATAGAGGTGGATCAGAACAGAGGAATTTATTTTTAGTGATTTACCTGGAACCAATAGGCATGAGAAGGATTGGTATATAAAGAGTCTCATGTTAACAATGATTCGCTCTTTTAGAAAGTCCTGTTAAGGGTGAAACGCGTCAGTGACTCCACTTGTGAGGACCCACTTTTTGTTTGTCATCCCCCCTATTATCCAGAATACCCACTTGTGCAATATTGGCTCTACATCCTTAGATTCGGTCACTGCAATACCAAACACTGGTGATACCGGTCTGGCGTCTGCGCTTACATCCAATTCCAGCACCGCCGACACGAGAGGAAAAATTCGGTGAGGTAGTTTCACCGATATTATTGCTACACCATCCGACACCAGCTCACTTCCACATGAGAGATATTACACAGCGGCTGAATCCAACAAATAGCTACCTATATTATTGTGTTTGAGTAACAGAGCAGGATCACACAGAGACTATCTACTGGATAGATATCCCTTGGGAACAGGAGAACTCCGCTTCCCTAGAGGTGAGAGGTCAGGGACAGCGGTCCGGAATTTTTACGGAGCGTCCACCTGCACCACTGTGCCTAAGTGGTGGAGCGTGATTATATTACCTCATCAACCAGAGATGTTTCCCTTGGCAACAGGATGCCACTTCCCTAAAACGCGAGAGCTCAGGGATAGCGGTATGTATTTATTACAGAGTGCCCACCTGTATATACAAAAATCACCAGACTGGCACACCATGGCTGGGTGCTAACAAGCCTTTGTCCATCGAAGACCATCTATTTATCAATTAGTACCCGCAAGTTGCTGGAAACATTGTTAATAACATTTACACAGTGGGGTACTTACCATCATTTTAAAGGTTAACATCTCCTTGGGAACAGTTAAAGCTTAATATTATGCCTGGATTATACATTGGGAGGATACAAATGTGAACTATCATCATGGGTATTATATCACAGACTTTTTTATTTGATGCATCGATACTAAGTATGAGATAAATCCTTTTTGCCTAGGCTAAATAATTTAAAAAATTTATCCTTTCTGATCCACCTCGCAAAATCTCTTTTCTCAATTATATAAATGTAATGTAATCAGATTAGGTCAGTACAGAAATATGTATTGTGACCTTTTTTATGTATATTATAGTTGTATGTAATTTGAATTTGTGTGTTTTTATTTTATGATTTGACTTTTATATGTATGTTTAGAATAAATGTATCTAAAGATAATTATGATGGTTTGAATACTTTTGTAGTGTTCCTGTTTCTTGGCAATTAGCGCAGAATTCTTTCGTTTAAATTGAGTGTGTTGATTTTCTGAGAGATATCGTTATACACCCTGCACATGTGTATTTATTGCTTTCTGCTGCTGCTTTTTGTTATATAGAAGATTCATTTTAGAATACCACTAATAGTAATAATCATATAAATAGCTATTTGAATAGACTTAAAAGTGCCTGAGTCGATGGTTGCAATGGAAGACTGTTGATGTTTTTACCTATCGTTGGTCATCTGTTTTTTTTTTTTGACAGATTGGAATGTGGGTCAATCAAAACATGGGGTGGGGCTACAAGGCTGTCCCCTTGGGGAAAAAGAAAAATATATTTGTTTATGCTTGACGTTGATGGAGGGAAACCTTGTTCTCCCCCATCGATGGCAAAACTATTCTACATTTACATAAACCATCAATAATTTTGAATCATGGTCGATGGCCATCCCTAGTATTTGGACAGTTTGGATAAAAAGCGATACAATTATTTGTTCACATATGTTAATTACAGTGTACATTGTATCATCCAGTTTTCTCTTTTTGTTCTTTCAGATGTATGCCATGTGATGAGGATTTATTAAAGTGGTGCAGCATATTTGTATATATTGTTATATTATTATTATTATTATTATTATTATTAATAAAATTCATATTAGTTGATGCATATGCAGATGTTATAAATCAAACTAATGAGCAATAAAAGCTGTTCTACCTGAATGTCATAATTGGACTCAAAAAAAGAAAAGCTCTTAATTTGGTAATTCCCTAAGGGATTTTTAAAAAATGTTTATTGCGGTAGTAAAATCTAGCCTCAGCAATTAAAATCAATGTCACTTTATTTAAAACATAGAAATACATAATGGTTTCCGCAAATGAGTTGCAGTAAATATTTGAGTACTATTTAAACCCTTTGCAGGCAATTAAGGTTGACTTATAGTATTATACATTTGGCTGCTTTATTTATAAAAATGTTCACACATTTGACAAAATTGGTTTAATTGTAACAAAAATCACTAGGCAGTGTTAGTTAGCATTACAATCCGATTATTTGGATTTCAAGGTTGACACAAGAAAAACACATGGACGCCAATTGGGAACTGTTATGTGACCTGAAACATATTGAGTGAAGAACACTCATTAGGGGACCTGGTGCACTTATTGGGGGTCCATGTATTGACATTGACACAAAATAAGTGAAAAATTGTGCCAATCCTGAGTGGTGCATGTTGACCATTTGCTGTCCTCCTAATGACTGTCGACCTAGGCATTGTCTGTGAGCTATACCACATCTGATAGTTGTCTATAAGTGGTTTTGAAGAGATAAAGTAGAAGGTGATACCGCACCAGCCAGTCAGCTGTGTTTGAAAAATTGCAGTTAGGATTTGATTGGCTGGTGCATTATCACTTCCATTTTATCTCTTCACCTGGCTTAATACATCTGCCCCAATATTTCTTATAGACAACTACTGTATCTACATATTTTTTGGAAAATCTGAAATAGTTGTTTTTACTCTGAATTTTTGCTATAAGGCAGTATTTTTTTCTTTATGAACTTAGGTTAATGTGATTTGGAAGCACTGCTGTGATTCTTCTTTGTGATTACAAGCTCTGACCTGTGTGTCAGTAAAGTCTGAAATCTTCTGCCTTGTTTTATAAACTACTCAGCAAATACACTTTAGTATGGAAGATGGCGAATCTGAGCTAAAAATAATAACCTTCAAAAGAATTTTGATGTGATCTACAGTATGTGACAATGGCAAATTGTTATTATCTAAATGAGTTCCGTCTCTCTCTGTCGCTAGAACAATGTTATTGTTACCAGCTGGTTTTTCTTCTTAATAGACTAGTTTACTTTAGGGCAGTGTCAGACAGGGCATGAAGGGCCCACCAGGGAAATGCATTGGTAGGGGCCCATGTTTTAGGCCAGTCTTCAGAACCGCATAGGCTTGACTAACCATTAGAGAGAGCATGGTCTGGGCCCCTTCATAAATATACATAGTTAATACTATATATAAAATACTCAGTGGGGCCAAGAGAGGGGAGAAGGGGGTACTAATTCCCGGGCCCAAGTCTGATGGAGGTTCCCTGTGGGGCCCTCATTACCGTAGAAGCTGCCACCGCAGATCTTCTAAACCCAGCACATGCTACTGTGTGCTGGGCTGCAGTATGGCCATTGGCTTGATCTATATTTAATTTTAGGGGTGCATGGCTACACCTTTCAGGGTGAAGCCACACCTCCTGAAAAGTACCAGGGCCTGGCCAGACTCTCAGCTGCCCTGATAATACCATATAGAAGGGTACGCATGATAATGTACCAGATTAATACCAGCAATGAATTGTAGAAAATACACCAAAGGCCTGTGCAGTACAATGTAACATATATATATATAATATAAGTGCACAGAGTGGAACATAAGAGTGGGTGGCCCCCAGGCCAGTAGTGAAGCTTGTGGGTTGTGAGCACCGGAGCAAAAAAATATCATTTGGACGCCCCCCCCCCCTCCTCCTGCACCCCATCCCAAGTTCACAATCTGCAACACAACAGTGGGTGACAGGGAGAGGCAGGGAAGGCAAAATTTGACAGGGGAAAACAGTGGGTGACAGGGGTGCAGTGGGCCCCTCAGTCCTCAAGGGATCCGGGGCACTGCACCTGCTGCACCAATGGTAGTTCCGCCTCTGGCCAGGCAGTGGAGCACACAGGACGTTTACCCTGTACCCTTGTTGGGCCACTCCAACCCTACTTTAGGGTATATTGCATCTGTTTCCCATGTAAAAGATAGAAATTCAGTAAAACCCCAGAAAAGGCATATGGATCCCCTATGTATAATATCTCCTGTGGTCCCACAGCACAGCAAGCCCCATAGGATTCTATGTGGAGAAGTGAAGGCATTTCCCTTAGCAACCTACCAACTTCTACAGTAGCTAACATTTCTGTTATCGAGTACATTCTATACAATGGGGCAGATGTATTAAGCCTGGAGAAGAGAAAAACTGAAGATAAAGCGGAGATAAAGTGAAAGGAGATAAAGCACCAGTCAATGAACTGTGTTTTTAAATGACAGTTGGGAGTTCATTGGCTGGTGATTTATCTACTTTTACCTTATCTATTTTTTATCTCGTTTATCTCTTCTCCAGGTTTAATACATCTACCCCAATGTTAGGTAAAATCTGATTGGTTACGAAAGGCAACTAATCCATATGCCCACTTCTTCTCTGTTTAGAGAGTGTAATACATCCTCACTTTGTAGTAGGATAATGTAAAGCTTTTTGGTCATCATGGTATTAAAAATGAGCAGGAAATGATCACACAAATATTTTAGATCTCTGATCTACTCTCAGTTAGTAAAAGAGTAAATACTGTATATCTATAATCTCTCCTACATACATATATCTATGGTCTCTCCTACATACATATATCTATAGTCTCTCCTACATACATATACTGTATCTATGGTCTCTCTTACATACATATAGCTATGGTCTCTTTTACATATATATAGCTATGGTCTCTCTTACATACATATATCTATGGTCTCTCCTACATACATATATCTATGGTCTCTCCTACATACATATACTGTATCTATGGTCTCTCTTACATACATATAGCTATGGTCTCTCTTACATACATATAACTATGGTCTCTCTTACATACATATAACTATGGTCTCTCTTACATACATATATCTATGGTGTCTCCTACATACATATATCTATGGTCTCTCTTATATGCATATAACTATGGTCTCTCTTACATACATATAACTATGATCTCTCTTACATACATATATCTATGGTCTCTCCTACATACATATATCTATGGTCTCTCTTACATATATATAGCTATGGTCTCTCTTACATACATATATCTATGGTCTCTCCTACATACATATATCTATGGTCTCTCTTACATACATATAACTATGGTCTCTCTTACATACATATATCTATGGTCTCTCTTACATACATATATCTATGGTCTCTCCTACATACATATATCTATGGTCTCTCCTACATACATATACTGTATCTATGGTCTCTCTTACATACATATAGCTATGGTCTCTCTTACATACATATAGCTATGGTCTCTCTTACATACATATATCTATGGTCTCTCCTACATACATATATCTATGGTCTCTCTTACATATATATAGCTATGGTCTCTCTTACATACATATGTCTATGGTCTCTCCTACATACATATATCTATGGTCTCTCTTACATATATATAGCTATGGTCTCTCTTAAATACAAATATCTATGGTCTCTCCTACATACATATATCTATGGTCTCTCTTACATACATATAGCTATGGTCTCTCTTACATACATATATCTATGGTCTCTCCTACATACATATATCTATGGTCTCTCTTACATATATATAGCTATGGTCTCTCTTACATACATATATCTATGGTCTCTCTTAAATACATGTATCTATGGTCTCTCTTACATATATATAGCTATGGTCTCTCTTAAATACAAATATCTATGGTCTCTCCTACATACATATATCTATGGTCTCTCTTACATACATATAGCTATGGTCTCTCTTACATACATATATCTATGGTCTCTCCTACATACATATATCTATGGTCTCTCTTACATATATATAGCTATGGTCTCTCTTACATACATATATCTATGGTCTCTCTTAAGTACATGTATCTATGGTCTATCTTACATACACATTTCTATGGTCTCTCTTACATACATATAACTATGGTCTCTCTTACATACATATATCTATGGTCTCTCTTACATATATATAGCTATGGTCTCTCTTACATACATATAGCTATGGTCTCTCTTACATACATATAGCTATGGTCTCTCTTACATACATATAACTATGGTCTCTCTTACATACATATATCTATGGTCTCTCTTACATACATATAACTATGGTCTCTCTTACATACATAGATCTATGGTCTCTCTTACATACAAATATCTATGGTCTCTCTTACATACATATATCTATGGTCTCTCTTACATACATATATCTATGGTCTCTCTTAAATATATATATATCTATGGTGTCTCCTACATACATATATCTATGGTCTCTCTTACATACAAATATCTATGGTCTCTCTTACATACATATATCTATGGTCTCTCTTACATACATATATCTATGGTCTCTCTTACATACATATATCTATGGTCTCTCTTACATACATATATCTATGGTCTCTCTTACATACATATATCTATGGTCTCTCTTACATACATATATCTATGGTCTCTCTTACATACAAATATCTATGGCATACTTGCCAACTTTTTATTTTGCCTTTCCGGGAGAAGCCCGGAGAGAACAGCCGAATCTCTTGGTCGGGGGGCGAGGACAAGGTTGACGATTCAAATCTCCACCCCCAATCCATGCAAACACCGTGATTCATCATTTTAGTCCCGCCCCCTCCTACGGACCAACGATTTTTGGCACTTCTTTCAGCGGCTCTGGGGGGGAGCGGGATTCTGGGTGGCATGCCGGAGACTTGCCCACCTTCCTAAGGTGGGGGGGGGAGGGGGTCCCGATTTTTGGGAGTCTCCCGGACATTCCGGGAGGGTAGACAAGTATGAGCTATGGTCTCTCTTACATACATATAACTATGGGATGTTATATACATATATCTATAGGCTTTCTTACATAAATACATGATAGCTATGGTCTCTATTATGTACATATATTTATGGACTCTCTTACAGTACATACATATATCTATAGGCTTTCTTACATAAATTCATTATAGCTATGGTCTATCTTACGTACATATATTATTTATGGGCTTTCTTACGTACATATATTTATGGACTCTCTTACAGTACATACATATATCTATAGGCTTTCTTACATAGATACATTATAGCTATGGTCTATCTTACGTACATATATTTATGGACTCTCCCATACATATACTACCTGTATCTATCGGCTTTCTTACATGGATACATTATAGCAGTGGTCTATCTTACGTACATATATTATTTATGGTCTATCTTACGTACATATATTTATGGACTCTCTTACAGTACATACATATATCTATAGGCTTTCTTACATAGATACATTATAGCTATGGTCTATCTTACGTACATATATTTATGGACTCTCGCATACATATTCTACCTGTATCTATCGGCTTTTTTACATAGATACATTATAGCTATCGTCTATCTTACGTACATATATTATTTATGGGCTTTCTTACGTACATATATTTATAGACTCTCCCATACATATTCTACCTGTATCTATGGGCTTTCTTACTTGACTTCCACCTTCCTAGGATATGACAAATATCTGTATATTGGTTTATAGCAGCATTTATAATAATAAATCTCCTGCGCTAGCAGAGTATACCTGTCACATATAACAAACTGAAGCAATATTACAGATGTTGTTACACATCATATGACGCGCGTTGTACAGTGTGATGAGAAAAACAATGAGGATGTTCATGTTATTTTATTTTATTACTATTTGTTTTCCTTTCAGCTTAATAATTCCTTTTTATTTGGAGTTTATAATGTAGTGTTTAAGTCTAACTGCGGATACTTCTTACTGGAGGATTGTTTTTATGTTCTTGTTTTGAATCACCATACCTCCTATTTGTCCCAATTACAGAAGGACAGTCCAACTTATTGAACACTGACACACTGTCCCAACCCTGGGTCACAATAAACTGCGGGCAGGTTAGGAGAACAGTGTGATCGCTGAATAGATGCCATGCGCATGGCGTCTAGCATTGCAGAGGGGGGGGGGGGGGGGGGGGCACGCACTGATCATGCACCCAAAAATTTCAAAAACAGAGTCGCAGAGCCCAAACCTTACCCTTTTAGGGTCGGCTGCTCCTCAGGCCCCAATCAGAAGAACGCCAAAGTAATAATAATAATAATAATAATAATATTTATATAGCACTTTTCTCCCAATAGGACTCAAAGTGCTTCACCATTGTCTTTACAGCTCAAAATACAAAACAAGCGTAACAGTAGATGTCAGTGAAATGCTTGAGTAAATAAGTATGTCTTTAGTCTATTTTTATAGAATTCTACAGTGGGGGCTGCTTGCACTGTGCAAGGAAGAGAGTTCCATAGAGTTGGATCAACAAAGTTGAAAGCTCTACCCCCAAATTGATATGGAATAATCCTTCCCAGTGCCAGATTAACCAATAGGCTGATTAGGCTACAGCCTAGGGCACCAAGGATGGGGGGGGGGGGAGCTTGCAGGTGACAGCTGAGAAATAAAATGATTCCATGCTTGTTAGCTATCACCAGCCCCAATGTACTGTGGGGGGCACAGTTCTTAAGGTGACTGCCAGGTGGCTGTGCCAATGTAATTTACTGATGGAACCATTTACTTTATGTACATTGTGCAGCAGTGCCAGCCGGGCAGCCTAAAGCCAAAGTCTCCTTCACACACCACAAGCATCAGGTCCTACATGCCAGTTGTATAACCTTCATTACATGCACATGGGCAGTATGACTGGCGAGTCCTGAGCACCCATACATGTGTGTTTAGCAGCATTACATGTGGAGCTACATGTGTATTAGCCAAGGGCACCTGGAACCTTTCCCCTTCCTTTCATGGGATATTTATGGCAGCACTTACATTGCATCTGATTATTTCATCTGAAAGTCCACATCTTGGGGTGGAGCAGTATAAGTATCATAAGGTTGGCTACACACAAGAACGATGTGTACCCAGCCGATATGTCGGCCTGTGTGGCTGACATGTAGGATTCTGAGTGCACATTATGCAAAGTTAATGAAGGACAGAATGACCACAATCCTTCATCAGCATACATGGTATCGCTGATGATGTTAATAGGTTTTATGTTCAGCACATCAGACCTGATGACATCACATGTGACCGGCGGAACGTGTACACAAAGCAATCAGTCAGTCTGAACCACCCAAGGTGAAGACATATAGTATATCTCATATTGTACCCGGAATTAGACTCTGATCCTATTTTCTGTTTATACAGACTAAAAAGTTACTCCATACAGAGATACACAGTTCTAAAATAATCCTTCAAACTAATCCTCTGCAGAATAAGCCTTTACAGTAGAGTGATCAAAGGAATCCAATATGTTAGAAAGCCATTGTTTACAGTATGTCCAACTCCGGCAGTTGCACTGTCTTGGCTGCTTTCTGGGGAGGATGAGAAATGAAAAACATCTTACTAACAACCTACAAGTGATCACAGCATTCTCTCTTCTTATTGGTTAAATACCTCTTGATCCCTCCCACTGCTACTAATATGAATGTGGCTGCTGTTAACTATTTAATTAATTTTTTAAAAGCTCATCAAAATGTTGGACACCAGGGCCAGCTTATACGGTGGGGGTGTCGGTACACAGAAGAGCTGCCAGGTTTATGAAACTCCTGCTGCTGAGAGCCGGGTTCTAAAATCACCATTCACCGCACCGTACCCAGCCAGCATGGTGGTAGAAGAGACCAGTAGCCAACAGCCGCTGCTTGGGGGGAGGTGTGTGTAAGTGTCCATGTCCCGAATGGAGCCCTTATCAGGTACCCTCTGCATCAAGTAACAAAGACTAATTCTCAGATAACCTAATATTCTGTACTATTAAAAGCAATTGGGCTATAAGCTTAAAATGATCCTACTCTGATAGAGGCAGAATCCAGTCCAGTGGTTTTATAATCCTCCATCTGATTTTTAAATAACAAAACATATTTAAATTTCCACCAAAGCTCATTATTTTGTGGACCATTTACATGGTTGTTATTTTTAATAAGTTTTGTTAATTAGAAGAGTTAGATGGAAGTATTTTGTACTATATGTTCTATACATAGGGGTATAATCAATGCTCTGACGGCGAGCTATGATGGCGAGCAGTGCAGATAGCTCGCCATCATAGCTCGTCATCAGTATTCAACTGCCCCCCTTCACTCTCCGTTTCCACCTCGCTGGTTATTTTCAGCGAGGTGAAAACGACGAGTGCACCAGCAAAATGGCGGGGCTCGCCACAAAATGCAGTAAGCTCACTGCATTTGCGATGAACCTTGTCGTTCAAGGGAATTCTCTGACAGCGAGGATTTCCCCATTGAATACAGAGAGCGGCCGGCGAGGGGGTTTGACAGTGAGAATGGCTTGTCCTTGCCGAAAACAAGCCATCCTCACCACACAAACCCCCTCGCTGGGGGCATTGAGTACCGCCCATAGTATAGTATACAGTAGATGGACGAGGTTTGTGGAGAAGACTTGGATTTTGCACCAGATTTAAGCTGACAAGATCTTGAATTGTCCCATAACCAGTTGCCTTTTTAGGATCTTCCACAGGGATTTTGTGAAAGAACACATTTGTGGGTTTGCTTGAAATATTGATACAGAATAGTTTCATACATCAAAGATACAAATGTAATAAACACAGTGTGGTTCATTTACTAAGATGGGTGTTTTACTGAAGATGATGGGATGTTGCTATGGGCACCCAATCAGATTTTATCTATTATCTTCTAGAAGGTGATTAATAAATAAGAAGTAGATGCTGACTGGTTGATCAGGGCAGCTTCCCATCGTCAATAGAACTCCCATCGTAGTAAATAAATACCAGTTTGACTGCTTCCCCCCCATCCCAATTTAAGCAACTAATGCTTTTCATGTATTTATGGAAAGAACCAAATTATTATTTTCTTAATGAATGACGTGTTTATATTTTTTAGATAACATTTATATTATTACCTCTTTACCGACATACTGAATGTGAATATTTTTGGAGGCATCATCCACAAATAGAAATTCAGCATGTACTGTGTGTCTTGATATGCTCTATGTTGACCAGGTATTCTCAACCTCTGTCCTCAAGGCATACTAATACAGCTTTTAAAATGAAGTTCCAGGTCGCACCTGGGCTTTGTAGCCAACTCCAACCCGGATGAGAGTGGTGGCAAGTACCTGTCTTACGGTATTTCCGGATTGGTGAAGCACTGGCACTAGATGAAATCATGCCCTAGCACCAATTCTTCATATGCAGTAGATGGATCCTGGGTTGGATAGACCCGGCTTACCTGTTTTAACTACACTGTGACATAGGGACCAACCCTGTTATCTAGCCGGGTTTATTTATTTGGTCACTGGGCCAGGGTTCAGCTGTTTACATGAAAAGAAATCCCAGGTTTTCATGCTCTAACCCAGCATTTTCTCGCCAGTGGAAAAGGGGTATACCAGGTTTTAGTGATGCTTGAGCACAGGTGACTTAATTATTACCTCAGTTATTTTGATTTAACCATCTGTGCTGAATCCTAAATATCACTAAAACCTGCACTATTATGCTGTGTACACAGTAGAGGATTCCCGCAGCTGTAGATATAGTTAACTATTTCGGCATTGCTGTGGGAGAGCGATATTGACCGTACGAACTGGCTAATATCGTTCACAATATCAGTCAATGATATCATCCACCCCCCTGCTCAGTACATGCAGTTGCTGATGATATTGTCAGATTGAGCTGTATGTAGAGACAATGGGGCGGTCGTTAATGATCCGCGGCCGCACATATTCTTAAATATATTGACTGTACACACTGGACAATATAAATGCAATATCATTAATATCGTACATATAGTTGATGATATATCACCTAGTGTGTACCCAACTTAAGTGTGCCTTGAGGACTGAGGCTGGAAATGCATGGTGTCTATACCATGGGTGGCCAAACCGGTCCTCAAGACCTACCCAGGGCCATGTTTTCCAAGTCACCTAGCTGGTGCACAGCTGTAGTCATCACTAACTGTCACAATTTCAAACCTGCTGCATTCATTCCTACTATAGATCCACAGGTTGCCTGAGACACATCAACTGTTGGTAGATCTTGAGGACAGGTTTGGTTGAGGACCATCTACTTTCACTGGTGAATATAAAGCATTTACACTTAGTGTATAAAGCACATATTGGCCCTTATTCTGATCGGTACGGCCCGATCAGAAATATGCGGTGATGTCCGTCTTGGCGAATCCCCGCCTTCCATACGGATCGCCACCTCCGTCCGTATGCGGATATGTGGCGGTCCGCATGAATGTGGACGGGGATACGCCTCCTCCATGGTGGGAGCAGCCCCTGCATTCGATGGTCGCTGAACATCGAATGCAGGGCCGCACGCTCCACCAGGTCCCGCAACACAAGACCACACGGACACTTGTCCGTGTGAAATCTTGTATGGGGGCGGGCAGCTGACATCCGGCGATGTCAGATGCCCGCCCCGTACCCACGCGTCGCGGCCTCATTACCATGCATACGCCCCGCGTTTGCATGGGAACGCCCATGAAACGCGGGGCGTATGCATAGGGTAATGAGGATAAGTAGCCCTTCACGCCCCTCTACGCCCCCTGTGCGGCGTATAAAGAATCCATGCGGCGAAATCGCCTGCACATGCGCAGAGTGACCTCTGCACATGCGCAGACGATAAACATCGGCGGGCCGTACGCAAGCGGGAATATCCGCACCGATCAGAATAAGGGCCATTGTACTGTAGCATTAAATTCAGCTACATTTTGTTAATAGAACTGTAAAAATGTCCAGTTATTCCAACACATTTTGTAGCTACACATGACCTTTAGCTACCAATGACTATGATGAATAATGCACTGAATAAGTTTAAAAAAAAAAAACATTATCTACAGTAAATGCATTTTGAGGATTACTTGAATAGTTTTTTTATGCACTACAGGGTACTAAGTTGACAACTTATCTGCAGATAATAAACATAACTAATAATAATGTGCAATTTCTTTGAACTGTTGCTGAGGTCCTCTTGCTCACATGAACAGGATTAATGGGGTCTATCTGAATGACTTTTATAAGAACAACTTACTGAACTAAAGATACGTGTGACTTCTCTGCCAGGAGGGGCTTAATCTTTACTTAAGAAGAATCAGGTGGTTTCTCTGATCTGCACCACAGAAAACATTTCATAATTAAACAGTTAATCCTTGTCCCAGCATCTTAAGATTTAGCAATGACATATTTTTCTTAACTGTGTTTTCTTTTAGTGTTCTAGAATCAGTTTGCCAGATTATTTCTATCTACTTTAGCAGAAAACATAACCTAAATTATAACAAGTTTTAATAAATGCAGCACAATTGTTTCTGTCTTTGGGGCTCATGTAAAATTGCAGGGGTAAGCACAGGATTTGCAGTGGGTGGTATTGGTGGTGGTGGTGGTGGTGGTGGTGGTGGTGGTGGGGTGGGGTGGATGTTCCAGTGGTTTCCATAAATTATGCATAGATATATCAAATTTCAGTTTATACATAGTTTTATTTTTGTTGTAGTATGTAGCTCATAGTATCCCAGAGTTATCCCAATTGGAAGCAGAGTTTCCAAATATTGTTGTTTATCTCAAACCTCCTAACCAATGGTGGTTTTTAACTATGGGCTGCGGGGCTGCAGGACAGACCACACACACACACACACACACACACACACACACACACATAAAAATCAGCCCACTGTGTGAAGCCAGATGCAGTCTGTGAGACTACACTGGCTTCAGTGCAGAGCCGGCCTTAGGCATAGGCAAACTAGGCAATTGCCATGGGCATTTGGAATGCCTAGGGGCATCAGCAGCTTCTGCTGATTAAAATGATATGCAGCATGCCCATATTCTGTGTGTGAGTGAGGCTGTATCTGCACATAAAATAGTGTATTCATGGAAATCACTGTAACATAGCATTCCGTATGCAGGTACAGCCACAGTCGCACACAGAATATATTCCTGCCACATATAATTTTAATCATCGGAAGATCCCGTGTGTCATGTGTATAAGGGCATTAATAATGTGCAACATATGTGTAAGGGGCATTATGTGTGTCATTATGTGTATGAAGGGCATTAATAAAGGTTGGCATAATGGTGGCATTATGGTTATAAGGACATTATTAATGTGTGTCATGTGTAAGGGGCATTACTGTGTGGTATTATCAGTGGTGCCGAGAGAAAGGGGTAGGGGGTACAAATTACCCAGGCCAAAGTTTGACGGAAGGGCCAGTGGGGGCCCCAGGCCCCCTCCCCTTCAGTGACAGCAGCCGCTGCAGCTCTTCTCCTCTGTCGAGCAGACACTGGTTTGTGCTGGGTTGCAGTGTGGCCATGGAGGTGCTTAAAGTACATTATTTTCTCAGGATTGTTTTCTAAGGGTATAATGTGAATAATGTGAGGAGTAATGTATATAAGGTAAAGTGGTACTACTGTGTGCTGTAACGTGAATAAGGGACACCATTGCATGATATAATGTGAAATAAGTTGCACAACTGTGTGGCATAATTTGAATTGGGGGTACTATTGTGTGGCCACGCCCCTTCCCAGCAGAAACACACCCCTGTTTGGGCTGCGCACCGAATGTGTGCACTGTTTCTATTTAAAATATTGCAGGTAGGAGCACCAAAACGATGACTGCTATGATGAGGGTGGATGGTGCTGGGAAAGGGGAGTAGGGTCAGATGCGGAACTAGTGGCGGTGCTAGGGGGCACCAGCCAAAATATTGCCTAGAGCGTCATTTAGGCTAGGGCCGGCTCTACTTCAGTGTGACTGGCAATGACTTCCTATTGGAAGTCTAACCTGTCAGTCACCCAAGGCAGTCCCATTGGTAGGTGTTCCTTCTCTCCGGGATGCCTCTATGGGCTGCTGTGGCTGCTGCCTATAAAAAACGGGTTGTGTGCATGCCTTGGTCCCGGATCTGTGAATAAGCTTCTATGGACTGCTGCCGAAGCAGCCCATAGAGACTGGGGGCCAGCACATGCACAGTACCAAAGAAGCTATTGTGCATGCGCTAGTCCTGCGACGGGGGTCAGGACCACCAACGGATACCAGCAGGCACTGGCGGTGGGGACCAGAGGGCACTGGTGGCATGGACCAGCAGCAGAGGCAGCGGAGGGGTGGGGCGGCATCGCAGCCAGCGGCAGCCCCCTCCTCCACAGAGGTTAGAGCCGCCACTACTCCCAACTGTCCTGATTACAGATGGACAGTCCCGCTAATTGGAGACTTTCCCGCGGTAGAGCACCAGGTGATCGCTGAACAGATGCCTTGTGCATGGCATCTCTTGAGTGCAGGGAGGGAGCCGGCTTCCCAGCTGCTAGAAGAGTGCTCATCACACCCCGTGAAAATGACAAAAACAGGGGGTCATGGCGCTAAGCCACGCTTCCTCTGTCCGAGGCTGTGCCCACTTGGTATGTAGCTCCACCCACTTCTCGGGACAGCAGCATGGCAGATCTTGATTTTAAATACTCAAAAGTTGGAAGGAATACTGCTGTGCTAATTTTGCTTTAGATATTCCATAATCAATACTGAGATCACTAACTGCTATATAACACAGAGTATAAAGCACTGAGATGCCCACTTTCAGTGTCCATGGACAGTGCAACAGCATCATTGTGGTTTTGAACACCATCACTTGCACCATCAACTGTGACAGTTTAAAACCCATGGCACCATCACAGCTTGCCTATAAAACTGCTTTTTTTGCAAACACTTCAAGCCACTTTCCACATACCGCACCCATAGGTGGCGATTCTGTGGGTGCTTGAGGGCCCGAGCACCCACAGAAAATGATGAGCACCCACCCGCTCAGCAGCGGCCCACTCTCCCGTGTCCCACTGCACTCCCCCTCCCTCGTCGCTGGCACAGGTACTGTGTGGGCATTTATGTACCTGCACTGTGGGGGCATTTATGTATTTGGCACTGTTGCCATAATTTGAATATTGGAGACAACTGTGCTGCATAATATAAATCAGTATTATTTTGTGGCCACGCCCCTTTCCCATGATGCCACTCCCCTATATTTTTGGCTTGAGCAGACTCCAGCAAAAACATAATCGGCACCTATGACTGCACCTAGAGTTGGGAATCTGGCTCTACTACAAGCTACTCCAGCTAGCAGCCTCTGCATACATACCCTACTGCACCGTAGGGGTGTCTGGAGTTATCACACATGCACAGTAACTAATGGAGCCCACACACGCACCGATCCCGGCGTGCGTTGTGAGCTTAACTAGCACACATAGCATCGCATCGTATGCCTTGTGCATACGATGTGCATGCAATGCGATGCTATGCTAGAAAAAGCTAGTACAAACAGTATGTGCAGCACGTACTTTTTGTACTGTACGATGAGGTGCCGCGGGAGCGCGCACCCCATCGTACAGCATCGCACCGCCGGCAACGGTGCGTGTGTGGGCACCTTAAGACCGGCCAAACATCAGCACCGCACCCAACTCTGCATCGGGGACACAGTGATTTATTTTATTTTACATCTCTGTCCACGTTACTATTTCTCTTTTTTAATACTTTGCTTGCTAGATCAGATTTTTTATATACTATAATTTATACAAAATTACAAAGGGGATCATACTGTATATATATTTATAAATTATCAGCATAAAAATGGTACCATATATTTCAGCATTTGATGCTTTATACTGTATATTTATCCCAGCATTTCAAATAATTGCTCCCTATGATTCTTCTTTTGCGTTTGAGACTTTCTGTATAAAGCCACCTGGAAGTAATCCCGATCAATCATGCAGCCCAGCCCCACAGTGCTGATCAGTGATGCTAAGCACTACAGTGTCATGGAAGTTAAGCGATGTCAAGGCAACCAGTGTAAATAGTATAAATGGGCAGAGATGTAATGGAACGCTTCAATCTTCCACTGTTTCCAGCCCAACCTCTATTCATGATCCTGATAAACAGTGATTTCCATTCTTTTCACCTCTGCGTTCTTTAGGAAACCATGGTTTAATAAGGAACCATGCACCCTCTACTGGAAACTATTATGAATATTAAAAGTCACCCATGTACGGTAGGCACAGAGCTCCCTGGTGATTTGCAAACTTTCCATACTGTTTATGATGAATGTATATAATGATAAATCACATCATGGGCAGCGTATGCCAGAAATGATAGTAAGTAGCAGAACAAAGGGGGTGATTCAGCATGGATAGGAAGGGGACAAATTTGTCCTTGTTCCAATGATCTGCGCATGTGCGTCTTTGTGTATTTGCAGCCCCTCCTGTGTGAAGGCCTTCGGCGAGTACCACGCTCATCGAGGCAATCGTACTGGTAGGGGAGGGAGGGGGACAGGTAGGGGGCGGCTGGAGGGGATCTCATAGTATTTTATGGGCATCCCCATTAAAATGCTGGGCATTCCCCTGGGAATGCATGCATGGAGTTCCATGCTGGCGACGGGCGGCTGACGTCACAGGAAGTCAGCATCTAATCATCTTTGGCGGATAGCAGCGGAAATAAAATTCCTTTTTCACAGACTTTTATTTCCGAAGGGAAGAAAATCATTCGCTAGTCGTCGACCATTGAATTATTTTCTTCCCTTCGGCCGTATGCAAGGGGATGTATACTTGGACACATCCCCTTGCATGTTACCGAGGCGATGCGGGTGGCGGGGGGCGGTTAGCCGCTAGCTAATCAGCGCTCCTAAGTAAGTGGTCCTGATTCACCCCATAAGTGCATTTGTGTATGATGTGCAACCCTTTCCCCCCCACCCAACCACAGACACACTCTAGCTATAATACCATCCACCCACCAACAGCCTCATTTGTTTCTCCTTGGTAATAGAACATGGGAATCACTAGAACAAGCACAACTGATCATTTCAGCCCTACACACTGAATGAAGATAAATGAGTTAAAAAGATGCACAATATTAAGGAGGGATAAATAGAGGCTACGTGTTACTCAGAATGTCAATTTGTAAAGAGACTTTAAACCTCCAACAGATTGTCTCACATCAGTTGTTTTTCCATTTCAGCCTGACAGACATATTGGAGGTTGGAGATTGATGACAAGCGAAGTCTAAGGAATGATCAATGATTAGTAGAAGCAAACAGAACTATGTCACGGAGTTCCACCCCCACAAATGAAGACAAGTGAGCTCTCCGAATTATTGATGGATGGACAGACGTTCACTGGTGCAGAGAGAAAGCGAGGTGTCAGAACACATTAAAAACTGTAACAGTGTGAGAGATGTATGTACTCGCTAATAACTAGACCTGAGTCCACTTATTTTTCTAAATATTTCTAGCACTTATTTGTTACATATACAGTATGATTACATGTATGCAGAGGCATAACTCTGAGAGGCAATGGAATGATCTGCCGCTGGGCTCCTGCTCCCAAGGGGGCACCTCTCCTCTCCTGAAAGTTTGAATCAGTTAATAGAAAGTCTTTAATATTGCTTCTGTGGCTGAGTCCCTCTCCTAGCAGGACCATAGATAACACATTCTTTATTTTCAACATAATATACATAACATACATGCCTAAACAGATGCATACATACTGTATATGTATATAAGGTGCTGTGTGTGTTGATGGGAGGGACACCACTAAAAATCTTGCCACCGGGCAACTGGGACGAACTTACACCACTGCATGTACTGTATAATATCATTTTGTTATGAAATGGAGCAAACTGGGGGTGCAGGATCTGCTAAAAATGGCCCTGCAAAAATGGCCGCCATCTTGCTGGAAACAGATGCTAGAGATCCTACTTGGATCAGTTTTGGCACATGGGGGGAAACATAGGGTTAGATTGGGAGGGTTAGGTTGAGAGGAGGGAGGGTTAGGGTTAGGCACTTAGAAGGGGGGTTAGGTTAGGAAGCGGGGTAAAAGGATTAGGGTTAGCCACTAAGCAGCCGGGAGGGAGGGTTGGGTTGGGTTAGGGAAAGGCAGTGGGAGGTAAGTATACTTACTAGATACCGGTTGGGATTCACTCTATCGGCATGCAGGCATTATTTTTCTGCCACCATCCACACCCCTCGTCATCCTTATGATAATCAAATTGTTTATGTACATACAATGCAAATATATTCCAAAGTACAATGATGCAAAAAGAGCCAAAGGTACAATAGAACAGAAACAAAAGAAGTGTGAATGGAGCAAATGTATAAAATTAAGGGCCTGATTCAGGTTTGCTCGATAACCTGCGAAGATTGCAGCTTAACGAGCACCTGAGATGCTGCCCGCCGCCTGTCCAAACGCCCGCCACCTGTGCTGACGACTCCCCTCGTTAAGATGCAAGGGGATGTGTAACAAAGACACGTCCTCTTGCATGCCTCCACTGCAGGAGAAATCATTTAATGGTCACCGATCTCAAATGATTTCTCCTGGCTTCGAAAATACAAGTCAGTGGGAACTGACCTTTATTTGCGAGCGGAGGGATGAAGACGGGGCTGCAGGTGATGTCCTGTGACGTCGGCCACTCGCCCCTGGCAGACATCGTCCCATCGGCGTACCCATGGGAATGCCCAGAATTTCCATGGGGATGTCCATAAACCGTTGTGCGTTCCCATGGGTGATCCCCATCACCGCTGCCATCTGCCCCCCATCCCTCCCCGCTGCAAATGGCCCGGCAAGTGTGTAACTCGCTGCTGCCATTTGTTGTCAGGTTTGCAACAAATATGCACATGCGCAAACCCCGACCATTGAGTCAGGGAGGGGACGAATTCGGATCACTGCAAGTGATGTGGAATCGGCCCAAATGTGAAAATTCAATGTGTGTATCAGTCTCTGTTGTAGGTGATTCTCAATGGTAGATAAAAAGCTATCCTTTTAATCACGTTATATCATGGCTGTATTATTTGTTTTACACAGAATACATACAAATAATATATTACACAATATGAACAAGATACAGTAATGAGAAAATATGGTATGTAGGATTATTGAATTTTCAGATAGGCAATATCCATTGTTATCGTATCAGCACACTTTACCAATTATATACATTTACTTGAACAATATTTTACTTGTTAAAAAAGATGTGCTCGGACCCTTGTGTTTCTGTTTTGGTCTTCAGTTGTGTCAAAACCTCCTTCAAAGTGTTTTGGTTCAATTTGGAATTGGTTTTGGAATTATTGAAAGTTTATAAAAATAGCTAAAATCATGTCTTTGGATATCTTTTTGTTCCTACAGTATTATTAAAATCAATTACATTAATAAATAACATTAATTTCTAGTAATTTCTGGTCAACTTTGGCTACATATACAGAGAAGCCTTGAGGTGGCTTGGGGGCATATCATACACCTGCGCAGGTATATGTAACCAATATCTCTGAATTCTATTATCATGTAGTGTTCAAGATTGGTTACTAATACTACTCAGTATTAACCGCTCCCCCATGCACCTGAGTAATATTACTGAACTAATTGAGCATCTACCACTATCTGTATGTATGTTGTTAGAGGCAGAAGGGAGCCCATATTAGGTGTAGATGCGGGTCCTGATATGCCACATGGAGTAGTCTGGGGTTGCTCCAAGGTACAGTAAGTAGCTCTTAGTTTGGATATATCAAGTAAGGAGCCATTATCATGTGGCTCCTTGCTGGTTAATCGTAGACCCAATTTAGGGTAACGGTGGTGTGGGGTGCGGTGCTCCTGGACTGGTTGGGCTGGGTGGCTTTAGTGCGGCATGCCCTTACATTCTATTAACACCCTGCACCTAGATATAGCGCTAGGGACCCCCAATATATCAGTAATATTACTGAACTAATTGAGCATCTACTACTATCTGTATGTACAACTTTGGCCACACTCTTCTGTGTGAAATGTACCTGAAATCCCCTGAAAAGAAAGGGACTTACAAGCAATTTGAAACCCAATATTCAGATCTTAAATGTAAGTTCTGAGATCTTATTTCAAACAGAATGCAGATAGTGTACTTCAGATCCTACACATTTCGTCCTTAGGAAGTCCTAAGGACGAAATGTGTAGGCCCTGAAATCCACAATCTGCATTCCATTTGAAATTAAAAAAAGGAATTGTTATAGTTCATTTACTTTGAAAACCTGTATTACCTTTATGAATTTTAAAGAATTTCCTGAATGTAATAGTGCATTCACATTTTACTATTATTTACTCTGTGAATAAAATTGTTATTTTTAAAGATTTACATTTTATTGATTGTATTCTAAATTCGGCCGATTTTTGCGCTAAGATTTTTACTTCAAATTGGATGTGATCCAATGTGCACTCCCGTGGACCTTTTGCTGCATCTTTTGATCTTCCATGCTGCAGGGAAGATCAGCTAAAGATCTGTGGAACTCAGGTGCTTGGGTGTTCGGGCATTTGGCAGTTGGGGCTTTCGGGTGTTCAGGAATGTTCGACACTCAGGTGTTCCGGCCCACTCGGGTGCTTGGGTATTCAGGTTCGGTATTTGGAAGTTGGGATGTTCGGGCACTCGGGAACTGGATTGGCCATGATTGGCTAAAAATTCAGCCTTCGAACTCTGCAAATTAAAAAAGCTGCTGAGTTCTCAGTATTCATATTTTCTGATTGGGAAGTAATTGGTATTTGGCTGCTGAGTTTCCCAGCAGCCAAATACAGATGTATCGGGTCTCATCATTGCCGCCAGGCCGCCATGGCGGAGGTTCTGGCGCATCGATATTCTCTTGGTGCTGGCGTCCGCCAAGGGGCGTGGGAGCACGCCATGTAATACAATCCGCCACCACTGGGTGGCTAATGCTCCATCAAGCTACAGTCGGAGTGATGTGCCAGTGGTATCCCGCTATTCGCCGTAAAGAGCGCGCTTACAGTATGAGACGCTCGTGCACAATGAGCCGCTCGTAGGAAATGAGACGCTCGTGGCCGTAGGAGTGAGCAAAAGGGCTAAAATACCTTCACATTCACGTAGCCGATGCTGAATAATTTGAACTGTTGGTACTGTGCATACAGTAATGTGTATGCAGCTGAAGGCAACCGCCTCCTCCCCTTCCAGACTTGACCTACTGTACACAAAAGTACAATACATTATATAACAGCGCTAATCCATGTAAGGACCGTCTCAGACGCTGCCGGTATTCGGGTTTCGCTGCTAGGGCTGCGGATGCCACTGATGGAGTCACTATACTTTTGTTAGCCTTCCAGCTGCTCTGGGTAAGTTTACCCTAAATGTGCTCTTTAAATTGTTTTTTTTTTTCTCATTGAAATAATCTAGTCCAATAAATCTATATCCCTAATTTGCATTTATGCTTAAATGAGCCTAGTGTCTTTTTGACTTCTTACAAGGCCGTGCTATTATCGTGGAAGTTAATAAGCATGACCTTGATAGGCAGGCAAAGGAAAGAAAGGCAATCATTTCTGAATCACGTGACACGTATGATATGGCAAAACAATGACAATCAAGACAGCACATGTAACAGTATATATCTTATGCAGTGTCACATTATATTATCCCATAGGTGATAATACTGTTTTACCAGAGCTAGTACTGAGTATATTGAATTGCCAGTATGAGACTGCAATCTTTATAATAAAAAACATTTAATTACAATCTATATGCAGGATCTAAGATGAATTGTATATAACAGTTTCAAGGGGACGGGCATAATTCACCATAGTTAAAAGTCTAATTGCTTGTGGAAAGAACTCATATCACTGAAGCATTCACTTATTAGCACTGTTGAGTTACGATAACAGGACTTCGGATTGTATAGTTCAGTACATTTAAGGCAGCCCCTGGCATTTCATCCAGAAATGTGAGCTAGTTATTGTGCCGGCCCCAAGGTAATATTAGTGTAGAATTTATAACAACCATGATTAAAATGTTGCAACTGTGTGCACTTAACTTGTGTGAAAGGAGAGAAAACTCATGCAGCAATGAGACTTCACAGCTCCTTGGGGGTTTTTAGCTATACCTTCTCTTATCACCATTAATTTTCATTAATGCGGAAATTAGATTCACCTCCAGAGGAAGCTCATCTACACTTTGCCAGAAACTTTCATCCTTCAAGGTAAAATACTGTTTAAATCTTCTTTATTTTTTGTGCAAAGTACTGTAGCGTTCCGTTTGCAAGGAGCCAAAGGGGTCTTGTGTGCATGAAAGCTATCTACATACATCAGATGCTGGAAAACGCAAGTAATTCAGATCTACACCGTACACAAAGTAATACATGGTCTGACCTTTCCTTTTTGAATAAAGCTTTCAAACTAAATTGCAACCTGTTTTTAGTGGATAATATAACTTTTACCCAAGGAGAAATAGGCCTGATGTGTTTTTTTTACTACATATTTTTTTTTTGCTTCAGATTTTAGTATTATAACAAATCTAGATAATTGCTCTCTTTTTATTATTTTTAATAATTCAGCACTGTGTATAGAGAATATTTGTCTTTCACATCACTCATGTCCCCATCGGAGTTTATAGCTGGGTACACACTGGGCAATAAATTGTCAATGATATGGACAATATCGATATTGTTGAGGATATCGAGTATATATTGTCCAGTGTGTAGAGTCAATATCGTTAATGATGCGCACTTGTGCAAGTTGGTTACCCCAGCTCAATCTGAAAATATCATCAGCGACTGCATGTGCAGATGGGGGGGTGACGTCACTGATGTCACCTGCACCCCTGTGAACAACCTCAGCCAGGGCCGGCGTCACAACAAGGCAGCTTTAGGTATCTGCTCGGGGCGCCGGCCACTGGAGGGCATCAGGAGGGAGCAGGATGGAGGTGAGCAACTCCCCCGTCCCCTGTGGAGCGACACGGTGGCCGCATCACCCGGCAAACCCCACACCCCTCCTGGGAGTGATCCCACTGCTGCATCATCTGGAACACACCCCTCCCCCCCATGAAACCCCCCCTGAAGTGACATGACATCACCCGTCTCCCCCCACCGTGGAGCTGGTGAGCGCCGGGGCGCCCCCCCCTGCCTGGGGCTCTCCGGTGCCCTGACTTCAGCCAGTGTGTATGGTCAATATAGTTCTCCAGCAGTACCGCTAATATTGTTAACTATTATCGCAGAAGTGAGAATCGCTAAATGTGTACCCAGCATAACTTCCCTAACACAATCATACTGTAGATACGTACACATACCTCTCAACAGGACCCATTCCAGGAGGGACACAATGCTCTGTTCCTGGACTCCCTCTTAATTTATGATTGCCATCACATGTGTGGAGTTGGTTAACTCAAAAGAAAGGTGTTTCACCACAGTTAATGACTATTGTAATTTACAAGTGAAATACAGAACATTTTGCTCCCCATGGATTAAAGCTGGATACACACTATAAGATTATTTTTCCAATCTGGCTGGTTGAAACGAGATTCTGGGAATGTCTGGGAACAAATTGCAATCAACAATTTACTCTCAAAAGCTGGAAATGGACAGAAACAGTGGCGGTTTTTACCTATGGGCTGCAGGACTGCAGCCCCTCCAGGTAAATTCCGCCATTGTGGCCTGGATATGTAAAGCCAGATGCAGTCTGTGAGATTAGGGATGGCCATCGACCATCGATGATCCAAATCATTGATGGTTCATGGCCGATGTTGAATACTTTTGCCATCGATGGGGGAGAACCAGATGGTTTCCCTCCATCAATGGAACAGCAAAACAATGTTTTTCCTTTTTTTTTCTTTCAAAGTGCCGGGACACCCACGAAGCCCTGCCCCCGTGTTTTGATTGGCCTACATGCTAATCAATTAAACACAATGGATGGCCATCTATATGTAAAAAGATCGATGGTCAGTTATTGCATAGTTTAGCACTATCGATGGCCAGTTGCACAATTGCAATCGATGGCAACCATCGATGGCAATGGCAATGATGGCCATCCCTATGTGAGACTGCACTGGCTTCACTGTGACTGGCAGTGACTTCCTATTGGAAGTCCGACCTGCCCGTCACCCAAGGCAGTCCGAAAGGGAGGTGTGTTCCCTCCCTCTGGGATGCCTCTATGGGCTGCTATGTCTGCAGCCCATATAATCTGATGTCTGCGCATGCGCAGTAGCATAGCCAATACTGCTCATGCGCTGGTCCCTGTGCCTGTCATCTGCAGTGTACAGGTGCCTGGACTGTATTTTAGCTTTTATGGGCTGCTGATGATGATTACTACGTGTAATACATGTCTAGCACAATTCCAGCATTGTATTGTTGTAAAACGTGTTATTTTCTGAAAGTAGGTATTTATATACCAAAACATGATGCTTTTCTTTTGACCAAGATAAGTTTATATAATAATCAAATAATTTTACTGTAAATATGTGATAATTAAAATCCATTTTAACTTTTCCGATCCTAAGTTTGACAAGTTATTAATTATAATCTAATAATAGAGGAATGCACTGACACACCTGTCAGAAAACTGTGCTCCATGCAAGCAAGTACTGTGTGCTGTTTGTTAAATGAAGGAAGTGGAGAGTAGGAAGAGGCAATGAAGGGAGAAGCACTGCCTGTAATAAATCAATGTGATTGTTTTGCTTGGAAGGAAAGCATTTGATTGCTGTCATTATGTTTGCTATGTGCTGGAAGGCAAAAAATGTACCTTTTTTGCTGAATGAATTATATTCAGTGTTTCCTGTATTACTAGGTTCCACATCTGTGCTTGCAAAGGGAATGTTCTCATGATGCACAAGAAGCAGATCTGTCGTGAATTTGTCTACAACAGTGGTTCCAAACCTTGGGTACTTGTACCCCTGAGGGGTACTCAGCAGACCAGTTGGGGGAATTTGAAAATAATATTGGTAATGGTGGAAGAAGAAGACTCCAGATGGCAGAAGTCTCCCATAGCCATGGAGATAATCCACTTTGTGTCACTTCGGGGTCTGTCTGCAGCACCACCAGCACCATCTGCCAACTTGGGGCAGCACCATCAGTGCCTCCACCTGCTTTTGCCCGACCAGAAAGCCACTGGGAGCTACCTGTGCTGCCCTCAGATATCAGTGATCATCTTCCCACATTGGCAGAGGTTGAGGAAGCAGCGGCATTAATCCTACAGGTGTTAGCAGGAATCCTGAAGACAGTATACAGCCAGCGGCCAGACAGAGAGGAACCCGATTCCTGACCGCACATGAATCCTCTGCCACTCCTTGATACAACATACTGCTCACTTCCACTCCACTCGTAAGTGCTTTGGATACTACAAATTGAGAGGAAGGGGGTACTCATAAATGAAAAGTCTAATCAAGGGGTAAAAAAGGTTGGGAAACGCTGGTCTAAAAGATGCGCTTAACAGATCGGAGGCACTGTTTTCCAATGCTGCCCATACAATGTACAGCTGAATCCCCATTTCTGATCTGAATGTGAAAAGTTTTATTGTTCCTCAGTGAGAAAAACAAAATAGCAATCTAGCAAATATGATACCTTTTAATGGCTAACAAAAATAAATGTTGTTAAAATGCAAGCTTTCTAGACTACTTAGGTCTCTTCCTCAGGCATGGTACCTGAGGAAGAGACCTAAGTAGTCTCGAAAGCTTGCATTTTAACAACATTTATTTTTGTTAGCCATTAAAAGGTATCATATTTGCTAGATTGCTATTTTGTTTTTCTCACTGAGGAACAATAAAACTTTTCTTATCAACTGGCTAACACGGTACCAAACTTTTTTCTTTTGATCTGAATGTGCTAACTCCAGTGATGAGGATCCCATTTTTGGGATGGAATGGGCAAATCAAGATATTCAACATGTTGGTTTTGCTGATAACCTGACTCGTTCATCATCAGAACGGGGAACTGTCCCAATTGGCCCAGGTCTATCTGCCAAGCCAATGATATCTGCTCACACTAGCAGGCACTCTTTTTGGAGGCACATGAGCGTCATACCCTGAAAAGTGCTGGGGAGAAATTCACCTGGCAAAGCTTTCCCGCAAGCTCTGTCCCCGCAGGTGAAATTTATAATATTCTTGAAATGTTTTTAAAGTCTATCTAGTTGCTTGATGTCCCGCTAAGTCATAGGGATTGATTTACTAATAACCCTTTCACACCGGCCACCCGGCAATTACCCAGCATTTTTGAGTGCCGGTTCATTTTTACCAGGTGAAGCCTGGCCCCAATTCACACCAGAAGCAAATTCCCAGGTTAAAGCTTTTCAACACGAGAATTTGCTGAAAAATCCAGGATTTTCTTTGGTGTGAAAGGGTCAACAGAGATCTTAAATCCAGGCACTCCACCCACCCCCGGTCAAGAGCAGGGTTGTATTACCGGGATTCAAGACCCGTGTTGACCCATTCACACCAAAGAAAAACTTGTTTTTTTCAGCAAATTCTCGGATTGAAAAGCTTTAACCTGGGAATTTTCTTCTGTTGTGAAAGGGGTATAAGATGGGAGTCCTATTTCAGATGGAATGCTACTATGGGTAACCAATCAGAATCTACTTATTTATTTAGCACCTTCAATGAGATAATAGATAGAATCCGATTGGTTGTCCATAGAAAATCCCATCTGAAATATCGCTCACATCTTAGTAAATAAACAACAACCTGTATGGCTAAGTATTGAGATGTATATTGCAAGCCTGATAAACTCCACATGCAGTAGCCTCCCGTAGGTGATCAGGAGTCCCTCTAATTCTTCACCAACAATGATCTTAACCCTTAACCCTTTGAGTGCCAAGTGAATTTTTCAAAATAGGTGCGAAAATTGCCAAGCAAACATCGTTATTCCTCATAACGACCTGTAATGTTACCTTATATAGGAAATATAATCACAACATTTTTTATTTATAAAACAATTGTGAGAAAAGCATGCATTTTAGCAGATATTGTGCACATCTCTCACACTCAAATGGTTAATAAGGCAAGTACTGAGTACGTACACTATATATATATATATACTGTATATTGTAAATATGCTCAATTTGCGTACCAGGCTATGAGGTCAAACTGCATCAAGGCCACAGGATGTAAAAAAAAAAACGGCTGATGCATTTCTGTGTTTTGTGTATCAAACACTTTCTTGCAGACTTAATCCTCACTTATATATAGAACATTTTCCCCCATATTTCTCTGAACCTGCAGCATCAAGCCTCTAATCCTTTGAACAAATTTTAATTATTTGTCTGCCTTGGGGGAAAAGAATGTGCGAAGGGTAATTAATAGTTAATCTCTTTTTTATGCTACACTCATAATTATTTCTTCACTGTTTTGTAAATCTACACTTATTTTGTTTAATTTATGTGTGGTTTAGAAACGGTAAGATTTACTAAAGGCCACATTCACTTACAATCACATATCTCCTATATATTTAGCCAGATCTGTCAATCACTGTGTATATAACGCTGGGAAGAGTTAGCCAGTGAACTCCGCCCCCCATCCAGCGTTATACACACAGCCCACAGATACACAAATGTGGCCTGCCCTTTAAGATAAATGGGTGTCCAGCACATCTACTAAACCCATCGGCACCCACATAAAGGACCCCAGTGGCATACACAGTGTATACCCTGTCCTGTGTCCTGAAGTCCCTTCACACTCCCAACCCACCCACACTCATATACCACCGCTGCGGCATCCCCACATACCCCTGTCTGGTGACCTGCGACCCGGAAGTCGCCCAGAAACTTGCACACTCCCCAAACCCAAAGCAACTGCTCCTGCTGCCTGGTGCCATGGAAGAAGACACCAGCTGCCTGGCCAGCTGTGTCACGGGACATGGAGGAGTAGCTCCCGTCCCCCACCTTCCTCTCCATGGCGCCCGGCCCATGCACTGTTCTGCCTGCAGGCAGGGGGAGGCCGATCTGATGGAGGAGGAGGGGGGAGCCCAGTGCTTGCCGCTACCCTAGAGGATGCACCCGGGGTCCCGCAGGAGTCTCCCACCTGTTGGGTGAGCGAGTTAGTGAGAAAATTTTGGGGACCAGGCCTAATGAAAGGGGGCATGGCCTATTCTCACGGTTCTCCTGCGAGGCCATGCCCCTTTTTGCCACTATGGGGGCATTACCCAGAGGCTCTATGAGCCTCTAACCATGCCCCCAGCCCCCTGGCTGCAGGAATAGACCTGCTCAGCAGCAACAGGGGGACTCCCAACCGCCCCCCCCACCCGCCGCGGGACACTACCGGCAACGGGAGGGCGTGGGAAGGTCCTCAAATAACGGGACATTCCCGTGTGTAAAAGCAGGAGTCCCAGCAGAGGTAAAGGGAGCGCGGGAGGCCCCCTGCCGGGGGATCAAGCAGATTGTGCTGCTGCAGGGAAAGTGGTGCTGCTGGAAGGTTATCTAAGTGTCAGCGGGAGTCCCGGCGGAGTTGTACCAGTGGTGGCCGCTGGAGAGAGCTTCAGTGGGAGAGAGGGAGGTGTCACTGTGGAGTGTGCCCAGTTAATGTCAGGTTATTGTGCACTTTTTACACAGGAGTAATAATGGGCAGGGTCACCTTGTGTGATTTGGGTCTGCCCCCCCTTTTTCCAGGGTCATGTAAGTGCAGGGGGTACATGGCACACTGCCCCAAGTCCCCCCCCCCATGTAATGTGACATTATACTCACAATGTGAGTATACCATCCACTACCCTTCCAGAAGCAGTGACCAGTTGCTGGAGGTCACAGCCCTTAGCCTGGCCCACCCCACACAGCAGCACGGTCACCGCTGCCAGCCACAGCACTGCACGAACCTGGGTGGCAAAGCAGCAGCCCTCTGTCACTCTCCCTGCTCTGGGATCCCGCCACCATGATGACAGCAGTGGCGTGTGTGTCAGCAAGAAGTGTGGCCCAGCCCCACCAGAAGCAGGCACAGTATATGGGGCCCAACATACCCCCGCATCCAGCCAAAAAAACCACTGCACCCACCTATCAGCCACCCGCAGTACTCAGGCACCCATACCTCCCCCACTACACCACCATCAGTCCCGCACCCACAGCACCACCCACACGGGGAACCCCCGCACCTGTAACTCTGCAGCCCGCAGTATCCCCACATCGCCACTAACACCACTACCAATCAACCTCCCCTACCCATGGCACCCTCCCACACGACCATCACCCACCCAAGCCACCGCCACACCACCACACCCACCACTCCACCACCTGCAGAACCCCCACATTCACCTGTGGAACCACCACACCCACCCCTCCTGCACCCGCAGTATACCGCACCCGCCCTTCCCACACAATCCATATTTCACACAAAGGCTTTCACAGGTTAAAGGGGTGAGCCCCTTGCAACGGTGTGAAGAGCGCCTTTAGGGCGCGATGAATTACCTAGTTTCTTATTAAGTTACAGTTTGAACAACTGCACATCAAGCTGTCAGAGAACTGGCAGATTTTTTTTAGACATGACTCTGAAAGGCACAATACAGTCCTTCATGCTGTTTAAGCAAAATGCAATTTAAAAAAACTCCCTCCTTGCCATTTTTTAGAAGCCCTCAAGAGTGCACACAACAAGTGTTGCCTGACTAATAAGTAAACATTGTGTATAGTCACAAAAGGGCAAAGCTATATAGATTCTTGAATCAAAACATGCTCAGTGAAGCTTTTTCACTGAAGCAAAACAGACATACAATTAACCACACGCGGGACCAGATGCACTAAGCTTCAAAAGTGATAAAATGGAGAGTGATAA